>NC_133147.1:31724450-32324450 GCF_048418815.1 Hemitrygon akajei
AGCGGAATTTGCGAAAGCACAGAGAGAAAAGCAAGTGAGGTAACGAGAGAGAGAGAGAGAGAGAGAGAGGAGAGAGAGAGAGAGAGAGAGAGAGAGTGAGAGGAGAGAGAGAGAGAGAGAGAGAGAGAGAGAGAGAGAGAGAGAGAGAGAGAGAGAGAGAGAGAGAGAGAGAGAGAGAGGAGAGAGAGAGAGGGGGGGGGGGGAGAGAGAGGGAGTGAGTGAGTGAGAGAGAGAGAGAGAGAGAGAGAGAGGAGAGAGAGAGAGAGGATGAGAGGAGAGAGAGAGAGAGAGAGAGAGAGAGAGAGAGAGAGAAGAACATAAAATGACTGCTTTGGGTCTGCGACCGATCGCCAGCTCGCAAGTATTAAGTCCCGAACGTTCCCGCATCATCTCAGTACGAATAACGTGCTGGTAATCTATTGAGAGGTTCGGTGATGTGACTAACTAAAAACATCACTTACTTTGATGGAAATATATAATGGATCATATGCATTTAAAATATAGGAAACAAACGTTCTTGTTACAAATTCGCGGAGATTCATGTTATTTAGACAAATCTCTTGCCTCTGGAACAAATTCGGAGTTCGAAATAACATCTATTAGATAAATCATTCCATCTCCCGAAAATATAGCCAAGTCTTATTGTGAGAGCACGTCGCAGTTACATTGTTGATTCCAACCATTTCCATTAAGGCCTGAAGACAGGATACTTTACGTGTCAGGCTAGGGTTTAATTTGTCATCTGTTGCATACACCCAACGACCTGGCCTCCAAAGCAGCCCGTGGTAATAAATTCCACACAGTCAGCACCCTCTGGCTGAATCAAATGCTCCGCATCTTTGTTTGAAATGGATGTCTCTGTGTCCTGGGTCTCTGCCCTAATCTTTTAGACGCACCTACCATGGGAAACATTTACTTTGTCTCGGCCGATAAACATTCGAAAGATTTCACTGAGATCCGCGCCCATCCTTGTAAATTCCAACGAGTATAGGCCCAGAGTCATCAGACGTTCCTCGTATCATAACCCTTCAATTCCTAGAATCATACCTGTGAGCCTATTCTGAACTCTCTCCAATGTCAACACGTCTTTTCTTCGATGAATAGCCCAAAGCTGTTCAGAATATTCAAAATGAAGCTTCACCAGTGCCTGATAAAGCCTCAGCATCATCTCCTTGCTCTTGCATTCTAGATCTCTTGAAATGAATGCGAAAGTTGCATTGACATTCCTCACCACCGATTAAACCTGCAATTTAATCTTCAGCGTGTTCTGCACAAGGATTCCCAAGTCCCTTTGCATTTCAGATTTTTGGATTTTCTCCCCGTTTCCTAAAGAGTATCCACATTTATTTTTACTACCGAAGTGCATGACCACGCATTTTCCAAAATTGCATTTCAGTTGCCACTTTCTTGCCCATTCTTCTTTTCAGTCTATGTCCTTCTGCAGCAGCCTTTTCCCTTCACACTACCTTCCCCTCCATCAATCTTCGTATCATCTGCAACTTGGCAACAAATCCATCTATTCCACCATAGAAATCATTGCCGTACAGCACAATAATAACTGGTACCAGTACCGAACCCTGCGGAAGACGACTTGCCACCAGCAGCCAACCAGAATAGGATCCGTTTCTTCAACTCGTTGCCTCCTACCAATTAGCCGAATGCTCCAGCCATCCTAGCAAATTTCCCTGTAATGTCACAGGCAGTTAACTTGGTCAGCAGCCTCATTGTGACAACTTATCGAACGCCTTCTGGACACCCAAATATGCAACATCCACTGCTGCCCCTTTAACTATCCTACTGGTAATCTCCTCAAAGAATTCCAAAAAGGTTGTGCGAAACGATTTTCTGTTAAGGGAACCATGCTGGCATTTTCCTATCTCGTCCTGTGTCAACAAGTACTGCATCACCTCATCCTTAGCAACTGACTCAAACATTTTCCCAAACACTGGGGTCAGGTTAGCTGGTCTATCATTCCTTTTCTGCTGCCCTCCCCCTTTCTTAGAGTGACATTTGCAATCTTCCATTCCTCTGCACCATGCCAAAATGCAATGAATTTTAAAAGATCATTACTAATGCCTCCGCAATCTCTATCACTACATCTTTCAGAAGCCTAGTGGGTAGTTCATCTGGTCGGGATGACTTATGTCTTTCAGCTTTATGAACATCATTTGCTTGTAATAGCAACTGCACTCACCTTCACTTCCCTCACACCTTTCAACATCTGCCACACTGCTGGAGTCTTCCACAGTAAAGACTAATGCAAAATACTCATTTGGTTCATTTGCTATGTCAGTGTCACCGTTATTATTTTTTTCGGCCTTATTTTCTAGAAGTCCTATAGTCACACTCATCTCTTTTATTTATCACATCCTTGAAAAAACCTTTTACTGTCCTCTTCGATATTGTTTGCTAGATTGCTCCCATGTTTCATCTTGTCCTTCCGAACAATGTTTTGTTGCCCTCTGTAGGTTTTAAAAAGCTTCCCAATCGACTGTCTTCCCGCGAATTTTTGTTCTGATGCATGTCCTCTCTTTTGCTTCTACATTGGTTCTGCCTTCCCTTATCAGCCACTGTTGCACTTCTTTTTGCCATTTCAGTATTGCTTCGTTTCTGGAATACATCTATCCTGCAGCTTTCTCATTTTCCCATTAACGCTGTTTATCCTTTCAAAGGAACTTTCCTGGGCGCAGCACGTAAGTGGAATTAGAAAGAAAACCAAGCAGCGCCTTTACTTCCCTCCGAGTTCTCAGAGGTTCGGCGTGACATATTAAACTTTGACTACCTACTATAGATTTGTATGTTGACTGGCTGCATCACACCCTGGAAGCACCTATCCCATTGATCGGAAAACGGTACCGAACGTAATGGATACGGCTCAGTCCATCACAGACCCTCCCCACCGCTGTACATTTTTATATGAAACGTTGATGCAGGAAAGCGGCATCGATCATTATGGAACCTCCACCACCCAGGATATACTCTCTTTCTCTGCTCCACCAGGAAGAAGGTACAGCAGCCTCAGGACTCATACCAGCAGGTCCAGGTACAGGTATTACCCCTCAACCAATAGTCTACAGTCTTATGGGGTTGCAGCGTCTTTGAAAGTGGGGCTATAGATTATGGAATCTGTACAGAGTTCAGGTGCCTGACGTTATCCACGCTGGTAATGATCTTGATGGCCGGACGGTAATGACTGTTTCTGAACCTGCTCGAGTAGAACCTATGGATGCTGCACCATCTGCCCGATGGTAGAATCGAGAAGGGAGCAAGAACCGAATACAAGGGGAAACGGGCCTTGTTGGGCTGTGAGGCGGATGCAGATAGCGGGGTTCGGGCGATGACTTCCAACAGGAATCCAAAGTTACTTGCCTTGGATATAATGCATGGAAAGGCCTTTGGTACGTTATGTAGCAATCAGTTTCACATAGCTCACCATCAACGTGCTGGCGGCGACTGAGGGCAGCAAGCATGCATTCACAACACTTTTATATTGGCCACTCAGGTTGAGGAAAAGTGAAGAATGTAGTGGAAATATCGGAAGTTATTGCAAGAGGGTAACAATTTATTTTGCGCAACAATGAATTTATACAGAATAGGACAATTTACCTCCTAATGGCTGGTGTTCTAACAGCTACACAGTATTGCATATATTTTGATTGTACGGGCCAGATCGAGCCCTAGTAGTGATTATCATACGAAAGCAATTGGAAGAATGTACCGATGTAGTTTCCACTGCAGCAGGTTAAGGAGCTAAGGTCGAAATTACACATCAAAAATTGTTTATTTTTTGTTTCATTGAGGAGACATTGAAAACAGGACTGGGGAAATAAGTGGAATGATTAAAATTTAAAGACATCAGTTTGAATGAGAGTAAGGGATATAAAGTGGCGAGAGCATTGATGAGTGATATTCATCGTCCAACAGAGTTGAGTTAATATAGCATAAACTAAAAAATTAGTCGTCCTTCTGACGATGGTGCTTTAACAATCAAACGTGAGTGCACTATGGAGTAGGACCTTTGGATGGTAACTTTAAAAAGTATCTTAAGAGAAAACTATGTATGAAACCACTCTAAATATACTATTGCGGGTAAAGCCTTCAAGCGGTCTTCAAGCTTGTCGTAGGGATTTGAGGCTTGCGAGCCTCATTGACTCCTACAGCTCTGTTGGCTTGATTCCGGACTTCGAGCTTTGGCTCTTGATAGGGACACCCGTAGAAAATGGTTAAAGCGTGGAGACCAGACTAAGAATGGTCCACCTGTCCACCAGGCTCGGGAGTTCAGCTAACGGCTAACAACCGTGACTGGTTAATGTGGTTAACCGTAACAATGTTATGGAAGCAGAAATTAAGAATTCTTCTCTAAATGTGTCCGACGGTATGGACAGAGTGCGATACAGGACCTCATTTCTACGCCAGCGAGGTATGATTGATTTACAATACAGACTGACTCATTGTGCTGCTAAGGCTATTGGAGAAACGCCATCAGAGACAGATGAGCACAATATGAGGATTGTCCACGCAATAAATGAGTGGTAAGATTTATTCTTCGGTCTCAGTAAAACAGATTTCGAAGGAGATGTGATGATTTTATATGAATATAAATGGTAAAGAATTCAAATGTAAGCAATTAGCATGAAATAGCCAATAATACGCATTACAATTTCATAAAATTACTAAGAAAAAATGTCGTCCGGTAGTGGCCATGAGAACAGGACAACTATTCTAAAATGTTGCAATAAATCTTCTAAGTTATTGGACAACGAGTGGCTTTAGCCTTCATTTCAACCTCTCCTTTTTAAAGTTAGCTATAACTGAACAGTAATGTTTCCAAAAAAGAGAAAGAGGAATGGCGACTGGAGAAATTTCGCAATTCAGCAATAGGTATTGTTCGAAGAAAAGCAAAAAATAGTGGTGAAATGAGACCAAAATGTCGTAGCCGCTTGCAAAGTTTTGGAGAAAACTGCAACGAGAAAAGACGCGATAAGATGGAGTCATTAAGGTCAGTTGCAGTTCGAGAAGAAATGGTAAAAGTGGAGGCCCAGTTTGAAAGGAAGAGACCACACGAGTTCATGGTAACTAACAGAACAGTATGAAGCGCCAGGGTGAAATCCATCTGCGTGAACGTAAACTCTTTCTTGTTGCTGAAGTTTCATTATAAAACTGTTGCTTCAACTTTATTTCAAATACCTTCACAAAGATTTCCTAATTCATAATTGACCAATAGAAAGACTAACATTAACGTTTTGGGCACGAAACACAGTGCATTACGCATGGCTAAAAAATACAATAACTCTGGTTTCACTACGAAATATTTTTAATGAAGGCAATGCACCCCAGATATTCTAGTCAAGGAAACTACTTGAAGACTGGGAAGAAACACATATTCATTATTAATACCCTTGAGCTCTGGAAAACATATGCATGAATTGGACGCCTCCACAGTGTGTGTTTGGACAATACGCACAAAATACTGGAGGTACTCAGCAGGCCAGACAGCACCAATGCATAAAGAGTGCATTTGACGTATCGGGCCAAGACCGTACATCAGGAGCCCCTTTTCATAGATGCTGCCTACCTGTTGAGTTTCTCCAGCATTTTCTGTGTGTTGCTGAGATTTCCAGCATCGCCACATTTTCCCTTTTCGTGACACTGAATATACATCTTGCCTTTGCCGCGGCGGAATTTCTGGAATGAAATCATATCGATTAGATAAATCAGTGCATCTCCGAAAGATAAAGGGTATGGGTAACGTCGAGGTTGCATTTTTTGATGCATTAAGACAGCAAGACAGGACAATTAGACACGGGATTCATTTATCCTATTTTCTATATTTACTGCCTCCTGAACCAGGTACAACGGAGATTGGATTCTCATATCCAGACTCTGAAAGGAAGCACAAAAGTATTCAGTGGATCGATGATCAGTCAATTAGCATATTATTCCAGCAATGCAACAATCAGACCAGCATCACACAGTTCACTGGCCAAGCCTCTGGTAGTAAACCAATTGATAAACTTTTAAGGGACTTGGGGTGTTCTTAGATTCCTGTAAATAATGGGTTAAGGTTGAATACCGACTGTGCCTGTGTATTGCGTTTTGAGCAGCTGCTTCTGTTGAGTGGAAATAAGGAATAAAAGCTCATACAAATAGAGAAAGAAATAGAAAACGCTAGCAGACAGTGTATGAGGGAGGATAGGCAGGTGATAGAGAAGGGGAGCGCTCAGACCGAAGATGTAGGGGAGAAGGAAGAAAAAAATTAATAAAGTTGATCGCACCGTTAGGGATAAACAGAGAAGAAGAGGTGGAAAGTTTCTTAAATGTATTTATTTTAATGCTAGGAGCATTGTAAGAAAGGTGGATGAGCTTAGAGCATGGATTGATACCTGGAAATATGATGTTATAGCTATTAGTGAAACATGGTTGCAGGAGGGGAGTGATTTGCAACTAAATATTCCTGGATTTCGTTGCTTCAGGTCTGATAGAATCGGAGGGACGGGGGTGGGATTGTTGCGTTGCTTGTCAGAGAAAATTCTACAGCGGTGGTCTGGCAGGGTAGATTAGAGGGCTCGTCTAGGAAGGCTATTTGGGTGGAATTGAGGAATGGGAAAGGTGTAGTAACACTTATAGGGGTGTATTATAGACCACCTAATGGGGAGTGAGAATTGGAGAAGCAAATTTACAAGGAGTTAGCAGATATTTGTCGGGGGATTAATGTATACGATACCGAAGGAGATCTGACAAATGGGAGACATTGAGGGTTCAATGTCAGGATTATGATAATCAAGAGCAGAAGAATTATAGGCAAGGTAGTAAGGACGAGACTAAGGAGAAAGAAAAGGATGAAAGGAAAGTTAAAGACGGCATAGGTAAAACTGAGGTACCTCTTGACCATTCTGAACTGCCCATGCTATTTGATGATAACGAGACCCAGCAGGAGGAGGACTGGAGAGATTAAACCACGGCCCCCATCTACCCCTCCCAACTACCACCACCACCACAACCACCACCACCACCGTATAATGCAATTACAACCAACAACCAACTTACGCAGGGACCCTCCCAGAGCCAATCCCACGATCCCATAGCCTCTCTAACGAGGGGCCAGCTCGAGCACAGACAAAATAGGCCTGCAAAGAGGACCAATAGACAGCGGATATTTTTGTTGGGAGATGGACCCATGATAGACCCCCTATCAGATACCGATACTGATTCAGACTTTGATATCAGTGATGATGGCCTCGAGGGCTCAGAATCCCCGTCCATGCTAGGTATCTCTGTATCTCTGTGCTTCGGTGGAGAGGGAGTTCCGTGGCTGACTCTCTGTGAGTGCAGAAGGAAGATACTCTCTCCTGGTTTGCTACCACTAAAGGTGGAAAAAAATCAATTGTAGTACTTGTTTCGTTCAATCGGGTTTATCACCGTTAACACAATGACATAAAAATAATTATGCCAACGTAAATATCACGTCAGCAGCACTTTATTTGTTGGCACATTTGAGGAAATTAAGTTTGCCGCTCCTGTTGGAAAACGGGCTTCTGACGCACAGGCACGCAGCTACGCAGATTTTTCAGATCTGCTGGCGATTATAGAGCATGTATGTGACCTCAAAATTAAACATACTGTTCAACTGACGGTTCATCTACAAAGTCGGCCATTCAGTGTGGCCAGATGTTTCACTGCTGTCTTTACCTCTTCCCTGAATTTCCTCTGGCACAGTGTAGATACACGTGTTGGTGCAGGTGCAGAGAAATTGCAACATAAACCCAAACTCTTGCACGATAAACGACGGTGAATTCAGATATCTGTTTGTATAAAAGACATTTTGCGATTGTCTGATCATCGTAGAGGCTATGAAGGGAATCCACAATGAAATGAAATTGGCTGATAGAGCGAACAGCAAAATCATTGACTTTCTCCGGTTCTCCGCCTCTGAATCCTTCTTATTGTCATTGCTGCTCCGGAGCCCTCGGCGGACTCTGTTTGCCGCAATAATATTACTGACTGTAAAAAAAATTGAACAGTAGAATTAAACCGAATGACAATAATGGTGCAAGGATCGTATTAAACATCTGGTAAACTTTCCACACTGGCGAAGGGTAGTAATCTGCCCTGCCGATGCAGCGCCAGGGAATGTTGTCAATAATCGCAAAAGGTTCTGCTGACAAGTAAAATGGAGAACACCTGATACAACGTCCTGTGCCAACAATCAGAACCACTATAGTCGCTGTCCGCTCGGTGCAATATCGTTTCCCCAGTTTTTGGCTGCAAATTGCAATACATCGATCAAATGTGAAAGCCACCGTTAGCCAGACAGAACAGTCCATGGTTGCGAGCCGAAAGACAAATATCACAGCGCAAACCGGAGTGATGAGCAAAAGTCTTGCAAAAACATAAATATTATTGATCCGGTCGAATATTACGCCAGTGATAACACCCAATAAATCAGTTATTGCCATTGCCACCAGGTAACGGGGTGATGCATTTGGACAGTCCGCACTTTCCACGACGCAGGATGACAACAGCCATTAAATTAACTGCAAGGAAGAAAACAAAAGTTAGTTTCAAGCGACCAATGTCAGATGCATTTTCCTTAACACATGCAAAGAATTGTTCATAGACAGAAGGGAAATCACCCTTCTGGTTCCATTCGGGGTTAAACTGGCTTCGATCCACAAAACATTTACACAGTTCGTCCGAAATTACACTCATGCTTGAGCCAAGGGAGGACTGGAGTCTCATCTCAGTCAGCAAATTTCCAGTAGTTTGCAATAGGATTCCGCAATCCTCTGCATATTTACCAGCAGGCTGCTGATCGATCAAGTCCAGCATGGTAGCTGATAAAGCTGAAGGGAGCATTGGTAGTGGGAATGTAATACGCTCAGATAGATCGTTTCCTCTGAAGTAACACATGTGAGTCTCGGAACCTGCAGTGCTATAATTAAGACCAGAAAAGAACAAATCCAAAGTGGAAAACAGGCTAGCCAGGTTTTGAAATTAATGGAGATATTTTGACGCTTATATTGAAAATGAAATCTTATTTGTTTCATGATGCTGTAAAACAGCAATAGTCCTGCTGCAGGTGAGCAGGGTGAGACTTAGAAGGATTAAAAACCATCAATGCTTTGGAAGATCTGGAGGATAAAATGCTGGAATAAGATCAGTAATTGCAGTTGACAAAGAAACCAGGGAAAAGAAAATAACAGTACAGCCTGAGAAAAAATAGAAAACATATCCTTTAGACCTTATCAGACCGAGATCCCTCGTCAAATAAAATACTTCGTGCAATACATTTGTCTGCGAATACGATGTTGTGCGATAGGTAGAAAAACAAGATATCGCAAACATACTCCTGTTACTTACTGGGAATGCCAATCGCAGTCAGTACAGGATAATATACACTCTCGATGTGGTAAATTGCTGGATATTCCATTCACCGTATGACGTGACGATCATGTTATAATGATCCTACCGTCAAAAGCTGCTGGTGATTGCTTTGGTGATTGCTCCTTATAAACCAGCCTTCAAACTATCTTACCAGACCATCAGTCACATCAGAGACAGTCCAGTGAACAAACAATTTACGTGAGCCATTTCTAGACATCGTGTAACAGCCAAATGGAAATCGCTCATGGAAGAAATCATAACAAAATAAAATTTATTTTATCTTTGTTCACGCCTTCAAAGGGGAATGTCAAGCATTACCCAGGTTGACACCTTCCTGAATTCTTTAGTTACCCACTTTAAGCGAAAAACAGAATAGAACGATGACTGCTGACATAACTGAAGCTGAACTAAAAACTGCAATTGGTAGGCTTAAATTAAGCAGAGTTGTATAAAGAATTTAGAAATGAGTTAATTCCTGTTTTACTCCCCACACTGAACTGGGCTCTAAGAAAGGCGCAAATGACACCCAGCTGGAATGAAGCGATAATCTCAGCGATACCGAAAGAAAGGAAGGATAAAATGGAATGTGGGTCATTTTGACCAGGCTTAAATTGTAAACAGATGTTCTCAGGGAAAAGTACGGAAGAAATGTGGCAAATATTCAGGGGATATTTGTGTAGAGCTCTGTATAGGTACGTTCCAATGAGACAGGGAACTTATGGTAGGGTACAGGAACCGGGGTTTACAAAGGCTGCAATAATTCTAGTCAAGAAAAAATGAAAAGCTTACAAGAGGTTCACGGAGCTAGGTAATATTAGAGATCTAGAAGATAATAAGGGTACTAGGAAGGATCTTAAGAAGGAAATTAGGAGAGCCAGAGGGGTAATGAGAAGGCCTTGGCGGGCAAAATTAAGGAAAATCCCAAGGCATTCTACATGTATGTGAAGAACGAGAGGATAAGACGTGAAAGAATAGGACCTATCAAATGTAACAGTGGGAAGTGTGTACGGAACTGGAGGAACTAGCAGAGGTACTTAATGAATTGTTAACTTTAGTATTCACAATGGAAAAGGATCTTAGTGATTGTTGTGATGACTTGCAGCAGACGAAAAGCTTGAGCATGTAGATGTTAAGAAAGACGACGTGCTGGATTTTTTTTGGAAAGCATCAAGTTGGACATGTCGCTGGGACAGGCAAAATGTACCCGAGGCTACTGTGGGAGGCGAGGGAGGAGATTTCTGAGCCTCTGGCGATGATCTGTGCATCATCAATGGGTACGAGAGTAGTTCCCAAGGACTGGAGGGTTGCATGAGGCACTGATGAGTTTGATGTGGGTTGTTCCAAGAGCACTCGTCATACTATCTGCGTGACCGAAGACACCCCGTTTAGAGAGAGGTCGTGCAGACTGGCCCCAACAGAGGTGCAAGACGTTCGGCATCATTTGTGTAAGTTGAAAGAAGCTGCGATGATCACCGAGTCCCGAAGTCCCTATGCATCCTCAGTAGGAGTGGCCCGAAAGGAAAACGGGAAACTACGGTCGTGTGTGCACTATAGGACACTGAACAGGCGCACACGGTCCCGAGGATCGAAAAAGCGATGGCCGGTCTGACTGCTGCCAAGTGGTTCATTGTGCTGGACTTCAGGAGGCGGTATTACCAGATCCGCATGAGAGAAGCTGACAAAGTTAAGGCGGCCTCTGGGATGTTTTCAGTTCAAAAATATGCACCAGGGCATATCGGAAGCCGCTGCAAACTTCCAGCGGGTCATGGAGAAAACAGTGGGGAATATGAAATTGCTTGAGGTATTGGTGTATCTGGATGACCTCATAGTGTTTGGATCCACCTTGGAAGAGCATGAAGCGGGGCTACTGAGGGTGCTGGGCCGCCTGAAAGCTGAAGGGTCAAAATTTTCTCTGGACCTGTGCCAGTCCTGCAAGATGTCTGTTAGCTATTTTGGGCACATAGTCTCACGGAATGAAGTAGCTGGTAATCCGGCTAAGATGGAGGCGGTGACCACTTGGACAAGGCCACAGACTCACAGTCTGTGCCTTCGTTCCTCGGGTTCTGTGGGTGCTATCGGAGGTTTGTGAAGGGATACGCGCAAGTGAGTCACCCGATGAATCAGCCTCTCCTCGTCCTGTAGCCACGTCTTGTCCTCGCCTGCTTCTGGAGTCCGAGCCCGAGCGAAGACTCAGGTTCTGGGTCCTTGTTCTGTCTCTGGCTCGGAGTCCAAGCCCAGGCTCCTAATTCCCAGTTCCATGTCCTGGTTCCGCTATCCTAGTCTAGTCCTAGCCCAGGCCCGGAATCCTTGTCTCGTCCAGGGTCTGTGTCATTTTCAGTGTCCTTTCTTCCCCACTTTCCTTGCTTCCTTCTCACGCCTCGTCCTGTTCCTGGTAGTTCAGTGTCTGTGTCTTGCATTTTGGTCCGCTCTCAACGTGCACCTTATGACACCCATCTTTTATTGTATTTCTCTTTCCTCTTTTGAAGCCATTTTGTGAACTGCACCGCCCGTTGTGAGATGGTAGGGACATGTGATGGTAATGATATTTCTCACTTTATAACGAAAAAATTGGTCCGTCTCACACTTACTAACTTGACTGTATAGATAGCTTGTAAATGTAACTTAAACGCTTCCAACGCCCCCTTTATGACAACAGGTGGCTGTTACATTTTGTCTCAATTTACCACGTTCTTTTACTTTTTTGTCGAATGAAATCTAATGCAGAATTACGATGTTTTTTTCCAGACATATTGGACATAATCATATTGCTTTTTTTTGGCAACGTTAGCATTCGGTTATATTTAATTAAAAAAGAGAGGTTAAAATGGAATGTATGGAGTCCGATGACTTGGAAAATTTAACAGCAACATTGTAGAATATTTCTTATGTTTCCACAGTCACTGTCGGACGACCTTTTTTGATCAAAACGCAATGCGCATTGCTTGCCTATTTTACGCTATTTGCTTAAATGCGAGCGATTTATCATTTAAATTCATATGAAAAGCTTTTTATTGCCTTTGAATGCAGTTTCACCGAGCTCAAAGAATACATCAAATCAACTTTATTGACTGCGTGTGCAATTATCTCACACAGTGTTCGCATCTCTGAAAGAGTTTATCTAATACCCCTCAGCACCACAAACACTCTGGATTTTCCGCAAAGCAAGCTTACTTACTGCCTCTTGCGGCGATAGCGTTTAGGGTTGCAATGCGGGTCTCCGATCTTCGTCAGTCCATATCGTCGCACACAAACATAGAAGGATTCTTAATCGTTGTTTCCGCATTTTTAAACCAGTCGGAGTTGTTAACGGAGCGCTGTATCCCCGAGTCTTCGACCTGTTCGGCGCATGTGGCCCTACCAAGAGCCAAAGCACAAGGCCCTGGATCCAGTCAACACAGCTCTCCGGAATATTGAGGCCGCCAGCCTCTAAACCTTCCGACAAGGTGTGGCCAGCTTGGAGGATTTTTCAACATTACTGGATAGAAGATGGTTGGTACCTCGTTTTCTCTTAAGATGCCTTTTAAATGGACCACCCAAAATTTATCCTCCACGGAGTCTCGCCTAATTTTGGTGCGCTTTCTGTGAATTATTACATCATCATCGTCACCCAGACTTGATTTGCCTAATTTATGCTACATTGACGGAACACATGTTGGACTATAAATAGCACTCACTAATGCTCTCGCCTCTTTATATTCCTTAGATCCATATGAACGTGGGACTTTCTATTTAAGTGCGTAAGGTTTCCCCTTATTTTCCAGTTCTGTGCCTCTTTAATGAAAAAAAAACTTCTGCTTTAGAATTTGGACCTTAACTCCTTAACACGCTGCAGTAGCAACTGCATCGGTGCATTATTCCAATTACACACTCGTGGGAATCATTACTGCGGCGGCTAGGTCTTATCCCTCATAATCAAAATATATTCAATACAGTGGAGCAGTTGCAACACCAGCGAAATGGTAGGTAAATGTTCCCATTTTAGTACACTATTTCCATGGCATTTAGCCCAACAAGGCGTCTTTCCTCTTTGATTTAGTTCTCGCTTTCTTCTCGATTCTACCATCCGACAGATGGTGGCGCATCCTTCTGTCCCACTCTGGCAGGTTGAGGAACAGTTATTGTTCTACGACATCAGGGTCAGTACCAGCGTGGAGAATGTCCGGCACCTTCAACTCTGCACTGAATCCATAATCTACGGAATCACTTTCAATGAGGCCAGAACTCCATAAGTCTTTGCCTGTTGGTTTAGGGGTAATAACCCTCCTGAGCCTGGTAGTGTGAGTACCGAGGCTGCTGTACCTTCGTTCTGTTGTCAGCAGTGAAAGGGGAGCATGTTCCGGATAGTGAAGTATTCCTGATGATGGATGCTGCTTTCCTGTGCCAAAGATTCTGCAGACGTTGTCAATGGTTTGATGGACTGGGCCGTATCTATCTACTACATGTTGAAGACATTTTCGGTCAAAAGCATTGGTGCTTCCGTACCAGGCCACGATGTAGCCAGTTCAGCATACTCTCCACCAAATTCTATCGTCATTTGTCGAAGATTTAGGTGCCACACTGAATCTCTGGAAACTCCTAAGGAAGTGGAAGAGCGAGCGTGTTTTCTTCGTAACTGCACTTACGTGCTGAGCCCAGGACAGTTCCCCTGATGCAACAACAGCGAACGATCTAAAGCTGCTAATCCTCTCCACCACTGATCCTTGGATGAGGACCAGCTCATGGACCTATAGTTTCCTCCAAATGAAGTCAATGATCATTTCCTTGATCTTGATGTTACTGAGTAAGAGGATGTTGTTGTGACACCGCTCAGCCAGATTTTCAGTCTGGCTCCTACATGATGCTTCGGCACCAATTTGATTCGGCCTACGATAGTGGTGTTGCTGCAAACTTGAATAATGCATTGGTGCTGTGCTTACCCTCGCAGTCAAAAGTGTAAAGCTAGTAGAGCAGGGGACTGTGCACACAGCATTATGGTACATATCTGCTGATGTAGATCATGCAGATGTTGCTGCAAACCAGATCTTTGTGGGTTCGGTGATAACTGACTCGATTTCATGGCAAGAGGAGAGATGGACCAAGGTATTTTAAGCAAATAAGGGAAGTATGTTTCTGGATTTCAGAATGTTTGAGATATCACTCATTTTAGCCGATGCGTAGCTAGAGACTTGGGAGAAATATAATAGATTTGGCGATTTGTGAAATATTTTAAAATGTCAAACATTAATGTCTTAAAATATCACATCTGCCAGTAATGGCCACAAACGTCAACGGTGAGTGGCGAGGGGAACTGGTACTTCTGTGTGAAGAATATTATTCAGCTCGAAAGTTACAGTTCTCTGCTGATAAGGGGTGTTACTTAACCTGTCCAACTTGTTCAGGTAGTTTCATGAAAAAGAACACGTTACACCATTCACAGCTGATCCTTTATGAGTAAGAACTTAAAGATACATAAATACACTAAGCATTTAACACGTTAGTTTTCTCCCAAATGAACCATTGCTTGACGCACTTAACTCATCTGAAACAAAAAATGAGATGTTAATCTTCTCCATTCAGGAAACCATTTATGACCATAAAACCACAAGATATAGGAGCAGAATTAGGCCATTGACCCAGAATTAACCCATCGAGTCTGCTCCGACATTTCATCATGGCTGTTCCAATATTCCCTCTCAGCCACAAACTTCTATCTTCTCCCCGTATTCTTTCATGTTTTGACTAATCAAGAATCTATCAACTTCTGCCTTAAATATACTATGTAAATACCGCATGTGGCTATGAATTCCACAATTTCACCACACTCTGCCTAAAGAAGTTTCTTATCATCTCCATTCTAAACGGGCGTCCCTCTATTCTGCTCCTCTGGTCCTGGACTCTCTCATCAAAGGAAACATCCTCTTCACATCGAGTTCTTCCAACTTTGGAAACGTTTCAATTAGGTCACCCTTCATTCCTCTGAATTCCAGTGAGTACAGCTCTTGAACCATCAAAGGTTCTTCGAGAGTGATTCTTCAATTAGGGGGACTTTGAATCCTTGAAATTGTGAAAAAAAGAGAAATTTCTTGATACTCTGTTTGTTCATGTTATAACCTTTATTTTCAGCTCCGGAATGAAGACCAGACCTGGGCATTGATCAATCTTTAAGAGAAATATGATATTTGAGTTATTTTTGCCAAGTTTTCACTAATGTGTGTCATTACCATCATACCATCGAAAGCAGCCAGCTGGCTGCTGGCTGCATGCCCACAGACCCGAGTTCTTTGGGCACAGAGCTCGGAAAAAGCGATGTAACGGACTTTTACTATCGTAACTCAGCGAGTTGTTTGCAATGTCTCTCCTCTCGCTGTGAATTCTTATTAGGGAGAGAAAGAGCCTGTGGTATATCGAATACCGGGTGAACGAGTATGCTTTGCTGATACTTTGCTGCACGCTTGAGTGTTCCGTGGTGTATGCCGATGCCTTTTTTGCTGGTAGGGGAGAGGGATTGTGTGCTTTTCTGCTACTCACGCGTGGGAGGGGGCGCTGGTGGGGCCGTGAGGTTCTAACATTTAACTGTGATTTATTCTTTGGCGGCACTCCTCTGATTTCGCGGATGTTTACGAAGAAAAGATATTTCAGGGTGTATATTGTATACATTTCTCTGATATTAAATGTACCTTTAAAACCTTCAAAATACTGAATTTAAATTTAAATGAAATGACAAACAGATTTCAAAGTCAATCCCGCAAAATAAAAAACCGTCTTTTAATAAAATTGTTTTAACTCATTTTGAAGTACGTTCAGAATATATTTTTGAAATATATTTTCTGAAGCCTGTCGATATTTCTCCTAGCTGTACAACGAAACATTTGCTTACTAATTGTATTATTGGAATTTTAACATAATGCTGATTTCGTCATCAAAGCATTTGACTCCAACAAATGAGTTCAGGCCAACATTACTAAACAAACATTTATTTCCCATCAAAATACGCACTGTGATAACAATGACAAAATACTCTTGACATTGATAGTGATTTTGGTTTTAACATTAACATCAGTCCAACTGGAAGAAGCAACACTTAAAATTAAAACACATCCTTACAGTCTGACAGAACATTTACTCAACCCTCTGCGTATTTTTTCAATCAGTAAGACTTATTAAACATTCTCAAAAATCTCAATTACTCTGAAAAAAGCAACACTTGAAACTTAAAGCACATTCTAAAAGTAAACTCTTCCAAGCGGGTGCAGGTATCGATTACAACCGACGTTTCGATGACAAACGCTCCCATCTTTTTTTTAGGGATGATGCCAGAGTTTGTTCGCCAGATACGCCAGGATTGCAAGGGATTCTTTGTCACCTTCGTATAGTCTCCACTAGTGCATAGGTGAATCCTCAGGAAGATGGGGTTCCTTCTGTTCTTATTGCTGGCCTACTGGCGATTCTGGCTGTTTTCGTTGCTATAAAACTTGGTACTGCTTATCAATTCGCATCAGCAACCCTTTTGTTTCTACGATTAACTCGCTACTGTCGGCTCTTGTGTCAGTGTTCGCACTTTGGTAACTGTGAAATGGTCTTAAGTTTTCTTGTCTCGCATTGTCATGGTCCGGTCCGTGAAGTCAGCGTTCTGGTTTACGGTCACGTCCGTGGACACCGGACTCCGGGTCTTCCGGCTGTCCCTTGTTTCAGTTAGGCTTAATCCAGTCCAGTCCTAGCCCAGGCCGTGTATCCTAGTCTCGTTCAGGGCCTGTGTCTTGTCCAGCGTCGTTTCTTCCCCACTTCCCTTGCTTTCTTGACACACCTAGTCCTGTTCCTAGTACTTCAGTGCATTTCAGTCTTGCATTTCAGTCCGCTCTCAACGGCCACCATATGACACCCATCTTTTATTGTATTTCTCTCTTCCTTTTTCAAGCAACTGCTGATATTTAACTGGGTTATCTTTAATTGTGATTCCGCTGATGATTTTGAAGCCATTTAGTGAACTGCACATCCCGTTGTGAGATGGTAGAGACATGTGATGGTAATGATATTTCTCACTTTATAACGAAACAATTGGTAAGTCTCACACTTGCTAACTTGACTGTATAGATAGCTTGTAAATGTCATTTCAATATACAGAAATAAAGTGAAGAAACAATCAAACAGTAGCTCGCTTGGTAATCTATGTACACGTAATACATCCACTCTCAAATCAGGAGCCTAAATGTTTAAATTACTCATATTCCTGGGCACCAACATGACAATTTCCTGCTATCACTGCACCATGATCCCGTGACAAGTTTCATTTCCGTGGCAACCACAAAAGCAGGTGTTTGAAAAAACTTGATTGGTCTCTAAAATGTGTTGCGTGCTGGGGAAAACGTTTTTTATTTGTCATACAAAAAGAACAAATTGTATAAAAAATAACACTCATGAACTAAACTAAAACTTTCATGATTTTAATGCATATTATTACCTTTATTCTGCAGTTACGGAATCTGGGAAAGTGACAAGCCCCAAACCAGCGAAATTGTGGCACATGCAAGTCTTAAGTTCACTTAAAATATTATTTATGAAGCATTTTGCGGAAAGTGTACAGTTACTATTACCTAACTTTTTGTGCAAACTATTTCTTTTTCTTGTCAATCCACTCCAGTTGTCCCAATTAAAGAATCAGAATCGGCTTAAATATCACCGACATATGTTGTGAAATCTGTTAACTCAGCAGCAACACTTCAATGAAATAAATAATACAGAAGAATAAATAATAATAATAAGTACAACAGTTTCCGTATTCGTATATTGAATGGATTAAAAGTAGAGCAGAAAGCAGAAATAATATATATTAAAATGTGAGGTAGTGTTCATGGGTTCAACGTCCGTTTAGGAATCGGATGGCAGGGGGAGGAAGCTGTTCCTGAAACGCTGAGTGTATGCTTTCAGGCTCCTGTATCTTCTACAAGATGGTAACAGCGAGAAAAAGGCATGCCATGGGTGCTGGGGGTACCTAATAATGGACGCTGCCTTTCTGAGACACCGCTCTGTGAAGATGTTCTGGCTACTTTGTAGGCTGGTAACTGAAACAGAGCCGACAAATTTACAACCCTCTGCAGCTTCTTTCGGTCCGGTGCAGTAACACCCCCTCCCTCCATACCAGACAGTGATGCAGCCCATCGTAATGCTCTACGCGGTACATCTATAGAAGTTTATCTAGTGTATTTGTTGACATACCAAATCTCTTCCAACTTCTACTGAATTATTGACGTTGTCTTGCCTTCTTTATAACTTCATCGAAATGTTGGGACCAAGTTAGGTCCTCAGAGCTCTTGACATCCAGGAACTTGAAACTGCTTACTCTCTCCACTACCGATTCCTCTATGAGGATTGGTATGTGTTCCTTCATCTTACTCTTCCTGAAGTCCACAATCAGCTCTTTCGTTTTACTGACGTTGGGTGCAAGGCTGTTGTTGCGACACTACTCCCCTAGCTGGTAAATCTCGCTCCTGTATGACGTCTCGTCTCCATCTGATTCTACCAACAACAAATTTACAGATGGTATCTGAGCTATGACTAGCCAGACACTCATGGGTATAGAGAGAGAGAGTAGAGCAGTGAGCTAAGCCCAAATGCTTGAGGTGGACCAGTGCTGATCGTCAGCGAGGAGGAGATATTATCACCCATCCGCACAGATTGTGGCCTTCCAGTTAGGAAGTCGAGGATCCGATTTCAGAGTGAGGTACAGAGGCCCAGGTTCTGTAACTTCTCATTGAAGATTGTGGGAAAGACGGTGGTAAATGCTGAGCTATTGTCGATGAACGATATCCTGACATAGGTGTTTGTATTGTCCAGGTGGTCTAAGGCCGTGTGAAGAGCCATTGAGACTGTGCTTGCGTTGACCTATTGTCGCGATAGGCAAATTGCAGTGAGTCCCGGCATGGGTTCAGTCCACTCATGACCAACCTTTCAAACCACTTGATCATTCTAAATGTGAGTGCTGCCGAGCGATATTCATTAAGGCAGCCCACATTATTCTTCTTGGGCACTGGTATACTTGTTGCCTGTTGAAGCAAGTGGGAACTTCCGCCCGTAGCAGCGAAAAGTTGAAAATGTCCATGAAAACTCCCCCCAGCTGGTTAGCACAAGTTCTCAGGTACTCCACCGGGACCTTCCGCCTTGCGCGGGTTCAGCCTCTTTAAAGACAGCCTAACATCGGCCTCTGCGACAGAGATCACAGCTGTAGTTATATTCTCCCTTTCAAAGCGAGCATAGCAGCCGTTGAGTTCATCCGGTAGTGAAGCATCGCTGCCTTTCACGCTGTCGGGTTTCGCTTTGTCGGAAGTAATGTCTTGCATTAGAAGCAATGTCTTGCTAGGAGTCTCATTATACACTGCCTCTGTTTGTACACCGACTACCTGATGCTCAGCACTATCAATCCGGTTCGCATTGTCCTGACAAATCAGTTTACTTCATTTAAAGGACAAATTAAATTTAGTTTATTCCTTTAGGAGTCGTGAGGCACCGTGCCTACTTTTACATATGATAGTTGTTTGAAAGTGATAATAAAGTTAATTAACTATCCATATAAGCATCTTAAATTTTGTGTCATAGACAAGAAATGTACGACACTTGCCTTTGAAGGAAAATATATATTTTTGTAATTTCTTTTATGTTGGACTTCCATTTCTCCGTTACACAGTGCGTCGAAATAGCTTACGTTAATTGTTTGTTCACTGGGTTGTCCCTAATGTAACTAATAAGCTGGTGAGGTTAGCTTGGAGAGCTCCTTTATAAGTGCTTTTAAAGCAATCGCCAGTAGTTTTCGTAGCAGGAGCATTATAACCTGATCATCAGGTTATAGGCAACATGAAATATCCAGCAATTTACTATATAGAGAGCGTTTATTATCCTGTATTGACTGCGATTGGTGTCCCCAGTAAGTAATTGGGATTTCTTCTTGCTCTTTCTTTTGACTAGAGTATATTCGCCGTAAAGCCTGCTTTGCAGATCATTCCTTATTGCTGCTTTCTTTGTCAAATATAACAACCGAGTTAGCACTAATATTGATATTCTTCAAGCAGGATCTTCCGACACCTGAATGGTATATATCGTTCAAAGTCTGATTCGGTATCAATGCCCGAATCTGAAGCTTTGCAGAAACGAAAAGAAAACTTTACCGCCACCAATACATTTTCACGGAGATTGCCGGTTTGTGCACGACACCTGGTCAGAGTCGTACGGTCATAGTAAAGCAAAACACACAACCCGGCCATTCGGCCAAACTAGTCCATACGAATCCATTTAAACTAACACTCCTCTCGACCTGCACACGGACCATAGGATCTTTTACACCATAATGCAACAAATGACACCTCATTTTCACTATAATTGTCTAAAAGTATTTTCAATTGCATCAATAAGCAAAAATGAAACACACATGTCCCGTTTTCACTTTTTGATATGTTGTTGTGGTCCTAATCTTAATTTCCCGCTACTCATATGTGTTAGATAAGAAGAAACAGTCTGCCTTGGCCCATTATATTCCCGCTATCAATGCTCTGTTTTTCAGTCTGTTAACAGTTTTCTTTTGGTATGCAAAACAGGTAAAATGGATCCGGTTTTGTACGCTCGAAACCTACTCTTATTTTCTTCCTTGCAGTTAACTTAATGGCTATTGTGATCCTGTGTCGTGGAAATTGCGGACTCTCCAAATGCATCACCCGTTATCTGGTGGCAATGGCAACAGGTGATTTAATGGGTGTCCTATTTGGCGTTATATTCGAACGGATCAATTATATTTATTATTTTGCGAGCTTTTTGCTCATCACTCCGATTTGCGCTGCGACGCTTGTCTTTAGGCTCGCAGCTATGGACTGTTCTGTCTGGCTGACGGTGGCGTTCACATTTGATCGATGTATTGCAATTTGCAGTCAAAAGCTGCGGAAGCGATATTGTACTGAGAGGATGGCGACTATAGTGATAGCGATTGTGGTCATAGGGAGTTGTTTAAGGTGTGTTCCATTTTACTTTTCAGTAGATCCTTACGCGATTATTGACAACGTCCCATGGCGTTGTATAAGCAGAACAGATTACTTTACTTCACCAGTGTGGAAAACTTACCAGCTCTTTAATAGTATCATTACCCCTTTATTACCAATCGGTTTCATTCTATTGTTCAATGCTTTAACAGTCAGACATATTATCGCGGCAAACAGAGTCCGCCGAGGTCTCCGGAGCAGCAATGACAATAAGAAGGATTCAGAGGTGGAGAACCGGAGAAAGTCAATGATTTTGCTGTTCGCTTTATCGGCCAATTTCATTTTATTGTGGATCCCATTCATCGTCTCTACTATGATCTGGCAGGCACAAAATTACTTTTATACAGACAGATATCTTAATTCGCCGAAGTTTATCCTGCAAGAGTTTGGGTTCATGTTACAATTTCTCTGCACCTGCACCAACACGTGTATCTACACACTGTCCCAGAGGAAATTCAGGGAAGAGATAAAGAAAGGAGTGAAATATCTGGTCACGTTGAATGGCCGACTTTGTAGATAAACGGATGTTGAATTGTATGATTTGTTTTAAGTTCACAGAGATTTTCTGAATTATTAGTGGGGCTGAGATTTGAGTGCAGAAGTCTGCTTTTTTTTTCAACAAGGGCAGCGAACTGAATTTCTTCAAGTGTCCCAAAGAATAAACTGTTGCTGATGTGACTTTTGCATCCGCTAATTTACATTTAAAATGATTGGATGAATATCGCGACATTGGCCAACGAAACACGTGATGCTAGCGTGATTTACACATTGGTAGAATTATATTCCAACGGACTGGCTCATCGATCCACTGAACACACTTGCATATGCTTTACTACTGGTGGAAACATACTGGTAATAACAATTATGTTTCAGATAAAGTGTGTCTGGTTATATGCGTCAGAACTCTGTTGTACAAGTTTCAAGAATTCAGAAAACACACTGTCCCCTGAAAATGGGAGGTATACACCAATGGCTGAAGGCAAGTTGTCCTTCCTTGTAGCTTTAATGGAAGGTGTTGGTATCAAAAGAAAAGCAGCTGCGACGTGCCCTCACAATAAGCATCACTATATTTGTCGAGCGATGCTATGATTTATCTTATCGATATGATTTCGTTCTACAAATTTGGTCGCGCTAAAGCATTCTATATCTCCATAATCTTAATGGAACTTCGATGGAATATGCACGGGGAAGTGTGCTTGGTTGCGAGATCCCGTTCGAGATGGTGGAATTTCTGAAAATTATGTGCTGGACACGGAGGCTGGTGGGGTGGTAGGTGAGGACAAGAGTTAACCCTGTCCCTGCTAAGGTGGTGGGAGGAAGCGTCAAAGGAGAAATTATGGAGAGTGAGAAAAAGTTCGCTAGGCGGAGGGGAGGGGTGGTGGAGGGGTAATGGTTCGGTCTGGTGTCCGTAAGAAGATGGAAAACTTTGAGGCTTTCCTGCTGAGTGATGAAGGTGTATAGAGACTGGACAGCCATAGTAAAAATGAGATGATGGGGGCCAGGGCACTTGAAATCCTTGAAAACATCTAGAGCGTGTGAAATGTCACGGATATAGGTAGGAAGGGACTGAACTAATGGGATGAAACACAGTCGAGGTATGCAGATGTCAGTTCAGTGGGGGCAGGAACGAGCTGAAACCTTGGGTCCACCAGGAGAAGGATGTTTGTGGATCTTGGGTAGGAGGTAGAAAGGGGAGGCTCGGGGCGTGGGAGCTATGAGTTTGCAGGCAGTGGCTTGGAAATCCCCAGAGTCAATAAGGTTGGTGATGGTGTAGTAGACGATGTCTTGGTGTTCCTTAGTGGGGTCCTCTTCGAGGGGTCAGTAAGAGGATGTGTCTGAGAGTTAGTGCTGGGCCTTGAGAAGATAGAGGTTAGTACGCCAGACTACTACAGCATCTCCCTTATCTGCGTGTTTTTATACTACAGTCTGAACACCACCACCATCCCACCCCGCCTGGTTTCATTGGCTGCGTGTCCAGGGAATACACACACCGCTACCGCAAAACCCGTGAGATCGAGATGGCTCACTCACCACTAACCCTGGTTTGTGTGGATGCTGTGTAATTTGGTATCCTGTAACAACTCAGTGCAAAGAAATAAGACAGCACACTGCAGGCGATTAAAGGGATTATATTTATGAATCGTAACTGAAAGGCTAGTATTGAAAAGAAAATAAATAAACAAAAAAGGCCCATTATGATTAAACAATCTAATGTGCAGAAGTTGGAGTTCAACTCTTCTCAAACGTAATATTCACCGATCCTCAGCAGACCTCGGCACCTTCCTCCATCGAATCACAGTCCGCTGACCTGTAGAGTCCTGCGACCCGCTCTCTCCAGCGCCTCTCTCTTCCTCTCCTGCCGAACATAGGACCCCAGCTCACACCGGTGTCAGTCAGCCACACAACGCTGTCAGCCACTCATTACAATGGGTGAATATGGAGAGCTGCGTCAAAGAATTAACGTCTGACACCTGTCGACGAGTCTTCGACCAGAACAGTTAATCTCCTCTATTTCTTCATAGTTGTTAGCTCCCCTTCTGTTTTTTTTTCTTTGTGTTTTTGTTTCTGTTTCAGATTCCACTTTGGGTTTATTCAGCTAGATTGGGTTTGCTGGGAGACTAACCATCTTTCTTTATTTAAAAGGAGTTTCCCTTCACTAGAAACGTTGTTGAACCTCCAGTGTGAAGAATCTTGTAGTTGCACATATTTCGTGATAGAATTGCATGAATGCACATCATATGTCTGTAGGACAATATAGCAGTTATTTGTATTTTCGCACAGCCACGGAAAGTCATATTTCAATGTATGAGCAACACCCCCGCAGAAGTCTGACAGATCAGAGATACAGATTATTTAGAGAGGGAGCATTGAACCGCACTCCCGGCTCAGCGAAGCGCACCAGCCAGCAATCCAGCTGTTTAGCCTCATCACTGAATAAGCTAAATTTACCAATTCACCTGCTAACATTGAGGGCTTTAGAGAGTGGGAGGAAAGCGAAGCGTTCAGGGATAACTCATGTATACAGATGTTCTTATGAAGAACACCGGACTCCGATGCCCCCAGCTATCATATGTGTCGCGTTAACATCTACCATATCGTCCTCTAAAATTTATGCGTGTATTTTCAAGAGCTTATGGTGTTAATAATGAACCAGGGGCTCTTCACAGTGTGAATGTGTTTCCAGTACTTTGTCTTTCGGGATATCTAGAGTGCATATTCATACAAATTCAACAAAAGAATGTTGAAGTTTTTTAGGCAAACGGAATGTTCTTTGTTTCATGCAACATGTTGATAATATTCGTACTCGGAGTCCATAATAAAGTATGAAATCTTGGCCAAGATAATTGAAATAAAATTGAAAAAAGAGGTATATAATTAAACCTTACCAACATGAAAACGTGGCACACAGGTATAGAAGGGTTCTTCATTGTTGTATTCATAACATTTTTTAAACAATCAGGGTTGTTAGCCATGAGCTGAAGTCAGAATACTTACTCTCATCGACATGCACCGAGACCATAGTTCCTTTACACCATAATGATAAAATGAGATTTCATTTTCAATATAATAGTCAAAATGCCTTTTCAATTGCACCAATAATCAAAGAAAATGTGGCTGTCCCGTTTTCCCTTTTAGACTTGTTTTGTTCTGGACTTAGTTTTAACGCTGCGGCTTCCTGTTCTGACGTGTTACGTCGGAAGAAGCAATCTATCTGGCCCCACGAATATTCCAATATCAATGCTCCGTCCAGCTTTAGCAGCGAAATTGATGGGCCTGTTCGAAATAGCTGCGTGATCAGCGGTCCTCTTAAATATGCTGTGTGCTGCAGAAGCCTATTGCAAACTGCTGCAAATTTGACGACTAAAACGTTACTCGATCCTCCCTTGGCCCCAAGCTTGAGGGCAACCGAGAGATCGGATGAACTACATAAGCACTTGGCGAATCCAAGCCAGCCTAACCGGGGCGGAATCAGAAGGAAAATTTCCCTTCAGTCTGTTACACATTTCTTTACATGCAAATCAAGTAAAATGGATCGGATTTTGCGCGCTTGAAGCTAACTCCTATTTTCTTCCTTGCAGTTAATTTAATGGCTATTGTGATCCTGTGTCGTGGGAAATGCGGACTCTCCAAATGCATCACCCATTACCTGGTGGCGATGACAACAGCTGATGTAGTGGGTGTTATCATTGGCGTTATATTCGATCCGATCAGTAATAGTTATGTTTTTGCCAGTATTTTTGCTCATCACTCCGACCTTCGCTGTGACGGCTCGCAGTCATGGACTGTTTCGTGTGGCTGACGGTGGTTTTCACATTTGATCAATGTATTGCAAATTGTAGCCGAAAGCTGCGGAAAAGATATTGCACCGAGAAGACGGCGGCGATAGTGGCAGTGATTGTGAGCAAGGGAGTTGTTTAAGGTCTACTCCGCTTTACTTTGCAGTAGCTCCTTGCGCGATTATTGACAATGTTCCATGGCGCTGTATTGACAGGGCAGATTACTTCACCAGTGTGGAAAGCTTACCAGCTGTTTCATACGATCAATTCTCCTCTATTGCTAATCGGTTAAATTCTATTATTCAATACTTTAACAGTCAGGCATTATTATAGCGGCAAACAGTGTCCGCCGAGGTCTCCGGAGCAGCAATGACAATAGGGAGGATTCAGAGGTGGAGAACCGGAGAAAGTCAATGATTTTGCTGTTCGCTCTGTCAGCCAATTTCATTATATTGTGGCTTTCCTTCATAGTCTCATAATTATTTATGGAATCGACATGGTTTCATTCTACGAAAATCACCCGTCAAAAATCATGATTAAATTTTGGTGGAATCTGCGCGACCTTGTAATATATACGCTTGTTTCCCACATTTTAATCATATTTTTCTTTATATATCCATCGGAATAATATGTTATTTTTTAAATTAATAAACTACCTCTGAATCTGTCACGAGATTAGGATCACTGTAATTACTACCGAGGTGACTCTTGAAGTTCCGGGACTTTTGTCTTCCTCAGAATGGGTGAATATGGAAAGCTATGTCTAATAATTAATGCATCAGACCTGACGGCGGGTCTTCTGCTCGAACAGGTAATTTCCTTTTACCCTTCACAGTTGTTACCTCACCTGATTTCTTTTTTTGTGTTTTCGTTTCTGCTTCAGATTCCATTTTCCAGAGGTACACTCGGTTAGATTGGGTTAGCTGAAAGGCAAACTATGTTCGTTTATTTCACAGTTTATTTAATATGATGACTCTTAACTTTTTTTTTCTTCTGCAGGTTGACGACTCTTGCATTTTCAGATAAATCATGATAAAAGTGCTTGTAAGATAATGTAACAGAAATGTTTATACATCGTAGACGTTTCTGCAGAAATCCTACAGATCTGAGATTCAGGTGCAGATTCACCGCTGAACAGGCCCTTCCGGCCCAACCGAACCGCATTGGTCATCAATCAGCTGCTATAACTCAACCTTCATCACGGCATAATTTACAATCACCGGTGTACAATAGAAAAAGGAAACGTAAAACATGTACAATGAATGAAAGATATGGTTTCATGATTTATCCAGCAGCTGCCATCCTGCACGAAAGAACAAACACAAGGAAATCTGCAGATGCTGGAAATTCAAACAACAACACACACAATATGTTGGTGGAACACAGCAGGCCAGGCAGCATCTATAGGGAGAAGCTCTGTCGACGCCTCGGGCCGAGTTATGACATCACCATCGTCACACAGACGTTGAATCAGCAACTTTATGCTGTATTAACACAGCCAGACTATAAATAGGTCGAAACAAAGCTCTCGACAATAATGCAAACTTAACTCTTTCTGTTTGAATGTTTCCTCTTACTTCCACAGACCTGCTTTCAGTGCCTGTTCAATCAAGAAAAATAAAATATCCCCTGCGTCATAATTTTGATCGCAATTTCTTAGCCTGCTGCAGTAGAAACTATATCGGTACATTCTTCCAATTTCTCACGTTTGGTAATCATTTCCACGACGGCTGAATCTGACCCCTCACAAAGGGCAGATAACTTATCCGAGTCTGTTGAAACTCATTGTTGAATAGAAGAAACCATTACCCGCTTGCCATCATTTCCGATATTTCCACTGCATTTCTCACTTTTCCTTCAACCTGAATGGCCAATTTAGATGTCTTGTAGAATGAATGCTTGCTGCTCTCAGTGCCCACCAGCATTTGGATGGTGAACTATGTGAAGCTTGTTGTTGCATACCCACCAAAGGCCAAGTGGCCAGACCCCACTTGGAGTACTGTGCTCAGTTCTGGTCGCCTCACTACAGGAAGGATGTGGAAACGATAGAACGAATGCAGAGGAGATTTACAAGGATGTTGCCTGGATTGGGGAGCATGTCTTATGAGAATAGGTTACGTGAACTCGGCCTTTTCTTCTTGGAACGACGGAGGATGAGAGGTGACCTGATAGAGGTGAATAAGATGATGAGAGGCATTGATCGTGTGGATAGTCAGAGGCTTTTTCCCAGGGCTGAAATGATTGCCACAAGAGGACACAGGTTTAAGGTGCTGGGAGTAGGTACAGAGGAGATGTCAGTGGTAAGTTTTTTTACTCAGAGAGTAGTAAGTGCGTGGAATGGGCTGCCAGCAGCGGCGGTGGAGGCGGATACGATATGGTCTTTTAAGAGACTTTTGGATAGTTACATGGATCTTAGTAAAATAGAGGGCTATGGGTAAGCCTAGTAATTTGTAAGGTAGGGACGTGTTCGGCACATCTTTGAGGGCCGAAGGGCCTGCATTGTGCTGTAGTTATTCTATGTTTTCTATGTGTTCAGTGCACTATATCCATGGCATTCCTGTTGGAAGTAACGGCCCGAACCCCGCTGTCTACATCTGCTTAACGACCCGACAAGACAAGGTTCCTCTTGTATTTGATTCTTCTTCCCTTCTCGCTTCTGCCACTGGACAGACGGTGCAGTATCCTTCGGTTCCACTCGAGCAGGTTCAGGAACAGTTATTGCTGCACAACCATCAGGATCATTACCAGCGTGGATATGGTCAGGCACAGCAACTCTGTACATAATCTACGGACCCACTTTCAAGGACACTACAGCTCCATAGCACCATAGCCTGATGGTTAAAGCGCAATAACTGTTCCTGCACCCGGTGGCGTGAGGCATGAGGCTCCTATACCTTCCCCGTGGTGGCAGCAGAGAAACAGTGCCGTGGGTGGTCGACATTCCCTGATCAATGCCGCTTTCCTGTCGCAGCGTTTCGTACAGAAGCGCCCAATGCTGGGGATGCACTGTGTAGACTGGGCTGTATCCTCTGCTATTTGAAAGTTTTTTTCTGTTCAAAGGCATTGAGGTTTCATTTCCGGGTTCTGATGCAGTCAGTCAATACACTCTCCACTGCAAATCTATCGTCGCTTGTCAGCGTTTTACATGTCATGCCGAATCTCCGCAAACTCCCAGGCAAGTACAGACACTGACCTGCTTTCTGCGCAATTGCACTAAGGTGCTGTGCCCAGGTGCGGAGGTGCCCAGGTGCTGTGCGGAACAATAACAGCGATTAATGTAAAGTGGCTGATTCTTTCCATCTCTGATCTTTCACTGAGGACTGGCTCATAGACCTCTGGTGTTCTATCACTGGTCAATACCAGCTTCTTGGTCTTGATGTCATTGAGTCAGAGGTTGCTGGTACGGCACCACTCAGTGAGATTTTAAGTCTCCCTCCGTCATTCTGATCAGTCACTGCCTTTGCGTCGGCCTACGACAAGCTTGAATGTAGCTTTGATCCCGTGCTTCGCCACACAGTCGCAAGTGTAACGCGAATACAACCCGAAGGTAAGTTTACAGTCGTGTGGAGCATTTGTTCTGTTGGAGATCGTGGAGGAGATGCTGTTGCAAATCCAAAGGACATGTGTTCGATTTAAACGAGTCCTTTTCATGGTCAAAGGGAAAAGCCAGCGTGAGCTTTCACTTTTTAGGACAAAAGAACTTTAGGGGGTGATATATGAGCAGCATTAGGTGATGTGCTCCGCCTTTTCATTATGGCAGATCTATTTTCCTTCTCAGCGCTAATTTCCGGCCGTATGCTCATGCCATGCGTAATCAAGAGAATGTCAGCCTCTGCCTTACACATACGTAAAGACATGACATACAAAGACACCTGCGGAAATGAATTCCACAACGTCTGATCCCTTGCAAATTAATTCCTCTTCAACACCGTTCCAAAAGATCGCCCTTCCATTCCGAGACAGTGGCCTCTGGTCGTAGACTCTCCCAATTTGGGGAACTTCCTCTTCCAATTCACTCTGTCGAGGCCTTTGAACATTTGATTGCTCTCGATGAAGTAATCCTTCATTCTTAACTCCAGTAAGTACAGACCCAGATCCATTCAATGCTCTTGATATGACAAGCCGTTCAATCCCGGAATCATTTTCTTGAACCTCCTTTGAACCCACACCGATGTCAGCACATCCATTTTAAAATAAGGAGCCCAAAACTGTACATAACACATAGTACACATAAAACTACACATTACACAGCGGGTGAAGCCTCGCCAGTGCTTTATAAAACCTCAACATTGCATTCTTGCCTTTATATCTTAGCCCTCTTGAAATAAATACTAACATGGCATTTGCTTCCCTCAGCACCGATTTAGCCTGCAAATTAATAGTTTGGTATAAAGGCTCCCAAGTCCATTGGCGTCTCTGCTTTTATCTCAATTTAGAAAATAGTCTGCCCGTTTAATTTATATACCAGAGCGCATGACTTTGTGAAACTGTATTCCATCTGACACTTCTTTGTCCATTCTCTCAACCTACCCAAGTCATTCTGCAGCCTCACCATTTCCTCGAAACTTCCTTCCCTTCCAGTTATCTTTGTATTGTCCACAACCTTTGTAACAAATCCATCAATTCGGTCAGTCAGGTCATTGATATATAAAGAAAAAGAAGCGTTCCAAACCCTGACCTATGTAGCACACCTCTAGTCAAGCAGAAAACGTTCCATTCATTCCTATTCTTTGCATCCTGCCAGTCGCCACTGCTTTATCCATGCTAGTATCTTTCCTGTACTAGCATGGTTTCTTAACTTATGAGACAGCATCATGTGTGGCATCTTGTTAAGTGCCTTAAGAAACTCCAAGTGCACAACATCCACCGGTTTTCCTTTACGATTCCAGCCTGCACTTTTCCATTCTACGGGAAACATTATAGAATCCAGTGATTCTTGAACAACCATGACTAGTTCATCCACAATGTTTTCAGACACCTCTTTCAGAACTCTGGGAATATCACAATCTGATCTAGGTGACTTATCTATCTTTAGACCTTTCGTTTTCTCAAGAAACTTCTCCCTAATAATGGCAACGTCACAAACTTCTAAGCACTGACTCTCCCGAAGTTCCGACGCACTGCTAGCGTCTTCCACGGTGAAGATGATGCAAAATATATATTTAGTTCGTCCGCCATTGTCTCTTATCCCATTACTCCCTATCTAGTATCGTTTACCAGCTGTCTGATATCCACTCACGCGTCTGTTTTAAGCATTATGTATCTGAAGAAACACGTGGCATTTTCTTTAATATTATTGGCTGCTTACTTGGTTATTCCATCTTTACCTTCATCTCATGACATTTTAGTAGCCTTCTGTCGATTTTAAATAACCAACGAATCCACTAACATTCCACTAATTGTCGCTGTTATATGGCTTCTGTTCAGCTTTTATGTTGGTTTTGACTTCTCATGTTATCCACGGTTGTGTCATCTTGTTATTCGAGTAATTCTTCCCCTTTGGGATGTATGTATCCACTGTCTTTTCCATGGGGACCTGAATTTCCAGCTATTGCTGCTCTGCCGTCATCCCTACCAGCGCTTTGTTTTCCAGTGAGTTCAGGCCATCCCCTCTCTCATGCCTCTGTAATTGCCTTTACTCCAGTATAATGTTGACAGACATTTTTGTTTAGCTTCTGCTTCTCAAATTTCAGTGTGAGTGCGATCATTTTGTGATCAACAGCACCAAAGGGTTCTTATACCTTATGCTGTCTGCTGAAATCCCGTTCGTGGTACAATGGCCAGTCCAGAATGGCTTGACGGCATCTTGAGGGTATTCTGGAAATTTCCCTCTTGGTATCCAGCACCAAGTTGATTTTCCCAATCCGTCTGCAAACATTATATCGTAACATTGCGCTTTTGGGCATGTATTTTCCATCTTCTGTCGTAATTTCTAGACCTAATCCTTAGAAATGCTTGAGGGTTTGGGATTTGGATAAATCCCATCCGGGTCTTTTCACTCTTGCAGTTTCTTTGGTCTACACACGAGAATTCAACACCTTCCAACCTGACAGAACCTCTTTCCAATGCTTAGTTTTCATTTTTTTTTTACAAATAGCGCCACCCCTTCTGCCTGTCTATTCGATATAATGCGTCTCCTTGGGGGGTTCACCTTCCATAGAACCATAGAACATTACAACATTACAGCACAGTACAGACCCTTCAGCCGTCCTTGTTGTGCCGACCCATATAATCCTCAAAAAACGTACTAAAGCCACACTACCTCATAACCCTCTATTTTTCTTTCATCCATGTGCCTGTCCAAGAGGCTCTTCAATACCCCTAATGTTTTGGCCTCCACCACCATCCCTGGCAAGTCATTCCAGGCACTCATAACCCTCTGTGTAAAAAAACTTACCGCTGATCTCTCCCTTAAACTTCCCTCCCTTAATTTTGTACATATGCCCTCTGGTATTTGCTATTGGTGTTCTGGGGAACAGGTACTGACTATCCACCCTATCTGTGCCTCTCATAATCTTGTAGACCTCTATCAAGTCCCCTCTCATTCTTCTACGCCCCAAAGAGAAAAGCCCCAGCTCTGCTAACTTGCTTCATATGACTTGTATCATACAACATCCTGGTAAATCTCCTCTGCACCCTCTCCATAGCTTCCACATCCTTCCTATAATGAGGTGACCATAATTGAACGCAATGTTACAAGCTTCTATAAGTTACGATTTAGCGACGGCCATAAGGTCATAACTTTCAATCTGTAATGTGCCTCAAGTTCACCTGTCTTATTCCGTACACTGTATGAATTCAAACAAAAGAACTTCAGTCCTGCATTCGCCCTGTTCGATTTTGTCCACCTTTTATATTGCAGCTTATGCTGCTGATTGAACTTTTGCATCTCCCTGCTCAGAGTTTCACGACACACTGCCTTTGGTTGTAAACCAGTTAAATCATGCTCAGCAGTATCACACTGGTACGCATTGCCCTGCCAAATTAGTTTACTTCTATTAAAAGACAAATTACTTTTCCTTTATTAATTTAAGGAATTATAAAGCCCTGCACCTACTGTTGCAAATAGTACCGTTGATAGAGGTAATACAGTTTAAAATGGGCTTCCTAAATTGTGGGTCGTAGAGAAGGAATGTGCGACATTCACCTTTGAAAGTGTGAACAAAAATAATGTATTTTGTCGTGATTCCCTCGATGAGGGATTTGAATTGCACTGTTGCACAATGTATAGAAACAGCTCACGTTATTTGTTTGTCCACTGGGCTGTCTCTGATGTGACTAACAAGCTGGTAAGGTTTGCTTTGAGATGACAGCATCCTCTCCTTTATAAGCGCTTTCAAATCAATCACCAGTAGTTTTCGGTGGTAGGAGCATTATAACATAACCGTCACGTTAAACGTAACATGGAATATCCAGCAATTTACTACATAGAGAGTGTTTATTATCCTGTATTGACTGCGATTGGTATCCCTCGTAAGTAACTGGAGAATGTGAGCGATTTTTTCTGGTCCATCACTTTCTCTGTATCACATTCGCCGTAAAAACCATTGCACATTGTGCTTTTTCTGATGTGGAATGATCGGCATTTCAAACATACGTTTCTTTATTCTTCCGGCTGTTCATTATTGCTGTTTTCTGTGTCAACTGTAACAACCGAGTTTGCACTGGTATTGATGTAGTTCCAAGAGTTTACCTCGCCCAACCTTCTAAACCATGAATGGTATATATCGTTCTAAGACTGAGTTTAGAAGGGATCAATGCCCCAAGCTGAATCTTTGCAGCAACGAAAATAAAATGTTGCCGTCACCACAACATTCACTGACCTTTCCGTTTATCACCAAATATAGTTAGTGTCATAGGAAGCGGTGCACAGACACAGACCCTCGGCCCGTCCACTACATGCTTAAGCGGCCTACTTCCATTGACCTGCAGCCGGACTGTGGTTATTTTACACCATCATGCAACAAATGAGAACCCATTTTCAATATAATTGTCTAAATATCTTTTCAATTGCAACAATAACTGAAGAAAACATGTCTGTCCCGTTTTCCTCTTTGGACTTGTTTCTTTTCTGGTCTTTATTTTAATGCTGCGGGTTCGTGGACTCTTATGTGTTACCTCAGAGGAAAGGTCTATTTAGATCCCATTATATTCCCAATATCAATGCTCCGTTCAGCTTTGTCAGTTACTATGTTGGACCTATTCGAGACTGACACATCGAACAGCGTTCCTCTGTTGAATATACCGTGGAATGCGCAATCCCATTGCAAACTGCTGGTAATCAGCAGACTCAGCTCTTACTCAAATCCTTCCATTGACCTCAGGTATGAGTGCAAGCCTGGACAAACGGTGTAAGCACTTTGTCGATCGATGCCAGTTTAACCAGGGATGAATCAGAAGGATAGTTTCACTTCAGTCTGCAAATAACACTTTGCATGCAAGTGAATCAAAACAAGCCCTGCTCGCTTGAAAGTAACTCTTATTCTCTACCTTGCAGTTAATCTGATGGCGATTGTGATCCTGTGTGATGGAAAATGCGGACTCTCCAAATGCATCACCCGTTACCTGGTGGCGATGGCAACAGCTGATCTAACGGGTGTTATCATTGGCGTAATGTTCGACCGGATCAATAATATTTATGTTTTTGCGAGATTTTTGCTCATCACTCCTATTTGCGCTACGGTGCTTGTGTTTCGGCTCGCTGCCATGGACTGTTCTGTTTGGATGACGGTGGCTTTCACATTTGATCGATGTATTGCAATTTGTAGTCAAAAGCTGCGGAAACGATATTGCACGGAGAGGACGGCGACTATAGTGGCAGTGATTGTGGGAGTAGGGAGTTGTTTAAGGTGTTCTCCATTTTACTTTTCAGTAGAACCTTTCGCGATTATTGACAACATTCCTTGGCGCTGTATTGGCAGGGCAGATGACTTTACTTCCCCAGTGTGGAAAGCTTACCAGATGTTTAATACGATCATTACCCCCTCATTGCCAATCAGTTTAATTATATTGTTCAATGCTTTAACAGTCAGTCATATTATCGCGGCAAACAGAGTCCGCCGAGGACTCCGGAGCAGCAATAACAATAAGAAGGATTCCGAGGTGGAGAACCGGAGAAAGTCAATGATTTTGCTGTTTGCTCTATCAGCCAATTTCATTTTTTTGTGGATCCCATTTATAGTCTCTATTATGATCTGGCAAGCTCAAAATTACTTTTACACGGACAGATATCTTAATTCTCCGTCGTTTATCCTGCAAGAGTTTGGGTTCATGCTGCAATTTCTCTGCACCTGCACCAACACGTGTATCTACACACTGTCCCAGAGGAAATTCAGGGAAGAGATGATGAAGGGAGTGAAACACCTGGTCGGATTGAATGGCCGACTTTGTAGATAAAACATAAGTAGAATTGTATATATTGTTATGAGGTCGCATAAATGTTCTGAAACATTAGTAGCTCTGATAAAATTACCAGAAATGCGTAACGAGGTGCGTGAAGATTCCCCATTCTACAGATTTACTCGGCTAGATTGGATTTGCTGGAAGGCGAACTACCTTTGTTTAATTCAGAGGAGTTTCCCTTTCAAACTATGGCGAGAAACGGTCTTCAGTCTCCAGTGTGACGAATCTTGCATTTTCACATATATCGTGATAAAATTGCACGAATGCACTTTGTATGTCTGCAGGATAATAACAGTTATTTATGTTTCTGCACAGCCCCGGAAAGTGAGACTTCTATGTTTCAGCGACACTCGGCAGATGTCCCACGGATCAGAGATACAGACTATTTAGAGATACAGCGTGGACCCGGCCCCGCCGTCTTAACGAACCGAACCGGCCAGCAATCCGCGCACTCAAGATGCTGTTGGAACATGTCAGGACGAAGGGTCTCGGCCCGAAAAGTCGACAGTGCTTCTCCTTATAGATGCTGCCTGGCCTGCTGTGTTCCACCAGCTTTTTGTGTGTGTTGCTTGAATTTCCAGCATATGTAGATTTCCTCATGTTTGCGGCTAGCAATCCACCTGGATGACTTACAATCTCTAATTAACCTACTAACTATTAGGGCTATGGACTGAGGACTGACAGCGAAGCACCCAGAAGAAGACCATACATACAAACGTTCTTACAAAAGACGCCACATTCGATACCTGGAGCTGTAATAGTGTCGCGCTAATCGCTACACTATAATAGCGTCCAATATCTGTGTAAAAAGGACGGGTGACACCTGAAGCCAAAGGGGTCGAATATCCTAACGGGAACGTTTAGGAATATCCTAACGGAAGTGTTTAAACTGATTTGGCATGGGGACGGGTAACCGAAGTGATAAGGTTGAGGAAGGAAAAACAGTACTAAATCAAAGATAGCGTGCAACAGATATTGTAGAATATGTGGTCATCTCTGCAACTTGGCTGAAGGATGGCTGGCATTAGGAGCAGAAAGTCCAAGAACATACAGTGTACTGGAAAGATAGATTATGATGTAGTGGTCATTACAAAGACTTAGCTGGCACCCGGGCAGGAATGTGGCCTGTGACTAGTGGTTTGCCACAGGGACCAGCGCTGGGTCCATTGTTATTTGTCATCCTAATCAATGATCTGGCTGATACTGTGGTAAATTGTATGAGCAAATTTGCTAATGATACAAAGATCGGAGGTGTAGTGAACAGTGAGGAAGGTTTTCAAAGCTTGCAGAGGGAACTGGACCAGCTGGAAAAATGGGCTGAAAAATAGAAGATAACGTTTAGTACAGACAAGTGCGAGGTATTGCACTTTGGAAGGAAAAACCAAGGTAGAACGTACAAGGTAAATGATAGGGCATTGAGGAGTGCAGTAGAACAGAGCGATCTAGGAATACAGATACAAAATTCCCCAAAAGTGGCGTCACAGGTTGATAGGGTAGTAAAGAGTGCTTTTGGTGCATTCGCCTTTATAAATCAAAGTATTGAGTATAAGAGTTGGAATGTTATGGTGAGGTTGTATAAGACATTGATGAGGCCGAATTTGGAGTATTGTGTGCAGTTTTGGTCACCGAATTACAGGAAGGATATTAATAAGGTTGAAAGAGTTCAGAGAAGGTTTACAAGGATGTTGCCGAGACTTGAGAAACTGAGTTACAGAGAGAAGTTGAATAGGTTAGGACTTTATTCCCTGGAGCGTAGAAGAATGAGGGGAGATTTGATAGAGGTATATAAAGTTATGATGGGTATAGATAGAGTGAATGCGAGCAAGCTTTTTCCACTGAGGCTAAGAGAGAAAAAAAACAGAGGGCATGGGTTAAGGGTGAAGGGGGAAAAGTTTAAAGGGAACATGGGGGGGGGGCTTCTTCACACAGAGAGTGGTGGGAGTGTGGAATGAGCAGCCAGATGAAGTTGTAAATGCGGGATCACTTTTAAAATTTAAGAAAAACTTGGACAGGTATGTGGATGAGAGGTGTATGGAGGGATATGGTCCAATTGCAGGTCAGTGGGACGAGGCAGAAAAATGGTTCAGCACAGCCAAGAAGAGCCAAAAGCCCTGTTTCTATGCAGTAATGGTCTATTGTTCTAAGTCAGGAACAGGAAGGGAGCAGTTACTCTATTGGGAGTATTCTATAGGCCCCCAAGGTAGCAGCAGAAATACCCAGGAACAGATTGGGAGGCAGATTTTGGAAAGGTGCAAAAATAGCAGGGTTGTTATCATGGGTGACTTTAACTTCCCTAGTATTGATTGGCACTTGATTAGTTCCAATGGTTTAGACGGGGCAAAGTTTGTTAAGTGTGTCCGGGACGGATTCCTGTCACAGTATGTTGACAGTCCGACTCGGGGGAATGCCATACTAGGTCTAGTATTAGGTAACGAACCAGTTCAGGTCACAGATCTCTCATTGGGTGAGCATCTGGGGGAGAGTGACCACCGTTCCTTAGAATCAGAGAGGACAGGAGTATTTTTAATCGGGGAAGGGCAAATTATGTGGCTATAAGGCTAGAACTTGCGGGTGTGAATTGGGATGATGTTCTTGCAGGAAAATGTACTATGGACATGTGGTTGATGTTTAGGGATCTCTTGCAGGATACTAGGGATATATGTGTCCCGTGAGGAAGATAAAGAATGCTAGGGTGAAGGAACCATCGATGGCACGTGAGGTGGAAAATCTACTCAGATGAAAGAAGGCAGCATACATGACGTTTAGGAAGTAAGGATCAGATGGGGCCATTGAGGGATATAAGGTAGCAAGAAAGGAGCTTAAGAAGGGGCTGAGGAGAGCAAGAAGGGGGTATGAGAAGGCCCTGGCAAGTGGGGTAAAGGAAAACCCCAAGGCATTCTTCAATTATGTGAAGAACAAAAGGTTGACAGGAGTGAAGATAGGATCGATTAGAGAGAAAGGTGGGATGATGTACCTGGAGGCTGTGGAAGTGAGCGAGGTCCTCAATGAATACTTCTCTTCGGTATTCAACAATGGGAGGGAACTTGATGACAATGAGGACAATATGAGTGAGGTTGATGTTCTGGAGCATGTTGATATTAAGGGAGAATAGGTGTTGGAGTAGTTAAAATACATTAGGACGGGGCCTGACGGAATATTCCCCAGGCTGCTCCATGAGGCGAGGGAAGAGATTGCTGAGCCTTTGGCTAGGATCTTTATGTTATGGTTGTCCACGGGAATGGTACCGGAGGATTGGAGGAAGGCAAATGTTGTCCCCTTGTTCAAAAAAGGTAGTAGGGATAGTCCTGGTAACTATAGACTATAGTGAGCCTTACGCCTGTGGTGGGAAAGCTGTTGGAAAAGATTCTTAGAGATAGGATCTATGGGCATTTAGAGAATCATGGTCTGATCAGGGACAGCATGCATGGCTTTGTGAAGGGCAGAACGTGCCTAACAAGCCTGATAGTGTTCTTTGAGGAGGTGACCAGGCATATAGATGAGGGTAGAGCAGTGGATGTGATTTTAATAAGGCATTTGACAAGGTTCCACATGGTAGGCTTTGTCTGACGAGCGATTTCGGACTGGTCAGGTTTCAGGCCGATGTGTTTTTATCCCCGCCTGACCGTACAGATCGTTACTTGTGGCTGGTTTCTTTGTCAACTGTAAGAAATGAATTTGCACTAATAGTGATCTTGTTCCAGACTTTTACCTTGCCCGACCTTCCAAAGCATGAATGGTTTGTTTCGTTCGAAGTCTGATTCGGTATGCACGCCCAAAACTGAAGCTTTACAGGAACGGAGAGACACTTCACGCTCGCCAAAACCTTTTCAGGGAGATGTCCTGTTTATCCACGACACACGGTGAGAGTGGTAAAGTCATAGACAAATAGAGTACAGATGGAACCGTCAGTCCATCTAGTCCACGCCGAATCCAGTTAAACTGCCTACTCACATCGATCTGCACCGGGTTCATAGTTCTCTTACTTCATCACGCAACAAACGAGACCTCATTTACAATATGGTTCGCCAAAACAATTTTCAATTTCATTAATAAACGAAAACAAAATACACATGTCCGGTTTTCACTTTTGGACTTGTTGTTCTGGTTTTAATTTGAACTCTGCAGTTTCCTTTACTCGCACGTGTTAAGTCACAACAATCAATGTATCAGGGCCTATTATATTCTCACTGTCAATGTTCCGTTCAACTCTGTCTGATACAATGATCGTCCTGCTGGACATGTATCGTCTTTCTGCAATCCTCTGTTAATGATGCCCTGGACTGCAGAATTTTGTTGCAAACTACTGGAAATTTGCTGACTCAAGGATCAAGAATGAGGGCAACCTGGGGGCCCAGACGAACTGGATGAACACTTTGCGAATCGATGCCAGTTTAACCCGGGATGAACTCAGAAGAAGGTTTCCCATTTAGTCTGTTGACGGATCGTTCTATGCAAATTCAGTAAAATTGAGCGCATTTTCTATGCTTGAAACCAACTCTTATTCTCTTCCTGGCAGCTAATTTAATGGCGACTGTGATGCTGTGTCATGGAAAATGAGGACCCTCCAAATGCATCACCCATTACCTGGTGGCAATGGCAACAGCTGATCGATGTATGATGTATGATCATGTATGATCGATGTGTTGCAATTTGTAGTCAAAAGCTACGGAAACGATTTTGCACCAATAGGGTGGCGACTACAGTGGTAGCGATTGTGGGCATAGGGAGTTGTTTAAGGTGTGCTCCATTTTACTTTTCAGTAGATCCTTTCGCGATTATTGACAACGTTCCTTGGCGCTGTGTTACCAGGGCTGATTACTTCACTTCATCAGTGTGGAAAGCCTACCAACTGTTTCATGGTGCACCTGTATTACCAATCGGTTTAATTCTACTGTTCAGTGTGCTTTAACAGTCAGTCATATTACAGAGGCAAACAGAGACGCCGAGGACTCCGGAGCAGCAATGACAATAAGAAGTTTTCAGAAGTGGAAAACCGGAGAAAGTCAATGATTTTGCTGTTCGCTCTATCAGCCAATTTCATTATATTGTGGATCCCCTTTATAGACTCTACTATGATCTGGTAAGTTCGAAATTATTTTATAACGACAGATACGTTAATTCGCCGTCGTTTGTCCTGCAAGAGTTTGGGTTCATGTTGCAATTTCTCTGCACGTGCACCACACGTGTATCTACACACTGTCCCAGAGGAAATTCAAGGAAGAGATGAAGAAAGGAGTGAAACAACTGGTCACATTGAATGGCCGACTTTGTAGATAAACGGACGTTGAATTCTATTTGTTGCTGTGAGTTCACAGAATTTTTTTAAATTATTAGCAGGTTTGATAAATGTAGCATAAATCTCGCTAGTTTCGAAGTTAAGAAGTCTGTTTTTGCAAAGGGGGCAGTGAATTGTATTTCCTCAAGTGTCCCAAATATTAACTGTTGCCGTTGTGATTTTTACATCGGCAGATTATATATGTAATTACTAGATTCACACCGCAGTCTTGGCCAACGCACCACGTGATGCTAGTGTTATTGATACATTGATAGAATTATATTCTAACTGACTGATCATCGATTCACTGAACATGTTTACACATTCTCAGTGGCTGGCGGAAAATTTACATTGGACATAACAATCCTGTGAGAGATAAATTAATGTAAGTATCGGATCTGCGTTTTACTATTTGAGGAAACATGCCGTCTCCTGGAAAAGGGAAGTATACAACAGATGACAATTGGATCCCTCGTCCGACACTCAAGCTGTCCTGCCTTGCAGTCGTTATGGAAGGGGCTGGTATTAAAATGATTCTGCGCCAAGGCAAATATATGCTTGATAAAGCTCTTTAGAAAAGCATATAATTCAATTAATGGTAGTAGAATAATTTCAAGCTTGTATAAGGGGTTGTCAAATCTTAAAACACATTCGACTTCATACATTAAAACAAAATGGGAGAAGGAAGGAGGGATAATTATATCTGAAGAAGAATGGACAACAATATGGAGATATCGATGGAAGTGTACCAAGTCACAGAAATGGATTGAGTTTGGATGGAAAAACTTGATAAGATATTTTATTACACCCTCTCAGAAATCCCATTCTGATAGTAACCTCCCTGTTTGCTGGAGAAATTGTGGAAATCAAAATGCAAATCACTATCATATTTTTTGGGACTGCCCTGTTATCAAAAACTTTTGGAGGGGGATACGCAATGCCCTACAAGACATCTTTAAATGTGAAATACTCTTAAAGAGTAAGACTTTGGATATATACCTCAAGAATGGTTGAAAAGAGATAAATGTTTAATGAATATACTGCTGGTGGCTGGTAAAAAGACTCTTACTAGGAAATGGTTATCACAGGAGAGCCCAACTTTAAATACATTGATGGAAATTACAATGGACATTTATAAAATGGAGAAGATAACAGCAGCTGTTAATCATAAGCTAGAACAATTTGATTCATTCTGGGGAAAATGGTTTAACTACATAATGCCTCATAGACCTGGTTTTATTCTGATTTTATCAATGAATCTGTTGTTATAAAAAAGATCACTCCCTATTTGTACATAGTTCTTTCCTTTTGCTTGTTTTTTCTTACTAATCTTTTCAATAAGTGTATACCTCAGATAAATACTTAGTGAATATTTGTGATATATATGATATATATGTACAATATCTGAAATACATCTTATGGAAGTGTTTGCTTGATGATGAACTTCAATAAAAAATAAATTACAGAAACATAAAAAAGAAAGAAAAAAGTAAAATGATTCTGCGATGTTAGTTGCACAGTAAGACCTCACTATATTTTTTGAGCGACGCTGTGATTTATCTAATCCATATGGATTCTTTCTAAAAATTTATCCACGTCGAAGTCAAGCTATATGTCCAGAATCATGATCCAATTTCGCTGGAATGCCCGATACTTTGCGACAACGACGTTTGTTTCCCATGTTTAATCATATTTCTTCATATATTTCCAATAAAATAATTGATGTTTTTAATTAGACACATCACCGAATTTGTCAATAGATTAGTATCCCTAATTCATGCCGAGGTTTTTCCAGAATTTCGAACTATTGTCTTCATCAGAATGGGTAAATATGGAAGCTGTGTCAAAGAATTAATGCCTGATGCTGAATTTTCTACCGAAGTCGGTAACTCCCCTCTCTCTTCACAGTTGTTCCCTCACCTTTTTTCCTTCGTGTTTTCTCTTCTGTTTCAGAGCCCGCTTCCTACAGGTTTACTCAGTTGGATTGGCTTTACTGGGAGACTAACTGTGTTTGTTTAGTGTGTGTTTACTGTATGTTTGTTACTAACTGTGTGTGTTTATTTCAGAGGAGTTTCCCTTTAGTATTATGACTAGAAACGCTCATCGACCTCCCCGTGACGAGTCTTGTAGTTCCACATGTAGCCTGATAAAATTGAATGAATGTACATCATGTGGTTACAGGATAATACAGCAGTCATTTGTACTTCTGCACTGCCCTGGATGATTATATTTCTATGTATCAGCAACACCCCGGCAGACGTCTCGGAGATCAGAGATACAGATTATTTAGATCAGGCCCTTCGGGCTCAAGGAACCGCGCCGGCCAGCAATCCACCTATACAGACCATAAGATGCAGGAGCAGAAACAAACCATTCCGTCCATCAAGTCTGCTCCGCCATTGAATCTTGGGCTGTTCCAATTCTTCCAGTCATCCCCACTCCCCTGCTTTCACCCCATACCCTTTGATGTCCTGACTAATTACGAACCTATCTATCTCTGCCTTAAATACACCCAATGACTTGGCCTCCATAGCCGCTCGTGGCAACAAATTCCACAGATTCACCACTGTCTATCTAAAGTAATTTCTCGGCATCTCAGTTCTAAAAGGACGTCCTTGAATCCTGAAGCCTTGTCCTCTTGTCCTCGTCACTGAATAATTTACACTTAGCAATTAACCTGCTAACTGTGAGGGCTTTGACCGTGGGAGGAAAAGATGCACCCGGAGGAAACACATGTATGCAAACTTTCTTACGAAGGACACTGGACTCTGACGCCCCGAGCTGTCATAGCGTCGCGCTAACTTCTACGTTATCGTTGTGTCAACTTTACAGGTGTATTTTCAAGACCTTAATGGTGTTAACGTTGAATCTCGGTTTATTCGCAGTGTGATTGTGTTTCAGGTACTTTCTCTTACGAGAATGTCTACAGTGCATATGCATTAGTTAAATCTATCAAAAGAGCTTTGGGGTATCTTATTAGGCATATGTAATATTCTTTGCTTCATGCAACACGTTAGTGCTATTCCTTTTCTGAGTGCAACATAAGGTAAGAAATTCTGGCGAAGATAATTGAAATAAAATGGAAACAACGTGCAGATAGTGAAACCTTCCCAACAAAAAAAAAACGTTTAAGTTCAGCAGAAGTAGTTTCCTTTGCCGGTCAATACTGTGCCATCATTTAGCATGACAAGAAGTCTCTGACTTTCAAAATGGGACTTTGGATTTACCATTTCCTCTCAGGCTGCAAATGACCTCATGACACCATCTCTTTGCAAATATGTGGAAAAGTTTATGTGGCATCTCTCTCCCCCCCCCTCTCGTTTCACCACCTTCTTTTAGTTTTTATCGAACACCATCTATTGCTCAATTGCGAAATTTCACCAGCCGCCAATCCTATTGCTTTCAAAGGAACATTTTTATTCGATTATATTTATCTTTAAAAAGGCAGAGGTTAAAATGAAACATGAAGGCACTTGTATTCCGATAATCTCGTACATTTACCAGAAACATTGTGGACTATTTGTCCGGTCCTGACAGCCATCAACGGCCATCTTTTATAATTTTTAATTTTGCAAAACTTAATGCGGGTGGCTTGCCTATCGTACACTAATTTCTTAAATCTGAACCATTTGTCATTTTAATGAATATGTAATTATTACATTGCCTTCGAAATCTGTTTTACTGAGATAAAGAATAAATCAAATCACCTTTATTCATTGCGTGCAGAGTTATCTCATGCTGTGCGCATCTGGTTCTGATGCCGTTTATCGAATATCACACCGTCAATAACGCTCCATTTTCCACAATACTTTGACTTACTGTCCATGAAGCCGCAATGGCTACAATGAAGGCGCTCCATATACTTCTGCCCATACAGTGGCATGCAGATATAGAAGGATTCTTCATTGCAGTTTTCAAAAGAATTTTGAAACAGTCAGGGTTGTTAGCTATGAGCTGAACCCAGAACCAGGAAGGCCGGTGGACAACTTTTAGTCTGGTTTCTAACCTTTCACCTGTTAGGTTTGAGTGACCTTACTAAGAGCCAAAGCTCAAGCTTTCACTCCAGCCAACAATGCTCTCTAGGTCATTGAGACACACAAGCCTCCAAACGGCATGGTTGTGACCGCATAGAGGATTTTTCCACATTAATGGATATAAAATAGTTGGTACCTCGTTCTCTCTTAAAATGCTTTTTAAGGCCACCATTCAAATTCCTGCTCCACTCGAATGCAGCTAACTTTCAAAGGTTCAAATGTTAATTGATTATCAAAGTAAACAACACTGAAATATTCTTCTCTGGATAGCCACGAAACCAAGAAAGAGAAGAAAGACAGCAGGAGCATCAACTCCGAAATTTTCCTATCAAAAACGGAACAGGCACATGGACCCCAATTCCCTCTCTGTAGAAGAACAATTTCACAGCGATCAAAAGGCAACCTTCCCGCCGCGCACTGCCACTCTCTCCCAGAACCTGTTCAGAGCGCTGAAACACTCAAACGATCTCTAACCTGCCCTCCACTTCGTCAACACTACCCACTTGTCATGTGCTTCCACGTACTCCGCATTCTCATCCCGAACTATCGATTCCGACAACTGATGTCAGTCTAACAGGTCTATGGCTTCATTTCTGCTAACTCCCACCCTTCTTAAATAGCGGAGTAACATTTTCAATTTTCCACTCATCCAGTACAATACCAGAATCTATCGATTCTTGAAAGATCATGGTTAATGCCTCAGCAATCTCTCTAACTACTTCCTTCAGAACCCGAGGGTGCATTCCATCAGGTCCAGGAGTTTTATCCACCCTCAGACCATTGAGCTTACTGAGCACCTTGTCAGTGGTAATATACACTCCACATACTTCACTTCCCTGACACTCTTGAATGTCCGGTATACTGCAGATGTCTTCCACTGTGAAGAGCGATGCAAAATACACATTGAGTTCCTCTGCGATCCTTGAGTCTCTCATTACAATGTCTCCTGCGTCATTTTTTTATTGGCCCTGTATCTACCCTTAGATCTCTCTTACCCTTTATATACTTAAAAAGCTTCTAGTATCTTATTTGATATTAGTTGCCAGCTTCCTTTCATAATTCATCTTTTCCTTCCTAATGACTTTAGTAGTTCCTTCTGCAAGATTTTAATTTCTTCCCAATCCCTGTTCTTGCCACTAGCTTCGGCTACATTGTTTGCCATCGCGTTTGCTTTTGCATTGCCTCTGACTTCACTTGCCAACTACGGTAGTGTCCTTCGTCTTTGGAATGTATCTGCCTTGCACTTCCTTCATTTATCACAGAAACTCCAGCCATTTCTGCTCTGCTGTTCTTCCTGCAAATATCCCTTTCCAGTCAATTTCATCCGGTTCCCCTCTCATGCCATTGTAATTCCATTCATTCCACTGAAATACCGACATATTGAAATTTAGTTTCTCCTTTTCAAATTTCAAAGTGAACTCGTTCTATCTTCCCTAAGTGTTTCTTAACCTTGAGCTTTCGTATCACCTCCGTATCATTGCACAGCACCCAATCCAGCACAGCCAATCCCCTAGTGGGATCAAAAACAAGCTGTTCTAAAAAGTCATCCCGTAGACATTCTACAAATTCTCTCTTTTGAGGTCCAGTACTGACTGGTTTCCCCAATCCACTTTCATGTTAAAATTCCCAACGATTATCATGACATTGTCCTTCTGACACACCTTTTCTAACTCCTGCTGTAATTTGTAATCCACGTTCCGGCTTCTGGTTGGAGGCCTGTATACAACTGCCATTAGGGTCCTTTGACACTTGCCATTTCTTAACTCAACCCGTAAAGACTCTACACTTTCTGATTCTGTGCCATCGCTACTGGCCAACTCCTCTCTCATGCCTCTGCAATTCAATTTACTGCACTAGAATACTTCTAACATTTGTTTCTAAAATTTCAGTTTTAATTCTATATTATGATCACTTTCGCCAAAGAGTTCTTTTACCTTAAGGTCTCCAATCAATTCCTGTTCATAGTACAACACCCAATTCAGAATAGCTAGACATCTGTTTGGCTCAAATAGCTATTTTCATGTATGCTAGGAATTCCATCTCTTGGCATCCAACATCAATCAGATTTTCCCAATCTACCTGCATATTTAAATCCCCAATCAGGGTCTTTTTACCCTTACAGTCCTTTGCTGTACCCAGAACGATTCAGCACTTTCCGACACCATGTCACCTCTTTCTAATGAAGTGATTTAACTTTTTACCATTAATTTTATATTGCTATATTTCTTCACTATTCTTGGTTGGTGTGGCTGTAACGAAACCCAATTTCCCTCCGGATCAATAATGTATGTCTGTCTGTCTGTCTGTCATACCTGCCAATCTGTAACTGTGCTACATTTTCATCTATCTCATTCCATATACTGTGTGCATTCAAACATATCATCTTCAGTACTACATTCACCCTTTTCGATTTTGTCCTCGTTTTACATTCCAACTTATCCTATTGACTGCAATTTTGCTCTTTCATCAGTCTCTCCTTGCGAGCAATCTCACGACACACTGCCTCTGAAAACCAACCACCCCATGCTCAGCAGCGCCACACCTGTTTTCACCCATTTCTAAGTTAATTTACCTCATTTTAAAATAAACTAATTAAACTTTATTTATTAATTTAGGAGTCAAGAAGGGCTACGCCAACTGTTACAAATGATACATACTTCAAAGTGATAATAAATTTGAAAATATTGTCCCGATCAATTTTCCATATGCGCATCTTAAATGTTGTGTCCAAGAGAAGGAATGTACGAACATATCCTTTGAAAGTTTGAAGAAAAGATAAAACAATATGTATTTTGTTGTGGTTTTCCTGATGGCCGATTTCCATTGCACTGTAACGCAATGTACGGAAATAGCTCACGTGAATTGTTTGTTCACTGGGTCGTCTCTTATGTGACTAATAAGCTGGTAAAATTAGTTTCAAAATTACAGTATCCTCTCCGTTATAAGCACTTTCAAATCAGTCACCTGCGGTTTTTGCCAGCAGCAGCTTTTTAACCTGATCGGCACGCGAAAAATGGAATATCCAGCAATTTACTACATAGAGAGCGTTTATTATCCCGTTTTGACTGCGATTGGTATCCCCAGTAAGTAATTGGAGAATGTATGCAAATTTTTCTTGCTCTATCTGCTGCATACCATTATATTCCCTATAAGATCCATGATACATAGTGCTGAGGGGTCTCATTGTCTGATGAGGGGTTTTGGTCTGATCAGGTTTGAAACACATGTTCCTTTCTTTTTCCGGCCGTTCGTTATTGCTGGTTTCTTTGTCAGCTTTAACAACAGAGTTAGCACGAATATTCATGTAGTTCCTGCCATTTACCTCGCCCGACCTTCCAAAGCGTTCAATTTCTTAGTTGGTATGAATGCCCAAAAATTGAATCTTTATAGCACCGTTACCACAATATGCTCACTAACACTCCGGTTTATCCACGAAACATAGTTCATAAAAAAGAGTCATAGAAAAGTACAGTACAGACACAGGACCTTTGCCCCAAGTAGTCCATCCAGTTAGAAACCATTTCAACTACCTACTCCCATCGACGAGCACCGGAACCATACGCCTTTTACACCAGCATGCAACAAATGAGAACTCATTTTCAATACAATTGTCCAATTATCTTTTCAGTTGTAACGATAACCAAAGAAAATATGAATGTCCCGTTTTCCCTTTTGGATTTTTTTTTTGTTTGTCTGAATTTTAACATTGCGCTTTCCTGGACTCACATGTGTTATGACAGAAGAAAAAGTCTGTCTGGGCCCATTATATCAAAAGTATCATTGCGCCATTCAGTTTTATCAGCTGCAAAGCTGGACCGATTCGAGGTGGCTGCGTTGATTAGCAGTCGTCTCTTAAATATGTCGCGGACTGAGGAATCCTGTTGCTAATTGCAGGAAATTTGCCGACTCAACTGTTACTCAGATTCTCCCTGTAATCCGAAGGATCGTTTCCCTTCAATCAGTGAAAAATACAGAAAATTTATCGAAGTTTGTGCACTTGAAACTAACTCTTATGTTATTCCTTGCAGTTAATTTGACGGCTATCGTGATCCTTTGTTGTGGAAAATGCGGACTCTCCAAATGCATTACCCGTTACCTGGTGGCGATGGCATCAGCTGATTTACTGGGTGTTATCATTGGCGTTGTACTGGAGCGGATCAATCATATTTATGTATTTGCGAGATTTCTGCTCATCAGACCAATTTGTGCGATGTCATTTGTCTTTAGGCTCGCAGTCATGGACTGTTCTGTGTGGCTGACGGTGGCGTTCACATTTGATCGATGTATTGTAATTTGTAGCCAAAGGTTGCAGAAACGGTTTTGCACCGAGAGGACCGCGACGATAGTGCTGGTGATTGTGGTCATAGGGAGTTGTTTAAGGTGTGCTCCATTTTATTTTTCAATAGATCATTACGCGGTTATTGACAACGTTCCGTGGGGCTGTATTGACAAGGCAGATTACTTTACTTCACCGGTGTGGAAAGCTTATCAACTGTTTAATACTATTATTACACCTTCACTGCCAATCGGTTTAATTCTATCGTTCAATGCTTTAACAGTCAGACGTATTATTGCGGCAAACAGAGTCCGCCGAGGACTCCGGAGCAGCAATGATAATAAGAAGGATTCAGAGGTGGAGAACCGGAGAAAGTCAATGATTTTGCTGTTCGCTTTATCAGCAAATTTCATTTTATTGTGGATCCCCTTTATAGTTTCCACAATGATCTGGCAAGGTCGTAATTACTTTTATACAGACAGATATCTCAATTCGGCGTCGTTTATCCTGCAAGAGTTTGGGTTCATGCTGCAATTTCTCTGCACCTGCACCAACACGTGTATCTACACACTGTCCCTGAGGAAATTCAGGGAAGAGATGAAGAAAGGAGTGAAACAACTGGTCACATTGAATGGGCGACTTTGTAGATAAACGGAAGTGGAAATGTATGCTTTGTGATGAGGTAGCAGAAATTCGCAGATAAAAAACAAGTTGAATTGTATGTTTTGTCATGAGGTACATGCATTTTCTCAATCATCCGAATGTCTGATAATATTCTGTGAATCGATGTACACAGGTGCGTGAAAATTCAACGCACGTTTCTCCAACAAGGGCAGCAATTTAATTTGCTCGAGTGAGCCAACGAATGAAATGCTGCTGGTTTTCCAAAACCATGATCGAATTTCAGTAGAATATTCGCGACATGTGTAGCATGGAATTTGTTCCCCCCAGTTTAATCGCCGATATTTCTTTATATTTCCATAAAATAATTCATATTTTAAATTAGTTATTTATCACCCAATCTGTCAATAGATCAGGATTACTTTAATTCGTACGGAGACAACTTGTGAATTTTCAGGACAATTGTTTAAATTAGATTGGGTGAACACGGAAAGCTGTGTCAAGAAATTAATGCCTGAGATCTGACGATGGGTCTTCGAACAGAAAAGGTAATTTCCTCTCTATATGTTCACAGTTGTTACCTCACCTTCTGTTCTCTTTATTTGTGTTTTCGCTTCTCCCTCAGATCCCATCTTCTACAGAGTTACTTGATAGGATTGTGTTTGTTGGCAATCTAACTGTTTTTACTACATTTTAGTATTATGACGAGAATCGTTCTTTGCTGCTGCAGGTTGTTGAATCTTGTACATTCACATACCTCGTGATAAAAATACATAAATGTACATCATGTGCCTGAAGTATAATTTAACAGTTATCTGTGTTTCCGCACAGCCTCAGAAAGTGATATTTTTAGGTGCCATCGACACCTCTGCAGAAATCCTACAGATCAGAGATACAGCGCGAATCAGGCCCTTCAGAACCGCGCCGAGGAGCATTCCTCCGATAAAACACTAGCTTCATCGGAGGAGAATTTGCAATCCTCAAGTAATCTCCTAACCTGTCGGTGTTGGATTATAGGAGGAAAGCGAAGCAGCAGGTGGAAAACCATGCGTAGAAACTGTCTTACAATGAACGCAAGACTCCGGCGCCCCGAGCTGCGATGGTGTCGCGCTAACATCTACACTACCGTGGTGTACTATTTCCAGAGCTTCAGGGTGTTGACATTGAATCAGAACTTCTTTACACTGCGTGTGTTTTCCAGAGCTTCAGGGTGTTGACATTGAATCAGAACTTCTTTACAGTGTGCATGTGCTTCAAGTGTTTTCCCTTCCGAGAATGTCTGCAGTCGATCTGTGTTGGTTAAGTACAGCTGGGCAGTGAAAAGAGAGTATAGATTTTTATTCAGTCATACGTTATGTACTTTGCATCAAGCCAGACACGAGTGCTGTACCTTTTGTGAATCCATTATAAAGTAGGCAATTTGGTGAAAATAATTGAAATAAAATTGAAATACCAGGCATATAATGAAATCTTACCAACAAGAAAGGGTCTATGTTCAGGCGGAAGTAATTTACGATGCCTCTCTGTTATTTAAAATGTTGTTCTGTCAGTTAGCACGAACGTATGTGTTCTCTTACTTCAAACAATGCTGTTCGAGGACCTGGAAGATTTAATTGCGACAGTGTGGAATAGTTGTTCTATTCCGACAGACACTACCGGCGACTTTTTTTTTAATAGGCATTGCTTGCCTATTTTATGCTAATTGCTTAAATGTGAACTATTTAACACTTCATATGTAAGCTTTATAGTGCCTTTGAAATCAGTTATACAGAGCTCAAAGAATAAATCAAATCACTTTTATTTACTGCGTGTAGAATTATCACACATTGTGCTCACCTGTGTGATAGGGTTTATCTAATAGCCCTCAGCATCACCAATACTGTATTTCTCCACCAAACTTACTTAGTTACTGCCTCTTACGGCACTAGCCTTTAGGGCTGCAGTGAGGGTTCTCCATCTTCGTCTGTCCGTATCGTCTCACTCAAATATATAAGGATTCTTCATTGTTAGAACATAGAACATAGTACAGCACAGTACAGGCCATTCTGCACACAATGTTGCGCCGACCCTCAAACCCTGCCTCCCATATAACTCCCCAACTTAAATTCCTCCATATACCTGTCTAGTAGTCTCTTAAACTTCACTAGTGTATCTGCCTCCACCACTGACTCAGGCAGTGCATTCCACGCACCCACCAGTCTCTGAGTGAAAAACCTTCCTCTAATATCTCCCTTGAACTTCCCTCCACTTACCTTAAAGCTATGCCCTCTTCTACTGAGCAGTGGTGCCCTGGGGAGGAGGCACTGGCTGTCCACTGTGACCATTCTTCTTAATATCTTGTACACCTCTATCATGTCTCCCCTCATCCTCCTTCTCTCCAGAGAGTAAAGCCCTAGTTCCCTTAATCTCTGATCATAATGCATAGTCCCTAAACGAGGCAGCATCCTGGTAAATCTCCTCTGTACCCTTTCCAATGCTTCGACATCATTCCTATAGTGAGGCGACCTGAACTGGACACAGTACTCCAAGTGTGGCCTAACAAGAGTTTTATAGAGCTGCATCATTACCCCGCGACCCTTAAACTCTGTGCCTCGACTTATGAAAACTATCACTCCATAAGCTTTCTTAACTATCCTATCTATCGTGAGGCAACTTTCAGGGATCCGTGGCCATGTACCCCCAGAAACCTCTGCTCCTCCACACTTCCAAGTATCCTGCCAGTTTTACTTTGTACTCTGCCTTGGAGTTTGTCCTTCCAAGGTGCACCACCTCACACTTCCCCGGGTTGAACTCCATCTGCCACTTTTCAGACCACTTCAGTATGTTATCAATGTCCATCTGCAATCTTCGACAATCCTCTACACTATCCACAACACCGCCAACCTTCGTGTCGTTTGCAAACTTGCGAACCCACTTTTCTACCCCCACATTCAGGTCGTTAATAAAAATCACGGAATTAGAGGTCCCAGAACAGATCCTTGTGGGACACCACCAGTCACAACCCTCCAGTCTGAATGTACTCCCTCCACCACGACACTCTGCCTTCTTCAGGCAAGCCAATTCGGAATCCACCTGGCCAAACTTCCCTGGATCCCATGCCTTCTGACTTTTCGAATAAGCCTAGTGTGTGGAACCTTGTCAAATGCCTTACTAAGATCCATGTAGATCACATCCACTGCACTACCCTCACCTCGCCTGATCACCTCCTCAAAGAACTCTACCAGGCTTGTTAGACACGTTCTGCTCTTCACAAGGCCATGCTGACTATCTCGGATCGGACCATGATTCTCTAAATGCCCATAGATCCTATCTCTAAGAATCTTATCCAACAGCTTTCCCACCATAGACGTAAGGCTCACTGGTCTATAATTACCCGGACTATCACTACCATCTTTTTTGAACAAGGGGACAACTTTCGCCTCCCTCCAATCCTTCGGTACCATTCCCATGGACAACAAGAACATAAAGATCTTAGCCAGAGGCTCAGCAATCTCTTCCCTCGCCTCGTGGAGCAGCCTGGGGAATATTCCATCAGGCTCCGGGGACTTATCTGTCCGAATGTATTTTAACAACTCCAGCACCTCCTTTCTTTTAATAACAACATGCTCCGGAACATCAGCCTCACCGTCATCAACTTACCTCTCACTTGTGAATGCGAAGTGAAGTATTCATTGAGGACCTCGCTCACTTCCACAGCTTCTAGACACATCTTCCCACTTTTATCTCTAATCGGTCCTATCTTCACTCCTGTCATCCTTTTGTTTTTCACATAATTGAAGAATGCCTTGGGATTTTCCTTTACCCTACTCGCCAAGGCCTTCTCATGCCCCCTTCCTGCTCTTCTCAGCCCCTTCTTAAGCTCCTTTCTTGCTACCCTATATTCCTCAATAGACCCATCTGATCCTTTCATCCTAAACCTCATGTATGCTGCCTTCTTCCACCTGACTTGATTTTCCACCTCACTTGTCAACCATGGGTCCTTTACCCTCCCATTCTTTATCTTCCTCACCGGGACAAATTTATCCCCAACATCCTGCAAGAGATCTTTAAACATCGATCACATTTCCATAGTACATTTCCCTGCAAAAACATCATACCAATTCACACCCGCAAGTTCTAGCCTTATACCCTCATAATTTGCCCTTCTCCAATTACAAATTTTCCTGTTCTCTCTGATTCTATCCTTTTCTATTATAATGCTAAAGGCCAGGGAGCGGTGATCACTGTCCCCCAGATGCTCACCCACTGACAGATCTGTGACCTGACTCGGTTCGTTACCTAATACTAGATCCAGTATGGCATTCCCCCTAGTCGGCCTGTCAACATACCGTGGCAGGAATCCATCCTGGACACACTTAACAAACTCTGCCCCATCTAAACCCTTGGAGCTAATCAAGTGCCAATCAATAATAGGGAAGTTAATGTCACCCATGATAACAACCCTGTTATTTTAGCACCTTTTCAAAATCTGCCTCCGAATTTGCTCCTCGGTATCTCTGCTGCTACCAGGGGGCCTATAGAATATACCCAAAAGAGTAACTGCTCCCTTCCTGTTCCTGACTTCCACCCATACTGACTCAAAAGAGGATCCTGCTACGTTACCCACCCTTTCTGTAGCTGTAATAGTATCCTTGACCAGTAATGCCACCCCTCCTCCCCTTCCCCCCTCTCTATCCTTTTTAAAGCACTGAAATCCAGGAATATTGAGAATCCATTTCGGCCCTGGTGCCAGCCAAGTCTCCGTAATGGCCACTAGATCATAATTCCATGTATGTATCCAAGCTCTCAGTTCATCACCTTTGTTCCTGATGCTTCTTGCATTGAAGTACACACACTTTAGCCCTTCTGCCTTACTACCTTTACACCCTTTATTCTGCTTCTCTTTCCTCAAAGCCTCTCTATATGTTAGATCTGGCTTTACTCCATGCACTTCTTTCACTGCTCTATCGCTCCGGGTCCCATCCCTCTTGCAAATTAGTTTAAACCCTCTCAAACCACGCTAGCAAACCCACCTTCAAGGATATTGCTCCCTCGAGTTCAGGTGCAACTTATCCAATCTGTACAGGTCTCACCTTCCCCAGAAGAGATCCCAATAATCCAAAAATCCAAAACCCTGCCCCCTGCACCAACTCCTCTGCCACGCATTCAACTGCCATCTCCTCCAATTCTTACCATCACTATCACGTAGCACTGGCAGCAATCCTGAGAATGCCACCCTTGAGGTCCTGTTCTTCAGCCTTCTGCCTAGTTCCCGAAACTCACACTTCAGGACCTCGTCCCTCTTCCTGCCTATGTCGTTGGTACCAATATGTATCACGACTTCTGGTTGCTTTCTCCTTCGTACCAGGATGTCATGCACCCGTCAGAGACATCCCAGACCCTGGCACCCGGGAGGCAACAAATCATGTGGGTTTCCTTCTCACGTTCACAAAACCTCCTGTCTGCTCCCCTGATTATTGAGTCTTCAATGACGACAGCTCTCCTCTTCTCCGTCCCATCCTTCTGCACCACAGGGTCAGAATCAGTGCCAGAGGCCCTGCCACCGTGGCTCACACCTGGTCGGTCGTCCTCGCCAACAGTATCCAGGACGATAAACTTACTTTTCAGGGGAATGGCTACAGGGGTGTTCTTCACTACCCGTCTACTCACCTTCGCCTTCCCCCCTCTGACTGTCACCCAAAGACCTGCTGGGTCGTTGTTTTGTATTTTCTAACCAGCCAGAGTTGTCAGCCGTGAGCTGATACCCCGAGCCTGCAGGACCGCCAGACCACTCTTAGTCTGGCCTCTACGCTTTGATTATTTGGCTCCCTCCTGTTCCACTGGAGCAAGTTCAGAAACATTTATTGCTCTGTGACATCACGGTCCATACCAGCACCAATAACCCTGCAATCATTCCATAATCATTCCTACGCACTCACTTTCAAAAACGCTACGACTCCATAAGCCAAGCCTGACGGTTTAGGGGTAATAACTGTCTGAGCCTGGTGGTGTGAGTCCTAAGTTTCCTGTACCTTCATCCTGATGGCAGCAGTGAAAGGAGAACATGTCTTGGATAGTGAAGTGTCCCTGATGATGGATGCTGCTTTCCTGTGGTAACAATTCCTACAGACGTACTCAATGGTGTGCTGAACTGGGCCGTATCAGTGCAGTATATTTTGAAGATTCTTCGTTCAAGGGCATCGGTGTTTCCATACCAGGCTGTGATGTGTCCAGTAAACATACTCTCTATTACTAATCTATCGTCATTTGTCAAAGGTTTAGGTGGCATTCCAAATGTCCGCAAGCTCCAAAGGAATTAGAGGTACTATGTGTTTTCTTCGTAACTCTATTTACATGCACGGCCCAGGACAGTTCCTCATAAACAATAACAGCAAGGGATATAAATTTGATGATGCTCTCCACTTCTGAACTTTATGAACCACTGGTTTCTTCCAAGTGATGTCAATAGTCAGCTCCTTGGTCTTCATGTCAATGAGTAACAAAATGTTGTTATGGCACCACTCAGTCATATTTTCAATCTCCCTTGGACGTGCTGATTCGTAACCACCTTTGATTCAGCCTGCGATGTCGGTGTTGTCAGCAAACCTGAGTATTGTATTGGTGCTATGCTTACCTTCACAGTCATGAGTGTGCCCATTACAGAGACTTGGATGGCAGGAATGGTTACTTAGAGTGCCATGCTTTAGATGTTCAGAAAAGAGCGGGCGGCTGGGGGGAGGCAAAAGAGGTGGAACGTGGCACTGCTGATCAGAGATAGAGTCATGGCGGCAGAAAAGGATGAAGTCATGGAGGGATTGTCTACTGAGTCGCTGTGGGTGGAAGTTAGAAACAGGAAGGGCTCAATAACTCTATTGTGTGCTTTTTATAGACCATCCAATAGTAACAGGGACATATAACCATATATAACCATATAACAATCACAACACGGGAACAGGCCATCTCGGCCCTCCTAGTCCGTGCCGAACTCTTAATCTCATCTAGTCCCACCTACTCGCACTCAGCCCATAACCCTCCACTCCTTTCCTGTCCATATGCCTATCCAATTTTACTTTAAATGACACAACTGAACTGGCCTCTACTACTTCTACAGGAAGCTCATTCCACACGTCATGGAACAGATAGGCAGACAGATTCTGGAGTGGTGTAATAATAATGAGGTGGTCGTGGTTGGAGATTTTTATTTCCCAGATATTGGTTGGCATGGCCCTAGAGCAACGGATTTCGATGGGGTGAAGTTTGTTTAGTGTGTTCAGGAAGGTTTCCTGACACAATATGTAGATCAGCCTACAAGAGGAGAGGGTGTACTTGATCTGGTATTGGGAAATTAACCTGGGCAAATGGGAGAGCATTTTGTTGATAGTGATCACAATTCTATCTTCTTTATCGTAGCATTGGAGAGGGATAGGAACTGCAGCAATAATCTTCTTTCAGTTATGCTTTAATGATGCCCACAACGTCCCGCCTGCCAATCTGTAACTACGCGACAATTCATCGATCGTATTCCAAATACAGCATGCACTTAAATAAAACCCCTTCAGTCCGGAGTTCACCCTTTTCGATTTTGTCCGTCTTTTGTATTGCAACTTATCCTGTTGACTACAACTTTACCCTTTCGTCAGCCTCTTTTTGGCTCACGACACACTGCCTCTGTTTCTAAACCAACCATCAGCGCTATCACTCCGGTTGTCATTGCCCTGCCAAATTAGTTTAATCATGTAAAAGACAAATTAAATTTACTGTAATAATTCAGGAATCGTAAAGCACCAGGCCTCGGGTTACAAATGATACTCATTTGAAAGGGAGATAACGTTTAAAATAGTGTTCCGATTAACTTGTGTTATGGAGAAGGAACGTATGACACTCTCCTTTGAAAGCGTAAACAAAAATAAAAGAAAATGTATGTTGTTGTGATTTCCTTGATAAGCGACTTCCATTTCGCTGCAACACTGTGTGTAGAAATAGCCTACTTTAATTGTTTGTTCACTGGACTGTCTCTGATGTGACTAATAAGCTGGTAATGTCAGCTTGGAGATTGCATTATCCTCTCCTTTATAAGCGCGTGCTAAGAAATCACCCGTAGTTTTCGGCAGTAGGAACAGTATAACCTGATTGTCATATCACTCGGAAAATGGAATATCCAGCTATTTACTATATACAGAGTATTTATTATCCTGTGCTGACTGCGATTGGTATCCCTAGTAAGTAACTGGAGCATGCGGGAGACTTATTCTTGCTCTTTCCTCTGCACTGCAGTATATTCGCCGTAAAGCGCGCTTTACATATCGTTCCTCATTGCTGCTTTCTTTCTCAAATATAACAACTGACTTCGATCTAATATTCATTTTTTTCTGCATTTGATCTTGCCCGACCTTACAAAGCATGAATGGCAGGTATCGTTCAAAGTCTGATTCGGTATCAATCCCGAAAACTGAAGCGTGACAGGGACGAAGATAGATCTCTGCCGTCACGACAACACTTGCACGGAGAATCCCGGTTTATCCACGACACACGGTCAGTGCCGTAGAGTCATAGAAGAGCACAGCACAGGAACAAGCCATTCGGACATGCCGAATCCATTTAAAGTGCCTACTCCCGACGACATGCACTGGGACCACTGGGCCTTTCAATGATAATGAATCAATAAAGAAAAACAAAATACACATGTCCCGTATTCACTTTAGGACTTGTTCTGCTTCTAATCTTAACTCTGCTGTTTCCTTTACGTACATGCGTTAGGTAAGGAGAAACAGACTGTCTGGGCCCATTATATTCCCGATGTCAGTGCTACGTTCAGCGTTATCTGCCACAATTATCGACCTATCGCGACGGATCCATCGATCAGCAGTCCTCTCCAAAATGTTAGATATTTGCAATTCATCTGCTACTCGGATCTTCTCTTTGTCTCAAATATGCGGGGAACATGCGAATTGTGTGAATACTTAACAAATCTATGCTAGTTTATCAATGAAAATCAAGTCAGTGGATGGGAGTTTTGGAGGCTTGTAACTAACTCTTTTTTTTCTTCCATGCAGTCAATTTGATGGCTATTGTGATCTTGTGTCGTGGGAAATGCGGACTCTCCAAATGCATCACCCGCTACCTGGTGGCGATGGCATCAGCTGATCTAATGGGTGTTATCATTGGCGTTGTACTCGAGCGGATCAATAATATTTATGTTTTTGCGAGCTTTTTGCTTATCACTCCGGTTTGCGCTGTGACACTTGTGTTTCGGCTCGCACTGATGGACTGTTCTGTCTGGCTAACGGTGGCGTTCACATTTGATCGATGTGTTGCAATTTGCAGTCAAAAGTTGCGGAAACGATTTTGCACCGAGACGACGGCAATTATAGTGATAGCGATTGTGGGCATAGGGAGTTGTTTAAGGTGTGTTCCATTTTACTTTTCAGTAGATCCTTATGCTATTATTAACAAATTTCCATGGCGTTGTATAAGCAGAACAGATTACTTTACTTCACCAGTGTGGAAAGCTTACCAGATGTTTAATAGTATCATCACACCTTTATTGCCAATCGGGTTAATTGTGTTGTTCAATGCTTTAACTGTCAGTCACATAATAGCGGCAAACAGAGTCCGCCGAGGACTCCGGAACAGCAATGACAATGAGAAGGATTCAGAGGTGGAGAACCGGAGAAAGTCAATGATTTTGCTGTTCGCTCTATCAGCTAATTTCATTTTATTGTGGATCCCTTTTATAGTCTCCACTATGATCTGGCAGGCTCAAAATTACTTTTATACAGACAGATATCTCAATTCGCCATCGTTTATCCTGCAAGAGTTTGGGTTCATGTTGCAATTTCTCTGCACCTGCACCAACACGTGTATATACACACTGTCCCAGAGGAAATTTAAGGAAGAGATGAAGAAAGGAGTGAAACATCTGGTCACATTGAATGGCCGACTCTGCAGATAAACGGAAGTGGAAATGTAGGTTTTGTGATGAGGTCACAGAAATTTTCTGAATTGTGGTTTGAAAAATAGACCATTTGTTGGCGCAGCCAGGTACCTGAAGATTGGAAGCTTGTTGTTTCAACATGATCAGCGAACTTAATTTCCTCGAGTCCCAAAGAATAAACTTTAATTTTTACATCGGCAGAGTTATATTTAAAATGATTGGATTCACACAGCATTCTTGGCCAAAGAACCATATGACGCTTGCGTGATTCATACATTGGTAGAATTATATTCTAATTGACTGAACCTTGATCCCCTGAACACACTTGCACATCCTCCATGACTGGCGGAACAATTTACCTTGGATATAATAATCCTGTTTCCGATAAAGTGTGTCCGGTTCTATGTGTTGGATCTCTGCTGTTCTCGTTTCAAGAATTGAGGAAACACGCCATTCCCTGAAAAAGGGAAGTATGCAACAGATGGCATATGGATCTCTGGTCTGACAGGCAAGTTGGTATCAAAAACGGATCTAAGATTTGAACCCCAATATAAGACATCGCTAAATTTTTCGAAAGATGCTATGATTTATCAGAATCAGAATCAGAATCAGAACCAGAATCAGAAGCAGACTTTAATCGCCAAGTACCTATGCACATACAAGGAATTTACTTCCGGCAGATGTTGTCTCTCTGCTCATAACAATAATAATGATAAATATAAATGAAAATATAGATTATACATACAGGTAGTGCAATCCAAGTAATAGTTAGCTGACAGTTAACCGGCAGTTAACTGTTCAGCAAAGTGACCGCAGTAGGGAAAAAACTTCTCCAGTGCCTATTAGTCTTAGTCTGGAGGGATCTGAAGCGCCTACCAGACGGAAGCAGATCAAACAGTCCGTGCGCAGGATGGGAGGAGTCCTTTATGATTTATCTAAACGATATGGTTTCATTATGCAATTTTAGTCGCGCCAAAGGCAAGCTGTCTGCCCAAAACATTGGTGTAATATCCCTTCCTTTGTAACATGTACGTTTGTTTCCCAGATTTTAAACACACACATACATATTTCTTTAGAATAGGTACACAACGGTGGAAAAACTCAGCAGGTCAGGCAGCATCCGTGAGAAGAGTAGCCAACGTTTCGGGCCGAGACCTTTCATCAGGAGTGGGGGGAAGAGAGGGCCGAAACCCAGTAATGGACATATTTCTTTATATTTCCATCAAGATAATGTGTATTTTAATTAGTCTGTTGTCACTGAAGCTGTCAGCAGATTAGGATCACTGTAATTCATAAAAGAAGTGATTCCAGAATTGTCCGGGCTATTGTCTTCATTAGAATGCGTGACTATGGAAATCAGTGTCAAAGAACGAATAGAACCATAAAACACTACAGCACAGTACAGGCCCTTCTGCTCTCCATATTGTGCCGACCCATATAATCCTTAAAAAAGTACTAAAGCCACACTACCCCATAACCCTCTATTTTTCTTTCATCCATGTTCCTGTCCAAGAGGCTCTTAAATACCCCTAATGTTTTAGCCTCCACCACCATCCCTGGCAAGTCATCCAGGCACACACAACTCTCTGTGTAAAAAAATTACCCCTGATGTCTCCCCTAAACTTCCCTCCCTTAATTTTGTGCATATGCCCTCTGGTGTGTGTTATTGGTGCCCTGGGAAACAGGTACTGACTATTCACTCTTTCAATGTCTCTCATAATCTGGTAGACCTCTATCAAGTCCCCTCTCATTCTTCTACGCTCCAGAGAGAAAAGTCCCAGCTCTGCTAAACTTGCTTCATATGACTTGTTCTCCAAACCAGGCAACATCCTGGTAAATCTCTTCTGCACCCTCTCCATAGCTTCCACATCCTTCCTATAATGAGGTGACCAGAATTGAACGCAATACTCTAAGTGCCGTCTCACCAGAGATTTGTAGAGTTGCAACATGACCTCTCTACTCTTGAACTCAATCCCCCTGTTAATGAAGCCTAGCATCCCATAGGCCTTCTTAACTACCCTATCAACCTGTGCAGCGACCTTGATGGATTTGAACACCAAGGTCCGTTTGTTCACCCACACTCTGAAGTAACTGACCATTAATCCTGTACTCAGTCTTCTGGTTTATCCTTCCACTAATGTCTGGGACCTGACGATAGGTTTTAGACCAGTACGATTACTTTACTCTAACTCCTCCTTCACAGTGGTTGGTTCACCTTCTATGTTCTTTTGCGTTCTCTTTCAGATTCCACTTTCTGCAGGTTTATCTGACTCGATTTGCTGGGAGACGAATTGCATTTGTTTATTTCAGAGGAGTTTCCCTTCAATATTATGACCAAAAAGTTCTTCAACTCCCAGAATGACGAAGCTTTTATGTTCGCAGATTTCGTGATGAAATTGCATGAATGTGCATCATATGATAATGGGATAATATAGCAGTTACTTGCATTTCCGCACAGCCCCGGTAGGTCCCACAGATCAGAGATACAGATTACTTCCCGATACAGCGCCGATCTGCCCCTTCCTGCTCAACGAACCAGCAATCAATTCCACACATTTCTCTCGAGCCTCATCAGAAATATTTCACAATTACCAATTAACCGACGAACAGTGCAGTCTTTGGACTGTGGGAGGAAAGCGAAGCACCTGGTGGAAATCTATGCAGCCAAACGTTCCTGCGGAAAAACACCGGAAGCCGGCTCTCCCAGTTCTCATAGTGTCACGCTAACTGCTACGCTATCGTCGTGTCAAATTGATGGGCGTTTTTGTTTTCAAAAGGTGAATGGTGTTACCAATGAATCAGGGTTTCTTCGTGCATGAATATGATTCACGTACTTGCTCTACGAGAATGTCGAGAGTGCTTATGCATTGGTTCAATATAGTTTGGCAGTGAAAAGAGCTTTGATTATTTTCTTTTTTTAGTCATACATAATGTTCTTTGCTTCAAGCAACACGTTAATGCTATGCCTTCTGTGAGTCCATTATGAAGTAGGAAATGTTGGTGTTAATTGAAATAAAATTGTAACAACAGACTGCCTTCTTCCATTTTCTTCAGTTTTACTCGTTTAGATTGGGCTTGCTGGGAGACTAACGGCGCTTGTTTATTTCAGATGTGTTTCCCTTCAATATTATGGCTAGGGGCGTTTTGCCATCGTTTGGTTGATGAATCTTGTATTTCCACATCCTGTACATCGTGAGAAAAATGCGTAACAGTACATCATGTATTTGTAGGGAAACATAACAATTATTTGTGTTTCTGCACAGCGGCTGGAAGTTATATTACTATGTACTGTATCATCGGCACCTTTGCAGAAATCTTACAATGCAGAGGCACGGATTATTTGGAGATGAGGCCCTTCCAGCGCAACGAACCGCACCCCTACGCGACTCCCTTGTCCACTCGTTCCCCCCATCCCTTCCCACCGATCTCCCTCCTGGCACTTATCCTTGTAAACGGAACAAGTGCTACACCTGCCCTTACACTTCCTCCCTCACCACCACTTCACCTGTGAGTCGGCTGGTGTTGTATACTGCATCCGGTGCTCCCGGTGTGGCCTTTTATATATTGGTGAGACCCGAAACAGACTGGGAGACCGTTTCGCTGGACACCTACGCTCGGTCCGCCAGAAAAAGCAGGATCTCCCAGTGGCCACACATTCTAATTCCACGTCCCATTCACATTCTGATATGTCTATCCATGGCCTCCTCTACTGTCAAAATGAATTCAAACTCAGGTTGGAGGAACAACACCTTATATACCGGCTGGGTAGCCTCCAACCTGATGGCATGAACATTGACTTCTCTAACATCCGTTAATGCCCCTCCTCCCCTTCTTACCCAATCCCTGACATATTTAGTTGTTTGCCTGTTCTCCATCTCCCTCTGGTGCTCCCCCTTCCTTTCTTTCTCCTGAGGCCTCCAGTCCCATGATCCTTTCCCTTCTCCAGCTCTGTATCACTTTCGCCAATCACCTTTCCAGCTCTTAGCTTCCTCCCACCCCCCGGTCTTCTCCTATCATTTTTTGCATTTCCCCCTCCCCCCACTACTTTCAAATCTCTTACTATCTTTCCTTTCGGTTAGTCCTGACGAAGGGTCTCGTCCCGAAACTTCGACAGCGCTTCTCCCTATAGATGCTGCCTGGCCTGCTGTATTCCACCAGCATTTTGTGTGTGTTGTTGTTTGAATTTCCAGCATCTGCAGATTTCCTCGTGTTTGCAAAATAAAATAACTTCTGCTCCATAAGCTTGGCCTTAACTCCTTAGCCTGCTGCAATAGAAACTATATCTCTACATTCTTTCAATTGCTCATATGTGGCGATCATTTCTGGAGGCTGGACCTCACAGTAGAAATATATTTAATGCCGTGGAGCTGTGCAACACCAGCGAAAGGGTTGGTAAATTATCCAATTTGTTTGAAATCATTGTTGAATGGAATAAACCCTTACTCTCTTGCCATCATTTCCGATATTTCCACTACATTTTCCTCCACTTGACTGGCCAACTTAAATGTCTTGTTAATTCATATCTGCTGCCCGCAGTCTCTCTGAGCCTTCGGATGGTGAGCTATGTGAAGTTGTTACGCGCCGAAGGTCATCTTCCACCCCCCCCCCCATCCTCATCACATTCTACAGGGGTAGTATTGAGAGCATCCTGAGCAGCTGCATCACTGCCTGGTTCGGAAATTGCACCATCTCGGATCGTATGACCCTGCAGCGGATAGTGAGGTCAGCTGAGAAGATATCGGGGTATCTCCTCCCGCCATTACGGACATTTACACTACACGCTGCATCTGCAAAGCAAACAGCATTATGAAGGACCCCACGCACCCCTCATACAAGCTCTTCTCCCTCCTTCCGTCTGGGAAAAGGCTCCGAAGCATTCGGGCTCTCACGACCAGGCTATGTAACAGTTTCTTCCCCCAAGCTGTCAGACTCCTCAATACCCAAAGCCTGAACTGACACCTTATTGCCTTATTGTATTGCCTATTATTTGTTGTAATGCCTGCACTGTTTTGTGCACTTTATGCAGTCCTGAGTAGGTCTATAGTCTGGAGTAGTTGTTGTGTGTGTGTGTGTGTTTTTTTCTCTCTGTCGTTTTCCACGTAGTTCAGTCTAGTTTTTGTACTGTGTCATGTAACACCATGGTCCTCAGAAACATTGTCTCATTTTTACTATGTACTGTACCAGCAGTTATGGTCGATATGACTATAAAAGTGACTTGACTTGAAATGACTTGACTTTAGTGCAGTATATCGGAAGCATTTCTGTTTTCCTCACAGAACAGCGAGATACTTGCTTCTCGCTCCCTTCAGCTTCCACCATCGGCAGAACGTGCAGCATCCAGATGTCCTACTCTAACAGGTACAGATTCCGTAATCTACCGACCCACATTCAAGGGCGCTGCAACTCTACAGGACCATAGCCTGAAGGCTGAGGTGTAATAACTGTTCCTGAAGCTGGTTGTATGAGCCATGAGGCTCCTGTACCTTCTTCCTGGTGGGAGCAGAAAAGAGAGCATATCCTGCGTGGTGGAGCTTCCTTAATGATTGATGTCGATTGCATCAACGTTTCGTGTATAAGTGTCTAAGTGTGCGTAGGAATTGGGCCGTATCCGCTTCTGAGAGAAGGAGCCCAACCCTGCTCACAATACTTCAGGTGAGGTCTAAACAGTGCTGAAAAAGCCTCAACATTACATCCTTCCCTCATATTCTTGTCCTTCTGAAATCAATGCTATATGGCGTTTGCTTCCCTCACCACCGCCTCAGACTGCGAATTAACAGTTTGATAATCCTATATAAGGACTCCGTTTTAATTTTTCTCCCAGTTTAGCACATAGCTTCCCCTTTCATTTCATCTGCTAGACTGCATGATCATAAACTTTCCGACACCGTATTCCATCTGCTACTTCTTTGCCCACTGGTATCCCTCTAATCTATCTAAGTTATTCTGCAGCTTCTCCACATCCTCGGAACTTCCTGCCCTCCGCCTACCTTTGTTTCGTCCACATACTTTGACACAAAACCATTAACTGCATCACCCAAGTCATTGGCATATAACATAAAAAGAAGCGGACCCAGCACAGACCATGTGGACTACCACTGGTCACCGGCAGCCAAGCAGAAAACGCTCCCTTTATTCCAATTTTCTGCATCGGCTCTTAACTAATTAAACAGTCTCACGTGTGGCACCTTGTAAAGTGCCTTTAGAAAATCCAGATACGCAACAAAAACCAGCAGTTCTCCTTTGTCTATTCGGCCTGTTATGTCTTCAAAGAATTCTACCCGATTTGTCAGGCACGATTTTCGTTTGAGGAACCCATGCTGATTACGGCCCGTTTCAACATGTGCCTTCAAGTACGCCGAAACCACATCCTTAACAATCGACTTCAACGTCTTCACAACCACTAAGGTCAGACTAGCAGATCTATAATTTCCTTCGTCCGCCTGTCTCCTCTTAACGTGTAGCGTTGCATTCGGGAACATAAAGACCTGCACCGACTGTTACAAATGATATTTATTTGACAGAGATAATTATATTAAAAATAAGCTTTTTAAATTTTGTGTTATAGAGAAAAAAATGTGCGACATCCATTTTTGAAATCGTAAAAAAATGTAATTTGTTGTTATTTCCCAGATTATCAATGTGCATTTCGTTGTGACACAATGTATAGAAATAGCACGTTAATTGTTTGTTTACTGGGCTGTCACTGATGTGGCTAATAAACTGGTAAGATTAGTGTGCAGATTGCAGAATCCTCTCCGTTATAAGCGCTATCAAAGCTATCACCAATATTCTTCGGTAGTAGGGGAATTGTAACCTGATCATTGCCACACACGGAGAATGGGATATCCAGCAATTTTCTACATAGAGAGTGTTTATTATCCTGTACTGACTGCTATTGGTATCCCTCGTAAGTAACTAACTGGGGAATGTGTGCATTTTCTTTTTGCTCTGTCTACTGCTCTGCATTATATTCGCCGTAAAAATCCACTACACATAGTGCACTGTCTGAAGAGGCATTTCGATTGATCAAGTTTCAAACGTAAGTTGCCTTCTTCTTCCGGCCGTTTTACTGCCGGTTTGTTTCTCAGCTGAAACAACTGAGATCACACTAATATTAATCTAGTTCCAGCAATTTCTCTCGCCCGACTTTCCAAAGCATGAATGGTATATGTCGTTCTGAATCTTAGTCGGTATCAATGCCCAAAACCGAAGCAACGAAAAGAAACCTTTACCGTCACCACAGTATGTTCAAGGAGCTTTCTGGTTTATTCACGAAACATAATTACTCTCATAGAAAGCTACAGCAGAGAAACAGGCCATTTAGCCCTTTTATTTCATGCTGAAAGCATTTAAACTGCCCACTTCCTTCAACCTGCATCGGGACTGTAGTTCTGATACACCATTGTGCAACAGATGCGAAATGATTTTCAACATAATTGTCGAGATATCTTTTCATTTGCAACGATAGCCAAACACAAAAATTGACTGTCAGTTCTCCCCTTAGGACTTGTTCTTTTCCTGTTATAATTTTAACTCCGCGGGTACCGGGACTCATAAGTGTTAAATCAGAGGAAACTATCTATCTGCATCCATTATAATCCTTTTTAACCAGAGTCTACCTGCATAGCAACCTTGAGTGTCCTATGGACTCGGACCTCAAGATCCCTCTGATCTTCCACACTGCCTAGCGTCTTAACATTACTACTATATTCTGCCATCATATCTGACCTACCAAAAATGAACCAGCTCACACTTAACTGGGTTTATAGAATGGTGGAGCAGACTTGATCAGCTAAATGGCCTAATTCGGCTCCTATGTCTTATTGTCATTTGATATGTATCAATGTTCTGTTCATCTTTATCAGCTACAATGCTGGACCTATTTGAGATGGCTTCGTTGTTCGGCAGTCCTCTGTTAAATACACCATGGAATGTGGAATCCCGTTGCAAACTGCTGTAAATCTGCCTACTCACTGGCCTCAAGCATAACTGCAAGCCCCGGGGAAGGGTATAAGCACTTTATGGATTGAAGCCAATTTAAGCCGGGATGGAATCAGGAGGATGGTTTCCCTTCAGTTTGTAAATAGTTATCTGCCTGCAAATCAAATAAAATGGATCGGATCTCGTGCGCGTGAAACTAACTCTTATATTCGTCCTTGCAGTTAATTTCATGGCCATTGTCATCCTGTGTCGTGGGAATTGCGGACTCTCCAAATGCATCACCCGTTACCTGGTGGCGATGGCAACAGCTGATCTAGTGGGTGTCATCATTGGCGTTATATTCGAGAGGATCAATAATATTTATGAGTTTGCAAGAGTTTTGCTCATCACTCCGATCTGCGCTACGTCAGTTGTTTTCAGGCTCGCAGCCACGGACTGTTCTGTCTGGCTGACGGTGGCTTTCACATTTGATCGATGTATTGCAATTTGCAGCCAAAAACTGCGGAAGACTTATTGCACCGAGAGGACGGCGACTATAGTGGTAGTGATTGTGGGCATAGGGAGTTGCTTAAGGTGTGTTCCATTTTACTTTTCAGTGGATCCCGTCGCGATGATCAACAATGTTCCATGGCGCTGTATTGCAAGGGCAGATTACTATACTTCACCCGTGTGGAAAGCTTACCAGCTCTTTCATGCTATAATTACTCCTTTATTGCCAATCGGCTTAATTATATTGTTCAATGCGTTAACAGTCAGACATATTATAGCGGCAATCAGAGTCCGTCGAGGACTCCGGAGCGGCGATGACAATAAGAAGGATTCAGAGGTGGAGAACCGGAGAAAGTCAATGATTTTGCTGTTTGCTCTGTCAGCCAATTTCATTTTATTGTGGATCCCCTTTATAGTTTCTATTATGGTCTGGCAGGCTCAAAATTATTTTTACACAGATAGATACGTTAATTCGCCCTCGTTCATCCTGCAAGAGTTTGGGTTCATGTTGCAATTTCTCTGCACCTGCACCAACACGTGTATCTACACACTGTCCCAGAGAAAATTCAGGGAAGAGATGAAGAAAGGAGTGAAACATCTGGTCACATTGAACGGCCGACTTTGTAGAAAAAACGTAAGTTGATTTGTATACGTATTTTGTTTTGAGGACACATAAAGTTTCTCACACATCAGTAGGTCAGTTAAATATACTATACATCTGCGTAAGGAGGTGCGTGTAGGTTAGAAGCCCGTTTCAGTACAGCAAACTTAATTTCCTCAAGTGTGCCAATGATCAAAGTGTTTCTGATGTGACCTTTACATTGGCAGAATTATTTTCAAATTCATTGGACTAATACCGGAGTCTTCGCCAACAAACCACGTGATGCTATTATGATTCTTACATTGGTAGCATTCAATTCTAATTTACTGGATCGTCGATCTGCTGAATACGCGTGTACATGCTCTGTGACTGAAGGACAAATTTACCTTGGACATAACAACCTTCTGTCAGACAGTGAGAGCCCGGATGTAAGTATCGGATCTCTGTTAGACTCGTTTCAAAAACAGAGGAAGCATGCGGTCCCCTGAAATATACAGCAGTTGACAAATAAAACCCTAGTTTGACACGCAAATTGTCTTGTCATGCAGTCTTAATGGAAGTGAGTGGTAACAAAAATGTAACTATGACTTGCCCTCATAATGGACATCGCTGCAGTTTTCCGGTGTAACGATGATTTATCTAATAGATGTAGTTTCGTTCTCCAAACTTCGCCGCTCCAAAGGCAAGATCTATGTCTAAAATCATAATACAATTTCGCTATAATGTCCGGACTTTTTAGCAGGGATATTTGTTTCCTGTAGTTGAAATGTATATTTTTCTTTATATATTTCCATAAACATAATTTATCCTTTTATTCTTTAGTCACTTGTCGCCGAATATGTCAGTAGATAACGATCCCTAATTCGTACCAGTGGTGACTCCAGTATTTTCAGGTCGATATAGAAAGCTGTGTGCAGGAATTAATGCCTGAGATCTGACGACATGAAGGACTGGTCGTACAGTGCTTCATGGAGGCGTTATCAAGGTGTGAGCCTTTGTGCTCGCACATTTCTGAGACTCAAATTTGAAATATAATTAAGGCGGAAAGTCATCTGGAGAGAACATAGGATGTGTTTTATGGAAATGTAATGAAGGCGGGAGAAAGTGAAATGATGATTTTTGGAAGTTTTCCATTTTTTCAATGGCGTTATTACAGGGCGCCTTTCAGCAAGTGAGGGAAGTATTGCTGCTGGTTTCAAAGCTTATTGATCTGTGACAGCTGATAGGCAACACGTTGCTACAAACATTGGGAAAAATCGTAATAGATTCAAATAGTGTCAAATCTTTCAAAATACCAATGATTAATGTCTTAAAATATCAGAATTACAAGTAACGACAACAAATCTCAGTGCTGAGAGGCGTGATGAACTGTTACTTTAGTGGAAGGGGGTTCTGACGGTTTAGCTCGGAAGATATGGCTCTCCACTGGAAAGGGTTGTTTGTCAACCTGCCCACCATGTTTAACGACTTCTTCAAAGAATTACAACCGACTCAAACTGTAAGTCAACCTGCAGGGACTCCCAAGTCCCATTGTGCTTCTGACCTTTGAAATTTTCTCCATTTCTTTCTTCTACCCAAATGCATGACCACACATATCCCATCACTGTATCCATCTGCCACTCCTTTGGCCATTCTCCTAATCTCTCCGTCTTTCTGTAGTCTTTCTACTTCCTAAAGACTACGTGTCCCTCCACCTATCTTTGTAGCGTCCTCAAACTCTGCAGCAAACCCATAAATTACCTCGTCCAGGTCACTGACATCTATAATGTAAAAATAAGTGGTTCCAGCACAGGCCACGTGGAACACCACTAGTCACCAGCAGGCAACCAGAAAAGCCTCCTTTATTTAAACTCTTTGCCATCTGCCAATTATCCACTTCTTTATCCATGCAAAAATCTTTCCTGTAATACCATTGGCTCACAGCTTGTAAAACAGCCTCATGTGTGGCCTCTCGTCAAAGGTCTTCTGCAAATCCAAGAACACAAGATCAACCGATTGTTACCCGATTGTTCTTTACCTGTCCTGATTGCTACTTCTGCAAAGTATTCCAGCAGACCTCGCGGGCTACTTGGAGAGAGAGAGTCCAAACAGTGATCTCTTTGTCACTAGGTTTGTTCTATTTCATATCTTCCTCTCCTTCCCTCTCTTCTCTGCGAACTTCTTCTAGTTGCAGATACTTGTGTGAGTCATTTATCAATACTCTAGATCGATCTCAACTCACTCTTTGAGGCACTGAAAGTTTAAACCAGCGACCGACTCACTCGTGTCTTCCATTGACCGAATCCATCTTGACTCCAACTGTGTGTGTCACTCAGCTCACCCACCATCGCCCATTTCGACGCCAGAATCTCCAGCGTCTGTGGGATAGTCTGTGGCGGCAGACTCCCGCCAACAAACGCAACAGGTCTCAACTCTGTGCCCTGATCCTGATATACAGTCTAAGCCCCGTCTGCTGGCATCCGTAACCAGTACATACGGCAACCGGGGGTCTGCAAAAGCCAGCATGAGTCAGCATCTCCTTCAGCGACTGAAAGGACGCTTCACATTTCACATCTCACCTCTGTCTAAAAAGCTCCGAAGGACCGGGGAGACGGGAGACGGGGACATCTCCTAAGGTAAAACCGTAAAGAGAAACCACAAATCATTCATCAAAATATCGTCCAATCACTTGTTTACAAGCGATGTAGAGAATCGTAACAACATGCATCTCCCAACTATTTGACATTCGATTAGATAACAATATATTCACATAAGAGCATAAATGATGCGCTAACGGCATGAAAGGACGTAAAGATCAACCATATCACAACGGCTCGCCATTCCACTGTCGCTGTTGATGCTGGCCGCTCCGGTTCCGCGGTTGTTTCACTTGTAGCGTGAACGTCACAGGAATCACGTGAAATGGAGGCAGAGTAGCCTTATGATGTAACCAGAGAGCGACGGGTGGTGGTGAACCCCAGTGCAGAGTGATGCCTCTCACAACTGAGCACTGAGGACTCAGTACGAGGCGTTTCATGAAGGAATGTAGCCGGCAATGATTGGCAGTCTGATTCTGAAAAGGGCAGCAGCATTCTATCCATACACCGGGGTAATGGAGTGTTGAAACTTGTATGGCAGCCGTTCTCCTGTCGGGACAATGGGAAGGAGCTCTTCCCTGCAGCGTACTTGATGTTAATCTTCATCCTCTCTGGAATACTCCTTTTCACAAGAGTCTGTTATATGGCCAGACGTCACATTACGACTAAGAATTTGTATTTTCATTTGAGTTGATTGCACACTCACTGCGCTCCATTTCCTCAGCCAGATCACGTGAGCCTTCACTTACCGTTTGCACTCCCCATCTCCCGATATCGAGTCTATCGCTCTCTGAGAAAAAACTATCCCACGCACTTTGGTGTTTCGGGCGTGGTGGATAAGCTGAGTGACCTCTTCTATGGTGCCAAGTTTGAAGTGCAGACGGTCAACAGCTTATATCCTGACCTCGGCGAAACTGGATGCCACAGGCCATCAGTGGTTGGCGCTGTGATTTCAGCCTGAGGTACCGGCAGGGAAACAGGAACGTTCATGCTGATGCTCTGTCCCGACGTGAGCATAACGAGTGGACAGGGACGAAGGGTGTAAAGCGTTCCTGCCCCGAGGGTTAAAACCATGTGTCAGTTTGCCATCACGATGGAAACCGAGTCGCGTCGTGCGGTAGATCGATTGGGAGCTTCTGATGGCGCCATTCAATAAGTTTACTGCAACATGACTGCTCTGAAGACAAACCAGTTACCGGGTTTGAGTTCTGGGGAAGTGGCAGCAGCTCAGCGAGACGACCCATGCATCGATAACGAAAAAGGAGACAAGGCTCAGGCGGAGAGGACAAAACACGCTGTGGTTCCACCATTACTGAGAAAATGGCTTCGGTTGGAGTTGAGGAAACAGATCATATACCGGGTCATGTCACCTCCGGACCGACCTCAGCGTTTCCAGCCGGTTCTGCCTGATTACTATTGGAGGATGGTGTTGAAGAGACCTCAAGATGGGTCCGGATATTTGAAAGATCTATGGATCGCTCAGAGTTCGGTTTTGCTGGCCCCGAATGAACTCGGGAGGTCGAATGCAACTCGAGGGCGATCCTCAGCCCGGGAGGTTTAAACGGACCTTGCTAGATATGCTCGTAACCTTGGAAATCAACAATAAAAACAGGTGCAGTCAACATAATGGACATCTGATCCACTGCTAGAAATCAAGCTAGCGGGTACTCGCCACATTATTCGATGTTTGGGTGCGAGGCAAGGTTGCTCATCGACCTTTGTTTTGGAAGACCTGTCACCAGAGATTTATCTGAAGTAGGTTTCTGATCTGAGAAGGGAGCTGAAAAAGGTTTACGAACCAGCTGTTGGCGCGGTTGCCAAGCACATTAAGTATATAAGAAGAGAAAAGATCAATACATGATTAGGTTCTGCCCACTCATGCCGGAAGGTGTGCTGTCTGTGGGAAGCCTTGGTGTCAGCGGGAGCTTGGGGGGGGGGGGGGGGGATGCTGCGGGGCTCAGCTAAGGGACAGAGGGGCCCGAGTTGACGGAGAGCACGAGAAATACAGTGGGAGATGCCTCGCCATGTAGACCACGAGTATACCAAGTAGAACATGAGCGGATACGAAAGTCTCAAGGAATCGGGAGACGACCGTATAGGTTGTGCTATGTAGCACTGGGGAAACAGAGGTGGCCCTTACCGCTTTGGGGAGGTATGTCATTGCCTTTACACCTGGGTCGACATTGTGATTTGCAAGAAGGGTTGGCAAATTATGTCAATGTCATGAAGACATGACTAAATTTGCTGGGGCAAGAGCGTAACACCCGAGAAAGCTTTCAATGCTAATGTAATGTTATTTTTTTATGCAGCAGCAATGTTTGGGTTATGGCGAGAGATGACAGGGGGTTTGGAATGTGCGCCGTCCAATGAAGGCAGTGTTTTTATTCTTGTTGTGTGCCTGAGACCGAGGATATCGGCCCTCTGTTCGGCGGAAGATGAGGAGAAAAGATGCCAGAAACGATATGGCATAGACACCCGACAGGAGAGGAATTTTAGAGTGGGACCAGGAGTCGAGGAACCCCGGGGAAATCGATGAAGGACCCGCGGAAGGGAAACCAAATCAAATGTAGGCAGATAGGATCCGTTGAATGGTTTGCCCAGACGCTGTGGGTCCAGAGTTCTATTCCTGTGCTTTATCTTTCTCTGTTCTATGTACTTGAAAGACAGATAGAAGGCAGGAACATTTCCTTTCTCTCAATGAGCAAACATTTCTCTCAATGGTGAAGAGCATATATATTGGTGTAAAATCAGAGCAGACAAGCTGTTTTACTCACAGCCGGTCTGCGAAAAGAATTCCTCAATCGAATATAACAACGGCGAACATGAGGTGAAGATCTGGGTCAAATGGTATTTAAAACAATGTTGCCGAAGATTGTCGCTACCAATGCACACTCCGGACTGCAATCACATTTGCTATCGTTTGCAGTTTCATAATTAACAACTAAATTAATCATAATCTGTCACCGCATGGATTGCACTTGTGTGACTTGTTGGCTTTTTCCACTGAGGCTAGAGGAGAAAAAAAAAACACTATAGGACATGGGTGAAGTGTGAAGGGGGAAAAGTTTAAAGGGAACATTGGGTGGGGGGAGGGCTTCTTCACACAGAGCGTGGTGGGTGTGTGGAATGAGCTGCCAGATGAAGTGGTAAATGCGGGCTCACTTTTAACATTTAAGAAAAACTTGGACAGGTACATGGATGAGAGGTGTATGGAGGGATATGGGCCAGGTGCAAGTCAGTGGGACTAGGAAGAAAAATGGTTTGGCACAACCAAGAAGGGCCAAAGGGCCTGTTTCTGTGCTGTAATGTTCTATGTTTCTATAGTTCTATTGTTTATATTCTGGACGTTACACTTGTTCTCATCGAATGATAAATTAGTTTAGATGTTTATAAACCGCAATTAAATTTTCATTCCTAATTTATGAATCGTGAAGGATGACACTAACTGCTATATACGATATTTATTTGAAAGTTATCTTACAGTTTAATTTTTTTCGATTAGTTTTCCATATAAGCAACTTACATGTTCTGTAATAAATAAGGAATATGCGACAGTCTCCTTTGAAAGCTTGAATAAAAGATAAAGAAAAATGTATTTTGTTGTGATTTCTTCGATCGGCGATTTCCATTGCGCTATAACACAATGTATAGAAAAACCTCTCGTGAATTGTTTGTTCACTGGGCTGTTTCTGATGTGACTAATAAGCTGGTAGGATTAGATTGCAGTACCCTCTCCTTTATAAGAGCGTTCAAATCAGTCATCTGCAGTTTTCGGTGGTAGAAATAGGAGCTTTTTAACCTGATCGTCACGTCACTCGCAAAATGGGATATCTAGCAATTTACTACATACAGAGTGCTTATTATCCTGTACTGACTGCAGTTGGTATCCCCAGTAAGTACCTGGAGTATGTTTTCAATTCCTTCTTGCTCTATCTGCTACTCTGCATTATATTCGTCGTAAAATGCACTACACATAGTGCATTGCCTCGTGAGGTATTTCGGTTCGATCAGGGATCAAACATATGTTCCTTTTTTTCTTCCGGAGGTTCATTGTTACTATATATTGTGTTTCTTTCTTCTTCCGGAGATTCCTTATTGCTGGTTTCTTTGTCAACTCCATCAACCAGTTAGAACTAATACTGGTGAACCTTGCCCGACTTTCCAAATCATGAATGTTCTAAATCTGAATTGGTATCAATGCCTGGAACAAAAGCTTTACAGTACCGAACAGAAGATTTCACCGGCACCACAACATGTTCACGAACATTCTGCTTTATCCCCGAAACATGGTTGCAGTCATAGAAAGGTTCAGCACGGCCACAGACCCTTATGCCCATCTAATCCTTGCCGAAAGCAGATAAACTACCTACTCTCATAGACACGCACCAGAACCATGCTTCTGTTATTATGCAACAAATCAGAAATCATTTTGAACATTATTTTTAAAATATCTTTCAATTGCAACAAAAAAACAAGCAAAGTATGTCTGTCTGGTTCTCTCTTTCTCTAAATATATTTTCAATTACAACAAAAACCAAAGAATGTATGATTGTCCGGATTTCCCTTTCGGGCTTGTTGCTTTTCTCGCCTTAATCCTAACGCTGCGCATTTCTGGACTCACATGTGCTACCTCAGAAGAAACAGTCTATCTGAGCCCATTATATTCCCACCATCAATGCTCCATTCAGGTTTATCAGCTCCAAAGATGTACCTATTGGCGATGGCTGCGTCAATCAGCACTCATCTGTCAAACATGCCGCAGACTGAGGAATCCCGTGGAAATTTGCTGACTCGGCTGTTACTCAGAGTCCTCCCTGGAATCAGAAGGATCGCCTCCCTTCAGACATTAAAATACTCTTTGCATACAAATCCAATAAAATTAATCGCATTTTGTGCTCTTCAAACTAATTATTATGTTTTTCCTTACAGTTAACGTTTTGGCCATTGTGATCCTGCGTCGTGGAAAATGCGGACTCTCCAAATGCATCACCCGTTACCTGGTGGCGATGGCAGCAGCTGATTTACTGGGCGTGATCATTGGCGTTGTACTGGAGCGGATCAACCATATCTACGTTTTTGCCAGATTTTTGTTTATCAGTACAATTTGTGCTACGTCAGTTGTCTTTAGGCTCGCAACCATGGATTGTTCTGTTTGGTTGACGGTGGCTTTCACATTTGATCGATGTATTACAATTTGCAGCCAAAAACTGCGGAAACTACTTTGCACCGAGAGGGTGGCGACGACAGTGGTGGTGATAGTGGGCATGAGAATTTGTCTAAGGTGTTCGCCATTTTACTTTGCAATAGATCATTCCATGAGTATTAACAACATTCCATGGCGCTGTATTGGCAGAGCTGATTACTATACTTCACCATTTTGGAAAGCTTACCAGCTGTTTAATGCTATCATAACACCTTTATTGCCAATCGGTTTAATTCTATTGTTTAATGTTTTAACAGTCAGGCATATTATAGCGGCAAATAGAGTCCGCCGAGGTCTCCGGAGCAGCAATGACAATAAGAAGGATTCAGAGGTGGAGAACCGGAGAAAGTCGATGATTTTGCTGTTCGCTCTATCAGCCAATTTCATTTTATTGTGGATCCCCTTTATAATCTCCACTATGATCTGGCAGGCTCAAAATTACCGTTATATAGACAGATATCTTAATTCTCCGTCGTTTATCCTGCAAGAGTTTGGGTTGATGTTTCAATTTCTCTGCACCTGCACCAACACGTGTATTTATACATTGTCACAGAGGAAATTCAGGGAAGAGATGAAGAAAGGAGTGAAACATCTGATCACATTGAATGGCCGACTTTGTAGATAATCGGAAGTTGAATTATATGTTTTGTTACGAGTTCACATGAATTTTCTCAGTTATCGGAAGGTCTGATAAATATACCATCATTCTGCGTCGCCAGTTGCGTGAAGGTTAAAAGCCCGTTTGTCCGACAAGGGCAGCAACCGTAATTTTCTTAATGGAGCCAACGAGTAAAATGTTCTTGATTGTCCAAAATCACGGCCTCATTTCAGTGGATGTCCGTAGCATGGAAGTTTGTTTCCCATAGTTTAATCGCCTACTGTTCTTTATATTTCCATAAAAACAATTTATGATTTAAGATTAATCTATCCCATCAATAGATTAGGATCACTGTCATTCGTACCGAGATAATTTTGAATTTTTGGGTTGTTCTTTTCACGAGAATGGGTGAATACGGAAAACTGTGTCAAGTAATTATTGCCTGAGACCGGACAATGTGACTTTGACAAGAACAGTTTATTTCCTCTTCTCGATCTCTCTCCCTCTCTTTCACTCTCTCTTTCTATCTTCCTCTCTCAGTCTGTCACTCTCCCTCTCTTCACATCTGTTCCCTCACCTTCTGTTCTTTTCCTTTGTCTTTTCGCTTCTGTCACGAATTCCACCTTCTGGACATTTACTTGTTTGAATAATATTTGCTTGGAACCTAACTGTATTACTTTACGTCAGATAAGTCCTCCTTTAATATCACTGGTCAACAAAGATTTTGCTTCCTGAATCCCGTTAGGTGTACCTTATGAATTTTGGGCTAATAATCATGAAAATCACCATGGACGTTCCCTATCACGCACCATTTTTTGAAATCACTTATGTTTATTATTTCAATTCATAATTTAAGTCAATTAAAATGTTGCCAACAATGTAAGCTGCAAAGTTTCCTATCTTGTCCAGGTATGCTTGGGCCTGCTTAGGCGGGACAGGATTTAGTAATAATTATTGAGTTCAGAACTGTAAAGATGGAATTTCCTATCTCCAGGAACAAAAACTTCTATGAAGTATTTTGAGATTTGAGACAAATGCTTCCCAGAATAATTGATGTCAAGATTAAGGAACGTATTTTTGTTGGTCCACAAATCAAACAGGTTATCAATGACAGGCAATTTGAAGAATTTCTAGCGGGATTAGAGAAAATCACATGGAAGGCATTCAAGGAAGTTGTTGAAACTTTCGTTGGCATAAACAGAGCACCATGCAGCTGGTTGAAAGCACGCTTCAAGCATATAAAACCATGAAATGCAACATGTCACTAAAGAGTCATTTTCTGCATTTCATGATATAAATACATAAATGTTCATCATGTGTCTATAGGATGAGCTAACAGTTATTTGTGTTTCCGCACAGCCTCGGAAAGTGATATTTTTAGTTTTGATCCATACCTCTGTAGAAATCCGACAGATCGGAGATACAGACCATTGAAAATACAGCGCGGTTCTGACCCTTCCGGATCAAAAGAACAGCGCCGAGGAACAATCGGCCGGTAACACCCCAGCTTCATCACAGAAGAAATTACACTCCCCAGATAACTTCCTAACCCATCGGTCGTTCGACTGTGGTAGAAAAGTGAAGCACTAGGAAGGAAACATTTCTTACGATGTACGCAAGACTCCAACGTTCCGAGCTGCGATGGTGTCGTGCTAACATCTACACTATCGTGGTGTACAGTTTCTGCGTGTATGTTCAAGAGCTTCAAGGTTGAGATATTGAATCAGGGTTTCTTCACAGCGTGCATTTGTTTCAAGTGCTTTGCCTTCCGAGAATGTCTGCAGTGCACATGCAGTGGTTAAGTATAGTGGGACAGTGAAAAGAGCATTCAAGATTTTATGAAGTCAGACGTAATGTTCTTTGCTTCAAGCCAGACTTTAGTGCTACTCCATCTGTGAGTCCATTATAAAGTAGGCAATCTTGGTGAAGATAATTGAAATAAAATTGAATCATCAGGCATGTAATGAAACCTTATGAAGAAGGAAGCGTTTATGTTCAGGTGGAGGTAATTTAAGATGCCGCTCTTCCATTTACGATGTTGCTCTGTCAGTTAGCATGAATATGAATGGTCTGTTACTTTAAAACTTGGATTCTGGGTTTATCATGTTCTATCTGGCTGCCAATGACTTTGATAACTCCAGGTTATCTCCTATATTTTCTTCGAAATTTAATATTCTCTCTCTCTCTCTCTCTCTCTCTCTCTCTCTCTCTCTCTCTCTCTCTCTCTCTCTCTCTCTCTCTCTCTCTCACACACATACACTCTCACACAAACTCACTATACCTCTCTCTCTCTTCACAGTTGTCACGTCACCTCTCCTTTTCTCATTTTGTTTTCACTTTTGCCTCAGATTCCACTCTACAAATTAACGGTCAGATCGGATTTGTTTTAGAAACTTGCTATCTTTGCTTATTTCAGAGGAGTTTATGTTTAATCTTGTGACTAGAAATGTTCTTGAACCTCCAATGTGAAAATCTTGGATCTTGACGTATATCGTGATAAGATTCCATGAATGTACATCATATGTCTTTCGGGTAATTATTTTTCTGCCGAGCTCCAGAAACGGCCATATGCATTAGTCATTTATATCTTGGCAGCGAATATGGTGCTGAAGATTTTTTTAAATTTTGTTTTTTGGCCACATATAATGCTCTTTGCTTCATTCTCAGAGTTAATTGTAAAATGAGAATCCTGGTGAAAACAATGGAAATAAAATCGATACAACAGCAAACAATGTAATGTTACCAACAGGAACGCGTTGATGCATAGACAGATGGGAGCAGATGTTGAAAATCTAGTCAAGGAGAAAAGAGAAGCTTATGAAAGGTTCAAAAAACTAGCTATTCACAGAATCTACAAAATTAGAAGTCTAGCAGGAGGGAGCTTAAGAATGAAAGTAACGGAGCCAGAAGGGGCTGTATGAAGACCTCAGCGAGCAGAATTAAGGAAAGCCACAAGACATTCGTCAACTATGTTCAGAGCAAGAGGATAAGACGTGAGATATTTGAGCCAATCAAGTGTGACAGTGGAAATGTGAGTATGGAACCAGAGGAGGTAAGGGAGGTACTTAATGAACCCTCTGCTTCAGTATTCACGAGAGGACAGGACCTTGGCGAATGTGGGGATGACCTACAGGGGACTGGAAAGCTTGAGCATATAGGCATTAAGGAAGAGTATGAGCTGGAGCTTTTGGAAAGCGACAAATTGGATAGGTCACTGAGAGAGGTCGAGATACATCACAGGCTACTCTGGAAGGCGAGGGAGAAGATTGATGAGCTCTTGCGATGATCTTTGCATCATCAAAGGGGGTGGTAGAGGTTCCGGAGGACTGGAGGGTTTCAGATGGTACCTTATTCAAAAAAGGAAGTAGAGATAAACCAGGAAATTATAGTCCATCGAGTCGAAGTTCAGAGGTTGGCAAGTTGATGGATAAGTATCTGAGCATTTGTAGAGGCATAACATGACTGGTACAGTCAGCATGGCTTTGTGAATGGAAATCCGTGCCTTCCGAGAATGATTGAATTCTTTGAGGATATGACTAAAGACATTGATGAAGGTAGAGCAGTAGAAGTAGTTTATATGGATTTCAGCAAGGCATTAATAAGGTACGCCCTGCAAAGCTTATTGAGAAAGTAAGAAGGCATGGGATCCAAGAGGACCTGGCTTTGTGGATCCAGAACTGGCTTGACCACAGAGGGCAAGAGCGGTTGCAAACGGCTCATATTTTGCATGGAGGTCCGTGACCAGTGGTGCTTCGGATCTCTTTTGGAGCCCCTTTTCTACCTGATTTTTTATAAATGACCTGAATAAGGAAGTGAGGGATGGGTTAGTAAATTTGCTGATGACACAAAGGTTGGGGGTAGTCCGGAGGGCTGTCAGAGGCTACTGCGGGAAACTGATAGGTTGCAGTACTGGGCTGAGAAGTAACAGATGGAGTTTAACCAGATAAGTGTGAGGTGGTTCATTTAGGTAGGTCAAATATGATGGCAGATTATAGCATTAACGGTAAGACTCTTGGCAGTGTGGAGGATCAGAGGGATCTTGGGGTCCGAGTCCACAGGACACCCAAAGGTGCTGCTCAGGTTGACTCTGTGTTTAAGAAAGCATATGGTGCATTGGACTTCATAAATCGTGGGATTGAGTTTAGGAGCCGAGAAGAAATCTTGCAGCTATGTAGGAACCTGGTCAGACCCCACCTGGAGGACTGTGCCCAGTTGTGGTCACCCTACTCAAGTCAAGTCACTTTTATTGTCATTTCGAACATAACTGCTGGTACAGTACATAGTAAAAATGAGACGACGTTTTTCAGGACCATGGTGTTGCATGACACAGTACAAAAACTAGACTGAACTACGTAAAAAAAAAATCAACTACAACACAGACCAAGCTACACTAGACTACAGACCTACACAGGACTGCATAAAGTGCACAAAAAACAGTGCAGGCATGACAATAAATAATAAACAGGACAATAGGGCAAGGTGTCAGTCCAGGCATCGGGTATTGAGGAGTCTGATAGCTTTGAGGAAGAAACTGTTACATTGTCTGGTCGTGAGAGCCCAAATGCTTCGGTGTCTTTTCCCAGATGGCAGTAGGGAGAAGAGATTGTATGAGGGGTGCATGGGGTCCTTCATAATGCTGTTTCCTTTGTGGTTGCAAAGGTCCTTTGGGAAGGATGTGGAAACCATGTAAAGGGTGCAGAGGATATTTTCAAGATCGTTGCCTGGATTAGGGAGTTTGCCTCATGAGAATAGGTTGAGTGAACTCGGCCATTTTTCCTTGGAGCGGCGGAGGATGAGAGGTGGCCTGATGGAGGGGTATAAGGTGATGAGAGACATTTATCCTGTGCATAGTCAGAGGCTTTTTCCAACAGCTGAAATGGCTAACACGGAGAGCACAGATTTAAGGTGCTTGTAAGAAGGTACAGAGCAGAAGCTTTTTTATATGCAGGGAGTAGTGAGTACCTGGAATGGGCTGCCGGCGACGGTGGTGGAGGTGATTACTATAGGGTCTTTTAAGAGACTCCTGGACAGGTGCCTGGAACTCAGAAAATTGAGGGCTATGAGTAATCCTAGGCAATGGATTGTAGGCGCAGTTTTGTGGGCCGAAGGGCCTGTATTGTACTGTAGGTTTTCTATGTTTCTAGGTTTCTATACCCTGACTAAACAGGGTATTCCTTACATATATGTACAAATATACGCTTATCCTCCACGGCATCCTGTGACAACGAATTGGGCAATTTCACCACTCTCTGGCTAAAGACATTCCTCTTCTCATCCATTCAAAAAAGACTCCCGTCCAGTCTGAGGTTATATCCCGTGATCCTAGACTTTCCCACCTTAGAAAACATCCTCTCAACAATTGGAAAAGGCTCCTTTTATACCTACTATTGGCCTCCATCCAATTAGCCGCTGTTTTTTCTATGCTCGAATATTTTATGTAATACCATGGACTCGTAGATCGTTAAGCAGCCTCATGTATGTCACCTCATTGAATTTACCATGAAAATATGTATTTTAATTAGTCACTTATTACCGAATCTGTGAACAGATTTTGATCTCTGTAATTCCAGAAATTTCAGGACTGTTGTCTCCTTTAGAATGAGTGACTGTGGGAAGCTGTGTCAAAAAGTTAATGCCTGAGACCTGATGATGGGTCTTCGACCAGAGCAGTTATCTTCCTCTCTCTCTCTTCTCCATTGTTACCTCACGTGCGTTTTCGCTTCAGTTTCAGATTGCACTTTCGGCAGATATTGGTTAGAGTGAGTTTTCTGGGAAATTAACGGCGTTTGTTTCTTGCAGAAGAGTTTCCCTTCAATATTATACAGGAAACGTTGTTCAACCTCCAGTATGACGAATCTTGTATTTTCACATCTATCCTGATAAAATTGCATGAATGTGCAGTCAGTGAAAGGAGGAAAATAGAGCACATACTTGTATTTCTCCACAGCTCCGGAAAGTTATGTATCAGCAACACCCCCGCAGAAGTCTCACAGATCAGGCCCTTCCGGCTCAAGAAACCATGCCGGTTAGCAATCCGGCAATCCCCAACCTCATCACAGAATAAATCACTATTACCAATTAACCTGCTAACCGTGAGGGATTTGAACTGTGGGAGGAAAGGAAGCACAAGGAGGGAGCCCATCCATATGAACTTTCTTATGAAGGACACCGATGCCCCGAGCTGTCATGGTTTCGCGCCAACATCTAAGCCGTCACACTAATGCGCGTATTTTCAAGACTTTAATGGTGTTAACAATGAATTACGGTTTCTTCAAAGTGTGAATGTGCTTCAGGTATTTCCAGTTACGAGAATATCTACAGTGCACATTCATTATTTAAATACTGTATATCGAAAGACTTTTGAAGTTTTTATTTAGGCCTACGTAATTTGCTTTGCTTCATGCAATCGTTTAATGCTATTCCTTCTGGGAGTCAATTATAAAGTAAAAAAAAATCTTGGAGAAGATAACTGAAAGAGAATTGAAACATTAGGTAGATAATGAAACTTTACCCACAAGAAAATGTTCATGTTCAAGCCGAAGTAGTTTCCTCTGCCGCTCCATACTGTTTTGATATTTTCCACGACAGAAGGTTTCTTAATTTGAAAATAGGACTCTGGTTTTATCATATCGTATGAGGATGCAAATGACCCCATCTGGTCGCTTATTTTCATTTGCAAATTTGTGGAAAATGCTGCAAGACGTTTTTGTCTCTTCCACCAGCTTCTTTTACTTTTTATCGAACAGTATCTGTTGTTGAATTGCGAAATCTCACCTGCTGCAAATTCCATTGTTTTCAAGGCAACATTTTAATTCCATTATATTTAGCTAAAAAGCAGAGGTTAAAATAAAGCGTACAGAAACTTGTCCGATAACCTATTTAAAAACAACCCTCTGGACTAGTTATTTGTTTCTGACAGCAATTAACGGCCGACATTTTTTTCTTTTTAACTTTTACAGCGCTTAATTTGCATTGCTTGCCAATCATGCTAATTTTTTAGATATGAACTAATTGTCATTTCAATGCATATGCTGTTATTACATTACCTTCGCAATCTGTTTATTGAGATCAAAGGATAAATCAAATTACCTTTATTAACTGCGTGCAGAATTCTCTCATATTGTGCTCACCTCTTTCTGCCAGCGTTTAGCTAATTCCCCTTAGCGTCACTGATGCTCTATTTCCCGACAATACTTACTGACTTGCTGCCAATGACCACGCAAAGGCAGCAACGAAGGTCCTCCATTACGTCTGTCTATCACGACGCACACAGACATAGAAGGATGCTTTTTGCCGTTTTCATAAGAATCTTTCACACAGCCAGGGTTGTTAACCGTGACATGAAGCCAGAACTAGGAAGACCGATGTACCACTCTTAATCTGGTCTATACCCTTTGAACAGTTTGGTTCGGGAGACCTGATAAGATACAAGGCAGAAGCCACCATGGCCTTCAAATCAGTGAGACACGCTCTGCTCCAAACCGTACAAGGCTATAATCGTTTGGAGGATTTTCTCACATTACTGTATATAAAATAGTTGGTACCTCGTTTTTCCTTCAGATACTTTTTAAGTTAACCATCGAAAATTCCTCCTCCACCTGGTTACAACTAACGTTCAAAGAATCAAGGTTCGAATGGTAATTTGTCATCAAAGTGTAGAACTCTGAAATGATACTTCTCCAGATGGCCACCAAACCAAGAGAGAAAAGGAAGGCAGCCCGATCGGCAACCCCCGAATCCCTCCTGCCCACAGAAAAAATGCCATCAGAAAAGGAACAGTACATCGACCCCAGAATCCCCGTATCCCGCATACAAAATAACGAAAAAGATCGCGTGATAGCACAATATTAAAAACTATAAAGGCCGATACTCCAAGGGGCACAACGGTAGGCCATTCCCTCTCGGCAAGTGAACGATTTGATCAGCGATGAAAATTTTCCCAATCCGGCGGCAGAGCGCTGACCGACGATCAAAAGGCAGTCTTCCCTCTCCGAACCAGAACAATCTCACCACCTACCAAAAGGCAGGCAGTCGGCGCTAACCTTCCGCATTCGCCTCGATGTTTCATTCTCCCTCGACGTTTTAACCGACTAACAATGAAAACTTTATTCAGCGAGGTACAATCCAATATCGGCTTGCGCAAATTCCCGCAGCCATCTCGCCACGACATTTAATGTGAATAAGTGTGAGGTTATCCACTTTGGGAGTAAGAACAGGAAGGCAGATTATTATCTGAACGGTGTAGAGTTAGGTAAGGGAGAAATACAAAGAGATCTAGGAGTCCTTGTTCATCAGTCACTGAAGGTGAATGAGTAGGTGCAGCAGGCAGTGATGAAGACTAATGGAATGGGGGCCTTTATTACAAAGGGAATTGAGTACAAGTGCAAGGAAATCCTTTTGCATTTGTACAGGGCCCTGGTGAGACCACACCTGGAGTATTGTGTACAGTTTTGGTCTCCAGGGTTAAGGAAGGACATCCTGGCTGTAGAGGAAGTGCAGCGTAGATTCACAAGGTTAATTCCTGGGATGTCTGGACTGTCTTACGCAGAGAGGTTAGAGAGACTGGGCTTGTATACGCTGGAATTAAGGAGATTGAGAGAGGATCTGATTGCAACATATAAGATTATTAAGGGATTGGACAAGATAGAGGCAGGAAATATGTTCCAGATGCTGGGAGAGTCCAGTACCAGAGGGAATGGTTTGAGAATAAGGGGTAGGTCATTTAGGACAGAGTTAAGGAAAAATTTCTTCTCCCAGAGGGTTGTGGGGGTCTGGAATGCACTGCCTCGGAAGGCAGTGGAGGCCAGTTCTCTGGATGCTTTCAAGAAGGAGCTAGATAGGTATCTTATGGATAGGGGAATCAAGGGATATGGGGACAAGGCAGGAACCGGGTATTGATAGTAGTTGATCAACTATGATCTCAAAATGGCGGTGTAGGCTTGAAGGGCCGAATGGTCTACTTCTGCACCTATTGTCTATTGTCTATTGTGTATTCCCGCAAATTGTCACTGTCTGTCGGAATCAGAGACTGCAGAGCGCTGAAACACCCCAACGATCTCCAACCTGCAACTCTAATAGTTCCAGAATCACATTCCAGACGAAAAGCAAACGTAAAGGATAGTAAAAAAAAAACTGAAAGATACGGATTCATGGTCTATTCCAGAAAGAGTGTTGTACGCAGTCGCCATCCCAATTTATGCTATATTATCTCAACACTATCAGACTATAAATGGAACGCACCAAAGCTGTCGCCACTCTAATAAACTTCAGTATTTCTGTTTAAATTTTTCCATTCATTTCACCTGAATCGCTTTCACTGCCTCTTCAATCAAGAAAAATAACTTCTGCTTTCTAATCTTTACCTGATTTACCTCTAGCTAGAGAATCTACATCGGTACATTCTTCTAAATGCTGAACAATGTTAATCATTTCTACGGTGGCTGGATCTGACCCTGCACAACCAAAATACATGCGGAGCTGTTTCAACGCCAGAGAAATGGTAGGCAAATTATCCCAGTCTGCGAAAATACCTTGTTCAATAGAAGAAACTTTTACACTCTTGTAACCGCTTCCGATATTTCAACTACATTTCTTATTTGTCCCTCAGTCTGACTGGCCAACTTATATGTCTTGTGAATGCATATTTGCTGTCATCAGTCTGTGCCAGGATTTTGAAAGTGATCTATGTGAGGCAGATTGTCACATAACGGACCAAATGCCTTTCCGTGTACCATTTCATTGCATTCCTATTGGAAATAACCGCCCAAATCTTGCGATCAGGATTTGACACACAGCCCAGCAATGAACCTTTCTCCTTGTATTTTACTCTCGTTGTCTTCTCGCTTTGCCATCCAGTAGAAGGTGCAGCATCCATCGGTCCCGCTGGAGCAGATTCAGGAACAGTTATTACTGTACGAACATCAGAAATATTACCAGCGTGGATAAGGTCAGGCACCTCAACTCTGTACAGATTCCATAATCAATGAACTCACAATCAAGGACGGTACAACTCCATAAGATCATGGTCTGAAGTTGACGGGCGAAAACTGATCAAGAACCTGGTGGTGTGAGTCACGGGGAACCTGTCTTCTTTCTGGTGGCAGCAGTAAAAGAGTCTGTGGGCTAGGTGGTGGAGGTTCTCTGATGTTCGATGCCTCTTTCCTGCGGAAAGGTTTCATATAGAATTTCCCAAAGGTGCGTAAGGAGTGTAATCGACGAGGCCGTATCCATTACTTCTTGAAAGATTTTCCATTCAAGGGCATTTGTGTCTCCATGCCAGGCTGGAAGCAACATGTCAATCTACTCTCCACAACAAATCTAGAGTCCCTCTTCAAACTTTTCGATGCCATACGGAATCCGGATAAACATTCGGGAAAGTGTCTCTGCTTTCATCGTAATTGTACTTCCACGCTGGGCTCAGGACGGGTCCTCCGTAACAATAAAAGTCAGGAATGTAAACTTGCTGATCCTATCCACCTCCACCCGTTGGTCGTAATGTCATTGAGTAAGAGGTTGTAGTTATGGCATCTCACAGGCCAGAATTTCAATCTCCCTCCGACATCTTGATTTGTCACCAACTTATTCGGAATACGACAGTGGTGTTGTCAGCAAACTTGAAAATGGCTTTGCTGGTGTGCTTAGTCACACGGTCAGATGTGTAACACGAGTAGAGTCGGGGTCTAAGCACACAGCTGTGTGGTGCATCTGTGCTGATGGAGATCGGGGTGGACATGTTGTTGCAAATTCGAACAGACTGCGCTCGATCTCAGTGAGTCCGGTAAGAGGAGGAAAGGAACCGATATTTTTCACTTTTTTTAAGATGTTAGAACGTTATATATGAGCAGAAATCGACCACTTCGCCCATCGGGTCTGCTGCACCGTTTCGTCATGGTTTATCCATTTAGCGATGAGCCCCAGTCTCCTGGTTTCTCCTCGTATCCCTTTATGCCGGAAACAGTCAAGAATCAATCAACCTCTGCCTTACATCGCCTCCACAGACGCAGGTGGTAAGAGTGGACTCCTCTGGCCCTCTGACCCTAAACACAGGGGCTCCTCAGGGCTGTATACTAAGCCCCCTCCTTTACTCTCTGTATACCCATAACTGTGTGTCTACACACAGCTCCAACCCGTTAATTAAATTTGCTGATGACACTACGCTGATTGGCCTAATCTCAAATAACAATGAGGCAGCCTACAGAGAAGAAGTCACCACCCTGACACAGTGGTGTCAAGAAAACAGCCTCTTGATTAATGTCACAAAACAAATATCTGTTTGTGGGCTACAGGAGGAATGGAGACAGGCGAGCCCCTTTTGAGATCAATGCATCTGGGGTTGAGAAGGTGACCAGCTTTAAGTTCCTTGGCGTAAACATCTCCGAGGATCTCACGTCGTCTGTGCATACCGGCTGTGTTGTGAAAAAGGCACAACAGCGCCTCTTTCGCCTCAGGTGGTTTAAGAAGTTTGGCGAGGGCCCCTAGATCCTAAGAACTTTTTATAGGGGCACAACAGAGAGCATATTGACTGGCTACATCACTGTCTGGAATGGGAATTGTACTTTCCGGAATCACAGGACTTTGCAGAGAGTAGTATGGTTGTCAAATTTGTAGATTTATATACCAGTCGACTGATCATCGATCCATTGAACACTGAACACTCGTGCAGTGAGAGTTCGGATATAAGAATCGGATATCCTTTGTACCAGGTTCAAGAAATGAGGAAACACACGATCTATTCCCCGAAAACGGGGAATATACAGCAGAAGAGAATGAATCCCTAGTCTGACTCGTGAATTGTCCGGTCTTACTGTCTTACTGTATCAAAAATACAACCTCAACGTCACCCGCACAATGGAACATCGCTTTATCTGTCCGGTGATACCTTAATTAATCTAATCGATATGATTTCATTCGAGAAAGTTCGCCAAACCAAAGACAAGCTATATGTCCATGATCATGAAGAAGAGAAAATGTGCAGCTGCTGGAAATCCAAGCAACACACACACAGATTGCTGGAGGAACTCAGCAGGCCAGGCTGCATCTCTGGAAAGGGATCCTGCTGAAAGGTCTGAGCCCGAAACTCTTTTCAATGATAATGCCTGGCCTGCTGAGCTCCTACAACATTTTGTGTGTTTGTTGTCCAAAATCACACTGCGGGGTGTTCAGTTTTGCCTATGTTTTCTGCAGTTTAAGGCTGCTAATAATGACTCGGTGATTCTTCACTGTATGACTGTGTTCAAGTACTTTCCCCGACGAGAATGTCTTTTATCCATAGGTGATGCTCTTTGTTTTGTGCAAAAGGTTAACGTTATTCCGTCTGTGAGTCTGTCATAAAGTAGGAAATTCTGGTGAAAGCAATCGAAATAAAGTTGAAGCAACAGTTTTATCATAAATCCCCAGCAACAAGAAGTAGTTTATGTTCAGGCGGAACTGTTTCACCCTGCCGCATCATACTGTTCTTTCATTTAGTACGAACACGTGTGGTCTGTTCCTTTCAAACCGGGATTACACTTTTAGCATTTCCTCTCAGACTGCAGATGATCTTAATGACTCCAGTTAAAGTGAAACCGAAAGCCACTTGCTGTCTGATAACCTAAAATTTTTATTGCAACATTTTAGATTTTTTTGTCCTGTTCTCACAGCCATTACCGGACCACTGCTTTTATTTTTAATTTTATGAAATGAAAGACGTATTACTTGGGTATTTTATGCTAATTGACTAAATGTGAATTATTTATCATTTAAATTCATGCAAACATTGCTTTGCCTTCGATAACTATTTTACTGATGTCAAAGGATACAGCGTATCACTCATTTATTGTGTGCACAATCCTCATATTGTGCTTATCTGTCTCTAATCGCGTGTATCTAATACCCCTTAGCATCGCTAATCCTTCACTTTTCCACAGTACTGACTGACTTTCTGCGTAGCGATAATTTCCTCCATCTCGCTCTGTCCATAACGTAGCAAACATACAGAGAATAATTCTTAATTGTACTTCCGTAGCATTGTCACAATTTACCAATCAATGTTAACCACATTAATCAGTCACGGTTGTTAGCCATGAGTTGAACTCCCGAACCTTCGGAACCGGTGGACCATTCTTAGTCTGCCCTCCACCTTTGTCCTGTTCTGCATGGGTGACCTTTACAAGGGTGAAAGTTCAAGGTCCTGATTCAAGCCACCAAAACTCTCCCGGTCATTGAAGCATGCAGACCTCCAAAGCCCAGAATAAGTTTGAAGTTCGCTTGAAGGATTTTTCCGTAGTACTGGATTTCAAGTAGCTCTTTTGATTATTACAACATCATCGTTATACAGACGTCTAATTACGTTCTTTGTGATGCATTAACGCAACACTGTTAGACTATAAATAGCACTCACCAATACCCTCGGCGCCTTATATTCCTTGGACTCATATAAACTTATGTATTTGAGTTGAAATGGTTACCCCTACACCTCAGAGCTGCTTTGAGTGCCACTTCAATAAAAACTATTTTTCATTCGCAATTTTGACCTTACTTTGTAAGCCTGCTGGAGTATAAACTACATTTTTCAAATACTCATGCATGGTGATCATTATATGGCGGCTGACTCTAACCCCACACAAGCAAAATACATTCAGTAATGTCCAGCTGTTGGAACACCAGTTGTTGGGAGGTAACTTATTCTATTCTGTTTGAATTCATTGTTGCATGAAATAAACTCCTACCCTCTTGTCATAACTTCCGATACCCCCACTACATTCCTCACTTTGCCACCAACCAGAGTGGCCAATATAAAAGTGTTGCGAATGCATTCTTGTTGCCCTCTGTCACCGACAGCCTTTTCATAGTGAGCTACGGGAAGCCTGTTCTCACATAACGCACCAAATGCCTTTCAGCGCATAGATAAATGCACTTTATCTATGGAATACCTGTTGAAAGTAGTCGCCCGAATCCGCTATCAGCATCAGCCTCACAGCCGAACAAGGCACGTTTCCTCTTGTGTTTGGTTCTCGCTCCCTTCCCGATTCTACCATCGGGCAGACGGCGCAGCATTCTTAGTTCCCACTCGCGCAGGTTCAGGAATAGTTATTACTGTACGACTATCAGGATCATTACCAGTGTGGATAACGTCAGGCACCTCAACTCTGTACAAATTCCATAATCTACGCACTCGCATTCAAGGACGCTGCACATCCTTATGTACTTATGTACATAGCTTGATGCTGAGGGGTAATAACTGTTTATGAACCTGGTAGTGCGCGTCATTAGACCCCTCTGCATTCGTCCAGGTGGCAGCACAGAAATGGGAGCATGTCCTCGAGGCTGGAGAGACTCTGATGATTGATGCCGAGTTCCTGTGGCAACGTTTCATACAGAAATGCCCAAAGGTGCGGAGGGACTATGACAGACTGGGCCGATCCACTACGACTGTTTGAAAGATTTTCCGTTCAAGACTGTTGGTGTTTCCATACCAGGCTGTTATGCAGCCAGTGAATACACTATCGACTACAAATCTTTAGTCGCTGGTCAAAGTTCTCGACGCCATATGGAATCTCCGCAAACTCTTAGTAAAGTAGAGGCCCTGCCCTACTTTCTTCGTAACTCTGCTGATGTGCCGGGATCAGGAGGAGTCCTCCGAAACGATAGCAGCAAGGAATGTAAAGTTGCTGATCCTATTCACCCCTGATTCGGACGGGCTCATGGACCTCAAGTTTCCTCCTACTTAAGCCAATAACCCAGTTATTGGTCTTAATGTAATTGAGTAAGAGGTTGTTGTCATGGCAGCATTCAGCCAGATTTTCTGTCTCCCTCCGACATGCTGATTCGTCATCACCTTCGATTCGGAATACGACATTCGGAACCCAGATTTTTCACTTCTGTAAGACTTTACAACGTGAAATATGGGCAGGATTGGGCCATTTGGTCCATCGAGACCCACCCGCCATTTCGTCATGGCAAATCCATTTGTACTCTTAGCCCCAATCTCCTGCGTTCACTCCGTATCCCTTCATACCCTGACCAGTCAAGAATCTATCAAGCTCTGCCTCACATAACGAAAACATATGGCCTCCTCAGACGCCTATGGAAACGAATTTCACAACTTCCGTTCTCTTCCAAACGAAATATTTCAGGTAAGGGGTGGTAAGTTCAAGGGGGGTATTAGAAGAAGGTTTTTTTTACTCAGAGAGTGGTTGGTGCGTGGAATGCACTGCCTGAGTCATGGTGGAGGCAGAAACACTAGTGAAATTTCAGAGACTACTAGACAGGTATAGGGAGGAATTTCTCTGGGGGGGGGGGGTTTGGGAGGCAGGGTTTAGGGGTTGGCACAACATTGTGGGCCGAAGGGCCTGTACTGTGCTGTATGTTCTATGAATTTCCCTTTCATCACCGTTCAAATAGGACGAACTTCTATCTTAGACTCTCCCACCATAGCCAACGCCCGCTTTACATTCACATCGAGGCCTTTCAGCATTAGATGGTTTCACCTCTTATTCTTCTGAAATCTGCGAATGCAGGCCAAGGGCCTACAAATTCTCTTCATATGAAAAGCTGTTCACTCCTGGAATCATTTTCGTGAAATTTCTTTGAACTCTCTTCAGCGTTGGCACATTAGTTCTAAAGGGCAGGAAACGACTCACAATACTGCAAGCGAGGCCTCACCAGTACTTTACTAACGACACTGAATACTTGCTTTTAACTGTTAGTCTTCTTGAAGAGAATACTCACATCGCATTTGCTTCCTTCAGCGGTGAATAAGCCTGCAAATTATCAGTTAGAGAATCCGGCACAACTCCTAAGTCCTTTTGCTCCTGCTCATTTTGAATTTCATCTCCATTCAGAAACCAACCTGCCCTTTTATTTCTTCTACCACAATGTATGACCATACCTTTCCCGACACTTTATTCCATCTGCTACTTTTTGCCCATTCTATTATTCTATTTACGTTATTCTATGGTCTCTCCACTTCTTCGAAACGACATGCTCCACCACCTATCAATGTATCTTCCGCGAACTTTGCAATGAACCCATCAGTTTTGTCATCCATGTCATTGACACATAACGTAAAAAGTAGCGGACCTACCGCAGACCATGTAGAACACCGGTTGTTCCGTGAGCCAAGCAGAAACGACTCCCTTTATTTCCAGACTTTGCCCTGTCAACTTTTCACTGCTTTTTCCATGCTTCTCTCTTTTCATCAATACCATAAGTTCTTATCTTGTTAAGCAGCTCATGCGTGGCACCTTCTTAAATGCCTTTAGAAAATCTAAGTAGACTGTGTTCACTAATACACCTTTGTCTGTCCTGCCCGTTATGTCTTCAAAGAATTGCAACAGATTGGTCAGGCATGCTATTCTCATGCTGACTACGGCCTACTTCATCACGTTTCTCCAAGTACCCAGGAACCACATCCTTAACAAATAACTCCAACATATTCCCAACCACCGAGATCAGACTAGGTGGCCCATCATTTTCTTTCCTCTGCCTCTCTCCCTTCTTGAAGAGTGAAGTGATATGTGCGCATTTCCATTCTAGGTGAACTCTCCTAAAATCTGGTGATTCTTGAACAATCATTACTAATGCCTCTTTAAGCTTTTCGGTCATGTCATTCGGAACCCTGGGCATAACATCATCTAGTCCAGGTAGCTTATCTACCTTCAGATCTTTCGGTTTCCCAAGAAACGTCTCGCTAGCAATGGCAACGTCACGCACTTCTAACACCTGACACTCTGGAACTTCCGGCACACTACTTATGTAGAATGATGTGAAATACTTATTCCGTTTGTCCTCCACTTCCTTGTCTCCTATTTGAATCTCTTCAGCATCGTTTCTAGCGGTTCAATATGGTCCAATATCCACTTTCACATATCTCTTAAACTTGATGCATCTCAAGAAAATTTCATATCTGAAACCGGTGTCCTCTTTCATATTACTGGTTGCTCCGTTTCATATTCTTTCTTTACCTTCAGGACATTTCAGTTGCCTTCTGTCAGTTTTTAATAGCATTTTAAAACTCTAACTTCCCACATTTTTACTCTATTATATGCCGTCTCTTCTGCATTTATGGTGGCTTTGACTTCTCTCGTTTTCCACGGTTGTGTTCGCTTGCCTTGAGAATATTTCTTCCTCTTTCGGCCATGAGAAAGAGAAAATTTCTTCCTCTTGCCTTCTGAATTGCTTCCAGAATTTCGAGCCATTGTTGCTCACCCGTCATCCCTGCCAGTCTTCTTTTCCAATCAATTCTGGCCAGCTCCTCTCTCATGCCTCTGTTATTCCCTTTGCTCCAGTGTAATACTGAGAGATTGTCTAAAGCTTCTGCTTCTCAAATATCTATCCGAATTCTATCCACCTATTACATTTCAACTCATCGTGTTGACTGCCATTTTGCCTGATCATCCGTCCCCCTTTGCTAGATGTCTCACAGCACACTGCCTTTGCTTGTTAACATCATGCTCAGTACTATCACTCTTGTTCTCATCCACTGTAAAATTAATTAACATAATAGTGTAGACGAACTTAATTTCGTTTATTAGTCTAAGAGTCATAAAGGGTTGCGCCAACTATTACAAAAGATACTTATTTAAAAGTGAGAATGAAGTTAAAAACAAGCAGCTTAAATCTTCTGTCATAGAGAAAGAATGTCTGAGGCTCTGTTTTGAAAGCGTGAACAAAAATTAAAAAACGATATAGTTTGTTGTGATTTCCTCGATGAACGATTTCCATTACACTGTTGCACAATATCTAGAAATGGCTCACGTGAATTGTTTGTTCACTGGGCTGTCTCCAATGTGACTAAGTAGCTGCTAAGATTAGTCAGAGCATTGCTGTGTCCCCTCCTTTATAAACGCCATTCAAAGCAAGCACCAGTAGTTTTCGGTAATAGGAACAGTATAAACTGAGCATCGCCTCACACGGAAAATGGAATTACCAGCAATTTTCTACATAGAGAGCGTTTATTATCCTGTACTGTCTGCGATTGGTGTCCCCAGTAAGTAACTGGGCTCTGTGTGCAATTTCTTCCTGCTCTACCTACTGCACGACATGATATTCGCCGTAAAATGCATTGCAATAAGTGCTTTGTCTGACGAGGGACTTCGGTCTAATCAGGTTTGAATGATATCCTTTATTCGCTCAAGCCGTACAGTTTATTTTCTTTGTCAACTGCAATAACTGATCTTGCACCAGCATTTACGTTTCCCGACCTTCCATAGCATTAATGGCTTTTATCCTTCTAAGTCTCAACCTACTCCGCTCTACCTGCGTTCTGTTCCCGGGACCATCGTACTATTACATGATTATGTGACAAATGAAAACTTTTTCTCGGAGTATCTTTTCCATTGCAGCAAAAAGCAAAGAAAATATAACTGTCCCGTTTTCCCTTTTGGATTTTTTTCTGCTCTGAATTTTAATCCTGCAGGTTCCTAGATTAACATGTGTTACATCGGGGGAAACTGTCTGGCGAGGACCGTTATATTCCCACTATGAATGTTCCGTTCAGTTTCATCTGCTACGATGCTGGAGTTATCAGAGACTGCTGCATCAGTCAGCAATCCGCTGTTACAGATGTCCTGGATTGCGGAATCCCAATTGCACACTGATGGAAATTTTCCGACTCAGCTGTTTCTCCGATACCCACTTGGCTTTAACCATGAGTGCAAACCGAGACGAACTGTGTAAACACTTCGTGGGTCGAACCCAGTTTAAACCGGGATGGAATCAGAAGGATGGTTTCCCTTCCGTCTGTAAACAATTCTTTGTATGCAATTCAAGTAAAATGTATCTAATTTTGTGTGCTCGAAACTAATTCTTAACTTCTTCCTCGCAGTTAATTTAATGGCGATTGTGATCTTGTGTCGTGGAAATTGCGGACTCTCAAAATGCATCACCCGTTACCTGGTGGCAATGGCAACAGCTGATTTACTGGGTGTTATCATTGGCGTGATAATCGAGCGGATCAATAATATTTATCTTTTTGCCAGCATTTTGCTCGTCACTCCGACTTGCGCTGTGACGCTTGTGCTTCGGCTCGCAGCCACGGACTGTTCTGTCTGGCTGACGGTGGCTTTTACATTTGATCGATGTATTGCAATTTGTACTCAAAAGCTGCGTGAACGATTTTGCACCGATAGGACAGCCAGCATAGTGATAACGATTGTGGGCATAGGGAGTTGTTTAAGGTGTGTTCCATTTTACTTTGCAGTAGCTCCTTTCGCGATTATTAACAACGTTCCATGGCGCTGTATTGTCAGAGCAGATTACTATACTTCACCAGTGTGGAAAGCTTACCAGCTGTTTTATTGCATCATTACACCTTTACTGTCAATCGGTTTAATTCTATTGCTCAATGTGTTAACAGTCAGACATATTATAGCGGCAAACAGAGTCCGCCAAGGACTCCGGAGCAGCAATGACAATAAGAAGGATTCAGAGGTGGAGAACCGGAGAAAGTCAATGATTTTGCTGTTCGCTCTATCAGCCAATTTCATTTTATTGTGGATCCCCTTTATGGTCTCTATTATGATCTGGCAAGCTGAAAATTACTTTTACACGGACAGATATCTTAATTCTCCGTCGTTTATATTGCAAGAGTCTGGGTACATGTTGCAATTTCTCTGCACCTGCACCAACACATGTATCTACACACTGGCCCAGAGGAAATTCAGGGAAGAGATGAAAACAGCAATGAAAGGACTGGTCACATTGAATGGACGGCTTTGTAGGTAAAACGTAAGTTCAATTGAATGCGTTGTTATGAGGTCCCATATATGTTCCACAGTCACCAGCAGATCCGATAACTCTATCAAAGATCTTCCGAGCCAGGTGCCTGTGACTTCGAAGCCCGTTTTCCAACAAGTGTAGCAATCTTAATTTCCTCGAATGTGCCTACGAAGAAAGTGTTGATGATGCTATATTTACATTGTCAGAATTATATTTAAATCATTGGATTAATACCGGGTTCTTGGCCAACGCACAGGGTGATGCTGGTGTGATTGTTACATTGGTAGAATTATATACTAATTAACTGACCATCCATCCACTGAACACTCGGGTGCGCCCTCTGATAGTCCAGGTATAAGAATCGGATCTCCGTTGTCCAGGGTCAAGAACTGAGGACACACTCTATCCCTTGAAAATGGGAAATATACAACAGAAAACTATAGAAACCCTAGTTTGAAACGTAAATTCTCTTATCTTGCCATCTTAATGTCTCAAAAATGCAACCTTGACGTCATCCTCAAAATGCAATATCGCTATATATTTCGGGTGATCCAATGATTTATCTAATCGATATGGTTTCATTCTACGAAGGTACACCGGGTTAAAGGCAAGCTACGTGTCCAAGATTATGAAGAAGAGAACATGTGCAGATGCTGGAAATCCAAGCAACGGACTCAAAATGCTGGAGGACCACAGCAGGCCAGGCAGCATCTATATGAAGAGACTGTAGAAGGGTCTCGGCCCAAAACTACGACTGTCCTCTTTTCAGTGATACTGCCTGTCCTACTGAGTTCCTTCAGCATTGTGTGTGCGTGTTGTCCAAAATCACGCAGCCGTCCAATTTATGCACATGTTTTCGCGACTTAACAATGTGCAGTATGGGCAGAATTGGGCCATTTGGTCCATCGAGGCCCATCCGCCATTTTGTCATGGCAGATCCATTGGCACTCTTATCCCCAATCTCTTGCGTTCTATCCGTATCCCTTCATACCCTGACCATATTGGAGAATAAAGTTGCATCGTTTGCTGCGTGGGCAGAACTATGTGGCCAGCCTTGTGTTTGCTATTTGCTATGTATCCAATTTATTGGCCAGAATGTAATATCTGTATTGCCTCTGTACTATTGAACGCATCAGTGCCTTACGAATGTTGCTAACGGTGAAAAGCCAGTCTTATATTTACTATGTATCCAACTTATTAACCAGAATGTAATCTCTGCATTGTCTCTGTACTATTGAACGCATCAGTGCCTTAAAAATGTAACCAACAGTGAAAGTAAGCATGCAGAGATAACGGTGGTAGACAGAATCGTGGAGTGGTGTGATGGTATGAAAACCAGTCAAAGCCGGGAAGGGGGACACGTGTTGTAAGGAGTAGACTAGAACAAGTATGGGCTACTGACCAAAATATTGGTGGCGAATCGAGAAGCTAATGTGCTGGTGATAAGTGTTGCAAGCGGATAGGATATGCTAATGTAACTGAGATAGGAGACGGGGTTTGCTAATGTAACTGAGATAGGAGACGGGGTATGCTAATGTAACTGAGATAGGAGACGGGGTATGCTAATGTAACTGAGATAGGAGACGGGGTATGCTAATGTAACTGAGATAGGAGACGGGGTATGCTAATGTAACTGAGATAGGAGACGAGGGTATGCTAACGTAACTGAGATAGGAGACGAGGGTATGCTAATGAAACTAAGATAAGAAATTACTTTAAAGAACACTGTATACTAGGCTCAGCGGGCAATTACAGACACGTTCATTAATTGTCCCAGATTTTGTTTGCAAATAAAGGCTTAAATTTCTCAAATAATCTTAAGCGTCTCCTGGTTATTTCAAGAAACCACGAAAACCAATCAAGAATCTATTAAGCTTTGCCTCACATAACGTAAACACATGGCCTGCACAGACGCCTATGGCAACGAATTCCACAACTTCCGTTCTCTTCCTTACGAAATTCCCTTTCATCAACTTTCAAATAGGACGAACTTCTATCTTTGACTCAGCCACCATCGCCAACGTCCGCTTCACATTCACTCCATTGAGGCCTTTCACCATTAGATCATTTCAATGAGGTCACCTCTTACTCTTCTGAAATCTCTGAATACAGGCCAAGGGCCTGCAAACTCTCTTCATATGATAAGCTGTTCAATTCTGGAATCATTTTCGTGAAATTCCTTTGAACTCTCTTCAGTGTTGGCACATTAGTTCTAAAGGGCAGGAAACGACTCACAATACTGCAAGCGAGGCCTCACCAGTACTTTACTAACGACACTGAATACTTGCTTTTAACTGTTAGTCTTCTTGAAGAGAATACTCACATCGCATTTGTTTCCTTCAGGAGTGAATAAGCCTGCAAATTATCAGTTAGAGAATCCTGCAGAACTCCCAAGTCCTTTTGTTCCTCCACATTTTGAATTTTCTCTCCATTCAGAAACCAGACTGCCCTTTTATTTCTTCTACCACAATGTATGACCATACCTTTCCCGACACTTTATTCCATCTGCTACTTCTTTGCCCATTCTGTTATACTATTTACGTTATTCTATGGTCTCTCCACTTCCTCGAAACGACATGTTCCACCACCTATCACTGTATCTTCCGCGAACTTTGCAATGAACCCATCAGTTTTGTCTTCCATGTCATTGACATATATCGTAAAAAGAAGTGGACCTACCGCAGACCATGTAGAACCCCAGTCGTTACCTGCAGCCAAGCCGAAAAGACTCCCTTTATTTCCAAACTTTTCCCTGTCAATCTGTCTCTGCTTTATACATGCTACTCTCTTTTCATCAATACCATAAGTTCTTAAATTGTTAAGCAGCTCATGTTGGCACCTTCTTAAATGCCCTTAGAAAATCTAAGTAGACTGCGTCCACTAATACACCTTTGTCTGTCCGGCCCGTTATGTCTTCAAAGAATTGCAACAGATTGGTCAGGCATGCTATTCTCATGCTGACTACGGCCTATTTCATCACGTTTCTCCAAGTACCCAGAAACCTCATCCTTAACAATTAGCTCCAACATATTCCCAACCACCGAGATCAGACTAACTTCCTTTCTTCTTTCCTTTCCTCTGCCTCTCTCCCTTCTTGAAGAGTGAAGTGATATGTGCTCATCTCCATTCTTGGTGAACTCTTCTATAAGCTGATGTTTCTTGAACAATCATTACTAATGCCTCCACAAGCTCTTCGGTCATGTCATTCGGAACCCTGGGCATAACATCATCTAGTCCAGGTAGTGTATCTGCCTTCAGATCTTTCGGTTTCCCAAGAAACGTCTCGCTAGCAATGGCAACTTCACACACTTCTAATACTTGACACTCTGGAACTTCCGGCACACTACTTATGTAGAATGATGTGAAATACTTATTCCGTATGTCCTCCACTTCCTTGTCTCCTATTAGAATCTCTTCAGCATCGTTTCCAACGGTTCAATATGGTCCAATCTCTACTTTCACATATCTCTTAAACTTTATGCATCTCAAGAAACTTTCATATCTGAAACCGGTGTCCTCTTTCATATTATTGGTTGCTCCGTTTCATATTCTTTCTTTACCTTCAGGACATTTCAATTGCCTTCTGTCAGTTTTTAATAGCATTTTAAAACTCTAAATTCCCACATTTTTACTCTATTATATGCCGTTTCTTCTGCATTTATGATGTCTTTGACTCCTCTTGTTATCCACGGTTGTGTCCGCTTGCCTTGAGAATATTTCTTCCTCTTTCGGCCATGAGAAAGAGAAAATTTCTTCCTCTTGCCTTCTGAATTGCTTCCAGAATTTCGAGCCATTGTTGCTCACCCGTCATCCCTGCCAGTCTTCTTTTCCAATCAATTCTGGCCAGCTCCTCTCTCATGCCTCTGTTATTCCCTTTGCTCCAGTGTAATACTGACAGATTGTCTGAAGCTTCTGCTTCTCAAATATCTATCCGAATTCTATCCACCTACTACATTTCAGCTCATCGTGTTGACTGCCATTTTGCCCGATCATCCGTCCCTCTTTGCTAGATGTCTCACAGCATACTGCCTTTGCTTGTTAACATCATGCTCAGTACTATCACTCTTGTTCTCATCCACTGCTAAATTAATTAACATAATACTGTAGACGAACTTAATTTCATTTATTTATCTAAGACTCATAAAGGGTTGCGCCAACTATTAGAAAAGATACTTATTTAATAGTGAGAATAAAGTTAAAAACAAGCAGCTTAAGTCTTGTGTCATAGAGAAGGAATGCCTGAGGCTCTCCTTTGAAAGCGTGAACAAAAATTAAAAAACGATATAGTTTGTTGTGATTTCCTCGATGAACGATTTCCATTACACTGTTGCACAATATCTCGAAATGGCTCACGTGAATTGTTTGTTCACTGGGCTGTCTCTGATGTGACTAATGAGCTGTTAAGATTAGTCAGGGCATTGCTGTGTCCCCTCCTTTATAAACGCCATTCAAAGCAAGCTCCAGTAGTTTTCGATAATAGGAACAGAAAAACTGAGCATCGCCTCACATGGAAAATGGAATTACCAGCAATTTACTACATAGAGAGCGTTTATTATCCTGTACTGTCTGCGATTGGTGTACCCAGTAAGTAACTGGGGTCTATGTGCAATTTCTTCCTGCTCTATCTACTGCACGACATGATATTCGCCGTAAAATGCATTTCACTAAGTGTCTTGTTTGACGGGGGATTTCAGTCTAATCAGGTTTGAATGATATCCTTTTTCACTCAGGACGTACAGCCTTTTTGCCAACTCCAATAACTGATCTTACTCCAACGTTTTACCTTGCCCGACCTTCCATAGCATTTTATCCTTCTAAGTCTCAGCCTACTCATATCGACCTGCGTTCTACCCCCGGGACCATCGTACTTTTACACCATCATGTGAGAAATTTAATCTTTTTGTCGGAATATATTTTCCATTGCAGCAATAACCAAAAGAAATATAACTGTCCCGTATCCCTTTTGGATTTTTTTCTGCTCTGAATTTTAATCCTGCAGGTTCCTAGATTAACATGTGTTACATCGGGGGAAACTGTCTGGCGAGGACCGTTATATTCCCACTATGAATGTTCCGTTCAGTTTCATCTGCTACGATGCTGGAGTTATCAGAGACTGCTGCATCAGTCAGCAATCCACTGTTAAAGATGCCCTGGATTGCGGAATCCCAATTGCACACTGATGGAAATTTGCCCACTCAGCTGTTTCTCCGATACCCACTTGGCCTCAACCATGAGTGCAAACCGAGACGAACTGTGTAAACACTTCGTGGGTCGAACCCAGTTTAAACCGGGATGGAATCAGAAGAATGGTTTCCCTTCCGTCTGCAAACAATTCTTTGTATGCAATTCAAGTAAAATGTATCTAATTTTGTGTGCTCGAAACTAATTCTTAACTTCTTCCTCGCAGTTAATTTAATGGCGATTGTGATCCTGTGTCGTGGAAATTGCGGACTCTGCAAATGCATCACCCTTTACCTGGCGGCGATGGCAACAGCTGATTTAACGGGTGTAATCATTGGCGTGATAATCGAGCGGATCAATAATATTTATCTTTTTGCCAACATTTTTCTGATCACTCCATCTTGCGCTGTGGCACTTGTGTTTCGGCTCGCAGTCATGGACTGTTCTGTCTGGCTGACGGTGGCTTTCACTTTTGATCGATATATTGCAATTTGTAGTCAAAAGCTGCGTGAACGATTTTGCACCGAGAGGACAGCCAGCATTGTGATAGCAATTGTGGGCATAGGGAGTTGTTTAAGGTGTGTTCCATTTTACTTTTCAGTAGAACCTTTCGCGATTCTTAACAACGTTCCATGGCGCTGTGTTGTCAGACCAGATTACTTTACTTCACCAGTGTGGAAAGCTTATCAGGTGTTTTATTGCATCATTACCCCCGTTTTGCCAATCGGTTTAATTCTAAAGCTCAATGCGTTAACAGTCAGACATATTATTGCGGCAAACAGAGTCCGCCGAGGACTCCGGAGCAGCAATGACAATAAGAAGGATTCAGAGGTGGAGAACCGGAGAAAGTCAATGATTTTGCTGTTCGCTCTATCAGCCAATTTCATTTTATTGTGGATCCCTTTTATAGTCGCCATTATGATCTGGCAGGGTCAAAATTACTTTTATACAGACAGATATCTTAACACGCCGTCGTTTATCCTGCAAGAAGTTGGGTTCATGCTGCAATTTCTCTGCACCTGCACCAACACGTGTATCTACACACTGGGCCAGAGGAAATTCAGGGAAGAGATGAAGACAGCAGTGAAACAATTGGTCACATTGAATGGACGACTTTGTAGGTAAAACGTAAGTTCAATTGAATGTGTTGTTATAAGGTCGCATAAATGTTCCACAATCACCAGCAGATCTGTTAACTGTCAAAGATCTTCGTAGCCAGGTGACTATGCGTTCAAAGACCGTTTTCAAAGAAGAGCAGCAATCTTAATGTTGTTGAGTGTGCCAACGAAGAAAGTGTTGCTGATGTGATATCTACATGGTCAGAATTACATATAAATCATTGGATTAATACCGGATTCTTGGTCAATGAACAGGGTGACGCTGGTGTGATTGTTACATTGGTAGAATTATATACTAATTGACTGACCATCCATCCACTGAACACTCGCATGCGCCCTTTGAGAGTCCGGATATAACAATCTGATCTCCGTTATCCAGGTTCCAGAACTGAAGAAACAATCTTTCCTCTGAAAACGGGAAATATACAACAGAAAACTGTATAAATCCTGGTTTGACACGTAAATTGTTTTATCTTGCAATCTTAATGTCTCAGAAATGCAACCTCGCCGTCACCCTCAAAATAGAAAATCGCTTTTATTTTGGGTGATCCAATGATTTATCTAATTGATATAGTTTCATTCTACGAAGTTTCGCCGAGGCGAAGTCAAGCTATATGCCCAAGGTTATGATGAAGAGAAAATCTGCAGATGAAGAGGAAATCAAGCAACATACTCAAAATGCTGGAGGAACACATCAGACCAGGCAGCATCTATAGAAAGAGACTCCTGCTGAAGGGTCTCAGTCCAAAACTACGACTGTAGACTTTTCAGTGATACTGCCTGTCCTACTGAGTTCTTTCAGCATTGTGTGTGCGTGTTGTCCAAAATCACGCAACCGTCCAATTTATGCAAATGTTTTCGCGAACTTAAGAATATTCATAATGATTCAGGGTTCCTTCACAGTGTCAATGTGTTCAAGTACTTTCCCTGATAGAATGTCTAGAGTTGATTCCCTTCATTAAAAATATCTTGTCAGTGAAAACAAGGGGTTTGTTTTATCAATACGCGATGCTCTTTGCTTCGTGCAGAACGTTAATCTTATTCCATTTGTGAGTCCATTATGAAGTAGGAAAGCTTGGCGAATATAATAGGAATAAATGGTCATTACAACAGTCACGTAATGAAACCAACAAGAAGCAGTTTATGTTCAGGTGGAAGTGTTTCACCCTGCCGCTTCATACAGTTCTGTCTGCATAATGTTTAGCACGAATATGTGTGGTCTCTTCGTTTGAAACTGGGACTCCACTTTTAACATTTCTTCTCAGACTGCAAATTACTTTAATGAGTCCATCTTATCGCTTATTTTCCCGTTTCAAATTTGTGGAACTTTTGCAAGCAGCTATAACATTTTTATCTCACTTCACCACCTTCTTTTACTTTTATTGAACGGTACCTATTGCTGAATTGAGAAATTTCTCCAGCCGACATTCCTATTTCTTTTTTTTGGGCAATATTATTATTTTTCAGTTACATTTAACTAAAACGGAGAGGTTAAAATGCAACGTAAAGCTACTTCTTGTCCGATAACTTACAACATTTAAATTGCAATATTGTAGGATTTTTACCCTGTTCTCACAGCCACTACTTCGAAATCCTGAAAGAGCTATTGGAATTCCAGAAAGATATAAAGCAGCAGCTTCGGGATATTAAGGCAGAGCTCGCCAGCGTTAATCAAAAAATAGCGGTGGCAGAGACTCGAATCAAGTAGGTGGAAGATCGCATTCAAAACGTGGAACGGATACTGAGCAAGACAATAAAAATCATACATCACCAAGAAGGTAAACTGCTTGATCTGGAGGGAAAATCACGGCGGAAAAAATATCAGAATCTACAACGTTCCCGAAGGAGTGGAGGGCCCGTCTATGACGGAGTTTGTTTTGCTCAACATAACAAGATTTTCAATTTCCAGATACATTTACATTTACATTTCTTCCTCTCACAGATATCAGCTATCAGAACACTACCATCAAAACATTGACATCACCACAACATCCTATAAGTTCGCCCTTATTATTATGGCAGACAAATTTGCATCTACGTACTGCAGAACAGTTTGCCATGTTTTATGAAAATTTTGTTTTTGAGTGTACCATACGTGTCAAAAATTCCAAAGCAATGTATTCCATGATCAATTTACGCCAATCAAGCAGTCCAGGGGCGTAATCGAATATCCAACAAATTAAAATGTTCTTCCTCGCAGAAAATGTCAGGATGTTAAAACGTTTGTTTTTTTGAGTTGCATTAATAATACGACTGCTGGGTAAGCCTAAGAGAAATGACACTGGGTCCAGTTCAAGCTCCACCTTCAGAATCTTTTCCATTTCACCCAAAATATCACTCCAGTACGCCTGAAGTTTTGGACAAGTCCAAAAGCAGTGGGGGAAAGTTCCGGTATTTACTTTACATTCAGAACACATTGGAGAAAACCCGTCTTAAGTTTCGAGAAAAGATCTGGAGTCGGTTGGGCTCTATACAGAATTTTGAGTTACAATGCTTTAGTTCTATTACAAACTGAAATTTTCTTTGCATATCACAGATGTATTGCCCTGTTTGAGATGCAATTTCTATTCCCAGCTCTTCCTCCCAGACCCTTCCAGGCTGCTCAGCATCTCCACAGGAACATTCCCTCAGGATGCTGTGAAAAGTACTAATGCAGACTTCACCCTTATAACAAAACACCTTCTTTTCTATGTCAGCGCTATAGAAATCAGTTAACAATGATGTATTTTTTTCTGTATATAATCTCTTATCTGAAAGAAACGAAAAAGATCCTTGTTGGGTATGTTAAATTTCTGTACTATTTGACGAAAAGACATAATCGTTCCTTCATCAAACAAATCTCATCGATGGAAAATACCCTTAGAAATCCAATGTTTAAATCTAGAAGAGTCCATTATCCCAGGCTGAAAATCTGGATTGCCAGTTATTTGCAGTGAAGGGGATATTTTCGTTGCGTTGCCCTCAATTTGTCGCACCTCCCCCCAAGCCCTGACTGTATTAATTGTTATTGGATTGCGACAATATTCCTTAACTAGTTTCATCTTATTGAGGAACAGCAAATTAATAAGAAGGCATTTTGCTTGTGAAGCTTCAATGTCTGTCCAAATTGAGGAGGGGACTCTGCAAACCCAGTCAACCACATAAGATAAAAGGGAGATCAATTGATATTTTTTGATGTCTGGAAAATCCATCCCCACCAGACTACTGGGAAGCTCTAACTTAGACATTTTAATACAGGGTCTGTTTTTGTTTCAGACGAAAGAAACAACCCAGCCTTTTATTTTTTTAAGTATTTGTTTGGTAAAAATGACTGGTATCATTCGTATTGGGTACAGCAGACGAGGAAGAATGTTGATTTTGAGCAAGTAGTGTTCCATCGCTAAAGATCCTGTTTTATGTTGTCAAATAACTGTGTAAAGTTAGCTTTGAACAATTGATCAAACGCAGGTGAGGTAAATATACCTAAGTAAACAATACCTGTCTGCGACCATTAAAAGTGGAAAACACCCTGAGTGTCAGGTACCTGCTGCAGATTCCCCAGAGGCTCTGATTTAGTAAAGTTGATTTTATGACCTGAAAAGGCGCCAAATTAATTGATGCATTGTATAAGGTGGTGCACTGATATAGCAGGGTTTGATGAGGAAATTAGAACATTATCTGCATACAATTTAATTTTATATGGCTTTAGTCCTATGTCTGGAGCAGATATTTTGGGGTCTCGCCGATTATCTCAGCCAATGGCTCGATCACTAGTTTGAAAAGTAGTGGTGATAAAGGGCAGCCCTGCGGGCTACTCCTCAGAATACTAAAATTATCCGAACTAATACCATTAGTGAGAATCGCAGCCAAATGGACTTTATAAAAAACCTTCAGCCACTTAATAAAATTATTGCCCAAATCAAATCGTTCTAAAGTGAAGAAGGATACGGCCATTCGACACGATCGAGAGCATTTTCTGCATAAGGAAACTACCAAACCGTCCACTGGCTGCTGCTGACCTGCCTAAATCACATTAAGTAATCTGATGTTGTTGGATGATCTACGGCCTTTTACAATACCCGTTTGATCCTCTTCTATGATAAAAGGTAACACAGTGTCTAATCGCAATGCTAAGGTTTTAGATAAGATTTTAAAGTCAGAATTTAACAATGAAATAGGCCTGTAGGAGGCACAATCTTCAGGGTCCTTTCCTTTCATAAGAATTAGGGAAATATTGGCTTCTCTCAATGACGGTGGGGGGAGACCACAATTAAATGCATGTTTGAACATGTTTGGCATAGGATCTGATAATAACCCTGTGAACTCTTTATAAAATTCACCAATGAGTACATCAGGACCAGAGGCCTTCCCACTTTGGAGCTGTCTCACACCTTCCCGTATCTCATGTACAGATAACCGAGCATTGAGGAGGGAATCTTGTTCAGAAGAAATGCCTAGGAGAAATAAATTCCTGAACAAGGACAACATCCTAGATTGTCCATCATTACATTGCTCAGGTTGATACAATTTAGAATGAAAGTTCTTCAACAGAACATTAATCATTTTAGAATTACTAGTGAGGGCTCCTGTCCTATCCCTAATTGAAGCAATAGCCTGAGAGACATTTTTCTTTCCAGATGAATAAATCAAATATCGACCTGGCTTTTCACTATGTTCAAACGATCGTTATTTAGCAAATTTCAATTTTCTTTTGGCTGCTTGAGTCAGTAAAGAGTTTAGCGTACAGCGCAGGGCTGTGATATTGTGTAACTTGGCTGCAGAAAGCTTATTAATATAATCCTTTTCAGCTGTCACAAGCCTTGCTTCCACTAGGCGCTGCTGTTCCACAGCTTGCCGCTTCTTACTAGCAGAGTAGGAGATAATTAATCCCTTTGCATGGGCCTTAGCGGTTTCCCAGAGCATCGGTGGACTACTAGCTGATTTGGAATTAATAGATAGGAAAGTTTTGAATTCGTAAGTGAAGTAGTCTATAAATTTATTACCTTTTAGAATAAAATGATTCGGCCACCAATGTCTAGATCGTGATCAATTATCTTTGGGCTTAATATTTAAATATACTGCTACATGGTCAGAAGTAGCGATATTTCTAATTGTGCAGGATACAACTAAATCTAGGAGCGTTTTGGGGGTTAAAACGTCTATTCTGGTGTAACACTTGTGTGGATTAGAAAAAGAAAGTGAAGTCTTTGTCTGAGGGATGTAACAGCCTCCAGATATCCACCAGTCCCAGTTATCCATGTAAGTCCATGATTTGTTTGGACTGTGAGGAGAGCAATGGGGGAACCACTAGGAACTCTGTCCATCAATGGGTCATTGAGACAATAAAAATCCTCACCTACATTAATGTTTTGTATCGAAAAGCTTGTAGGTATGGAAAAAGCATCTATTAGGAATTTTGGAGGATGAGTCAGAGGGCAGTAACCATTGAGAAAAAACATATTCCTCTCGATATATTGAAGCCTTAATAATCACCAATCTCCCATACTTATCCTTAAATCAGTCAAATAACTTAAAAGCTAAGTTATAAGCTTCCTAATTAAAACGGTCACCCTCTACTCCTGGTATTAAAAGAAGAAAAATAGACTTGATCGAATCCACTCCGTTGCTGTTTTAGATATTCTTTATGATTTAAATGTGTCTCCAGCAATAAGGCTATATCCATCCTTTCCTTTTTCAGGTTTAGTCGGATTTTCTTTCTCTTAATTGGAGAATGACTCCCCTTAATGTTCCAAGTGCACAATTTTAATATATTACTGGTCATAACCCTTCATAACAATCATTTGACTCTAGAGGAGAAGAACCCAGACTTAAGATCAGCTAATCAGCAATAAATAAAAACACACAAATAAAAACAAAGTGCTAACACCGCTGAACAAGAGGACTTACCCCACACAGAGGGGATATCTGAACCCTCTAGCACCCCATATTCTGCCCCACTGGCATTTAACATAGTCAAAAATGAAAACAGGGCATGATTTATCAATCCACCGATTTGTTACCATCGTGTTTAAACTCCTTCAGGCTGGAGCAGCACCGCCAATTTAAACAAATACTGAAATTGTAGTAATCAAAGCAAACACGTTGCCCATCCTGAAAGATATCTTGCCGTCGAGTAATGAAAACTAAAAATAAAGCGACCATCGAGCATGTTATAGTCCATAACCAGGGCTACACAATATACTGTATACATTCTTTAGCATAACATGTCCATAATAGTTTTAGCTTTGTCAGGAGAATAAAACATCTTAGTGGTCCCGTTGTAGGTGATTTTCAGCGCCGCTGGGTATAGCATAAATTACTGGATTCCGGATTCTCTCAGCTGCTTCTTTACCTGCTCGAATTCCTTGCGCTTCCGAATAACGGCTGCCGAAAAATCTTGAAAAAAACATAAGCCTGCATCCCTCAAATATTAAAGCCTGGACCTCAGTCCCGCGGCATCTCGAAACCTCCATCACTCTCTGCTTATCGCCGAAATTATGGAACCGGACGAGGACGGGTCGAGGGCGTTGGCCTGGGCCCGGTTTTGGAGCCAGCGTACTGTGAGCACTTTCCATTTTAATGCGTCAAGGAAATGAGGCAGCCAACCCTCGGAAAGCTTCGCTGGCTGGCTGCCTTCTGTACCTTCAGGTGACCGATGATCCGTATGCTCTTCCTCCTACTTCTGTCCTCAAGATCACCGATATGGTCAGACGGGCTTTGAACTCGCTTTTCGAGCGCCCGGACGTGGCTTTGGGCTGATCAGCTGCAGTCTCTACCGCGGCGATTTAGTCCTCGGCCTCGGTCGTCCTTGTATCAAGATTTTTAAGCTCCGATGTGTGGTCTTGGAGTGTCAGAGAGGGTGGAGCCAGCTGCTAGTCCATAATTTTCGATATGTTCTCTGTAACTTCCTGAATTACTTAACGAAAAGCAGGGTCCAACGTATCAGCAGCTAGCTCCCCAGCCCTGGGCGAGAGCTCTGTGCTGTCCATCTTGGCCGCCTTTTTCGTACTTTTCGATGGCATGGCGTTGAAACAGCTAAAAAAATAATACTCATCAATGTTCATGTTATTAAATCCGACACTTGGGCATTTAAAAAAAGTTGAAACGGATAGGTTTATACGCGAAATTGTCAGTGTTGCGCTGGGGCGCTCAGACCTTTCACTGCGCCGCCATCTTGAAAACCGACTTCTTTAAAAGACTTATTACTTGGCTGTTTTATGATAATTGCTTAAATGTGAATTGTATTTCTTTTGAATTCATATGCAATCATTACATCGCCTTCCCAAACTGTTTTACTGAGATCAAAGATTAAATCATATCACTCATTAATTGTGTGGAAAATCCTCATATTGTGCTTATCTGTCTCGGATGACGTTTAGCTAATACCCTTAGCATCGCTAATCCTCAATTTTCCACAATACCTACTGACTTACTAAGTTACACCGCTGGCGTAGCAATGAGGTCCTCCATCTCGCTCTGTCCATACCTTGGCACAAATACTTAGAAGAATTTTTAACTGCAGTTTCCATGACATTGTCACGGTTAACCAGTCACTGTTAACCACATTAATCAATCACGGTTGTTAGCTGTCAGCTAAACTCACCAACCTTCGGGACAGGTCCACCATTCTTAGTCTGGCCTTTACCTTTGACCGGATGGGTGACCCTATCAAGGGTCAAAGCACAATGCCTTGAATCAAACCGACAAAGCTCTCCGGGTCATTGAGGTACGCAAGCCTCCAACTCCTACGACAAGGTTAAAGGATTTTTCCACAACACCAGATGTGCAATAGTTTGGCACCTCGTTTTCTCTTAAAGTGCTTTTTAAATAGATGATTCAATATTCCTCCTCCACAGTATGCTCCCTTTTGATCATTACAACACCATCGTCATACAGACGGCTAATTACCGACTTTGTGCTACATTAACGCAACACTGTTAGACTATAATCATCGCTTACCAATGCCCTTGCCACTTTGTATCCCTTAGACTCATATGAATTGATCTCTTTACGTTTAAATTGTTCCTTTTGTCCCCAAGTCCTGCTTTCAGTGTCTCCTCAACAAAAACAAAACAACTCTTGATTTGTAATTTCGACCTTAACTCCTTAGACTGCTGCATCAGAAACTACATCTGTGAATTCTTGCAATTGCTCTCGGATGGTAATCATTACTACGGGCTCGATCTGACTCCTCACAATCAAAATACTTTCACTACTGTGTGTCTGTTAGAAAACCAGCTGTTGGGAGCTAAATTGCCCTATTCTGTTTAAATTCATTGTTGCATAGAGTAAACCTATCCTCTTGTCATAACCTCCAATATTTCCACTACAGTCCTCACTTTTCGTTCAACCTGAGTGGCGAATATAAATGAGCTCTGAAAGCATGCCGCAATCACCGCCAGCATTTTCATAGTGAGCTACATGAAGGAGGTTGTCATACAACGGAACAAAGGCCTTTCCCTTTGAGTGCACTGTATCCATGGCATTCCTGTTGCAAGTAACCACCTAAATTCCGCTGTTATGGATCTCCCGGTTACTGAGGCACGCAGACCTCCAAACTCTACAGCATGGTTGTGGTCCGCTTGGAGGATTTTTCCCCAATACTGGAGAATAAGAGTTCGTACTCTGTGTTCTTTTAAGATACTTTGGAAATCGACCATCTAAAATCCACCTACGCGGTTACAGTTACTTTGGTATACTCTCTGTTGATCATGACAGCACTATTGTCACATAGACTCCCAATTACACAATTTATGCTACATTAACGCAACACTGTTGGATTATAAGTAACTTTCACCAATGCTCTGGCCACTTCATATCTCTTGGTCTCAGACAAAATTACGCCTTTAAGTTTACATGGTTCCTCTCATTTCCCCACACCTGTTTTCAGTGCTTCTCAATAATAATAAAAAATAATTGATTTGTAACTTGGACATTAACTTGTTCGTCTGCTGCAGTAGAAAGTACGTCTGTACATTTTTACAACTGTTCGCCAATAATTTCCGATATTTCCACTGCATTCCTCACTTTTCCCTCATCTTTATTGACCAATTTAAATGCCCTCAGTCGCAGCCAGTATTTTGTGAAGCGGTTTGTCAAATAAAACACGAAAGACTTTTCAGGGCACTGTATTCAAGATGTCCCTGTGCGAAATATCCGCTCAAACCCAGCTTTCTGCATCCACCGCAGAGCCCGGCAAAGCATGTTTTCTTGGTTTGCGCTCTCTTATCGCTTCTCCCATCGAGCAGAAGGTGCAGCATCCTTAAGTCCCACTCAGGCAGGTTCAGGCACAGGTATTGCTGTATGATTCTCAGGGCCAGTAACAGAGTGGATAACGCCAGGCATCTCAAACCTTCACTGATTCCACCGTCTACGGCCCCATTTGCAAAGTCGTTATAACTCCATAAGATTATAGACTGCAGACCAATGGATAATAACAGCTCCTGTGATAAGTCACGAGGCTCCTGTATTTTCTTCCTGATGGAAGCTAAGAAAGGACAGCATTTCCTGGATGGTAGAGGGTTTCCTGCTGCAACATATCGTACAGAATTGCTCAAGGTTGGGGAGGGCTTTATCTGTGATCGCCTTGGCCGCATCCGATACTTCTGAGGATTTTTTTTTGCCAAGTTGTTTGGCATTTCCATGCAAAACTGTGATACAACCAGTCAATAACTATCCACCATAAATCTATAGTCGTTTGTCAAAGTGTTTGATGCCATGTAGTATCTCCGTGGTCTCCTTGGAATGCAGGGGCTCCGTTGTGCTTTCTTTGTAATTCCACAGATGAGTTGGGGCCAGGTTAGATCCTCCGAAACAATACCAGCGAGGATTGTAAAATTGCGAACCCTCTGCATTTCAGCTCCCTTCCGTGAGGACTTTCATGGAGTTGTGCTTTCCTCCTGCTGAAGTCGACTTTCAGCTTCTTGCTCTTGACGTCATCGTGTATCAGGTGCTGTTAATGCACCACTCAGCCTGATTATCCATATTCTGCTCTATGATTAGTGACCACTAATGATTCGGCTGCAGCAGTGCAGTGGCGCTGTGCTTACACACGCCATCATGAGCGTAAAGGGAGCAGAGCGGGGTTTAAGCAGCCCTGTGGTGCACACCTGCCGATGGACATCGTGAAACAGATATCCTTGCCAATCCGAACTGACGGCGCTCGGTGTTACATGACTCTTTTTCATGGTAAGAGGGGCAGGAGAAGGGATACTTTACTTTTTTTTTAAAGAGAAAACACCTTTAGAACGTCAATGTGGGATTGGAACCCGACGACACGAAGGACTGGTCGTGAAAAGCTTCATGAATGCGTTATCAAGATGTGAGGTGTTATAGTCAATATGTTAATGAAACACAAAGCTGAAACATAATGAAGCCGGATTGTCATCTGGATTATAGGAAGGATATTAATAAGGTTGAAAGAATGCAGGGAAGGTTTACAAAGATGTTGCCGGGACTTGAGAAACTGAGTTACAGAGAAAGGTTGAATAGGTTAGGACTTTATTCCCTGGATCGTAGAAGAATGAGGGGAGATTTAATAGAGGTATATAAAATCAAGAAGGATATCGATAGAGTGAATGCAGGCAGGCTTTTTCCACTGAAGTTAGAGGAGGAAGAAAAAAGAGAGGACATGGGTTAAGGGTGAAGGGGAAAAGTTTAAAGGGAACACGGGGGGTGGCTTCTTCACACAGAGAATGGTGGGATTGAGGAATGAGCGGCCGGTTGAAGTGGTAAATGCGGGCTCACTTCTAACATTTAAGAATAATTTGGAAAGGTACATGGATGAGAGATGTATGGAAGGATATGGTCCAGGTGCAGGTCAGTGAGACTAGGCAGAAAAATGGTTCGGCACAGCCAAGAGGGGCCAAAAGGCCTGTTTCTGTGCTGTAATGTTCTATGGTTCTATGGTTCTATGGAGATTTCACAGGCAGGCCCTGTTTATGGAGATGTAATGAGGCCGTGAGAAATCGACACTGTGTTTTCATGGTACATAAATCCAAATGAGCTATACCTGTTGCACCTAACCCACCCGAATGCAAAAGGGTGGTGTGAATGTTCTGCACCCAGGAAATCGTTTACGATAGTATGACCATAAGACATAGGGGCAGAATTAGGCTATTTTGCCCACCGAGTCTGCTCCGCCATTTCATCACGGCTGAAGCATCTTCTTCTCATCCCCAATCTCCTTATCCTTTCATACTCTGACCAAACAGGAATCTATCAACCTCTGCCTTAACCATACGTACAAACTGCCTTACATATACGTTCAAGTGTACACTTGGCCTCCACAGCGGCCTGTGACAGGGAATTGCACAAACTCACCCACCCCAGAGCTAAAAACTTTCCCCTTCATATCCGTTCAAAAAGAAAACCCCTCTATTCTGAAGTGGTATCCCATCGTCCTAATCTCGCCTATCAGAGAAAACATCCTCATTCTTCTGCAGTCCAATGATAACACTGCCAGAGCCATCAAGAGCTCTTCTTATATCAAACCTTTCAAACGCAAAATCATTCTCCGCAACCTTCCTTGAAACCTATACAGTGCCAGCACATCCTTTCTGAGATCAGGGGCCCAAAACTGTTGACAATACTCCACGTGAGACTTCGCCAGTGCTTTATAAACCCTCGACATGAAATCCTTGCTTTTATATTCTTGGCCCTTTGAATTGCTAACGTCCTCACAACCGACTTTAGCTGCACAATAACTTTAGGGAATACTGCGCAACGACTCCCAAGTCCAAGCGCGGTTCTGCTTTTGGAATTTTCTCTCCACACCAAAATGCACGACCACACATTTCCTGACACTGCCAATATACCTCTGCTAATCCTTTGCCCACTGCCTTAATCTATCTACGTCCTTCTGCAGCCTCTCTACTTCATCAAAACTACCTGCTCTTCCACCTATCTTCCACACACTTTGCAACAAAGCCATTAGTTACGACATCCAAGTCATTGACATAAATAACTGAAAAAGAAGCGGTTGCAGTACATACCACCGTGGAACGCTACTATTCACCGGCAGCCAAACAGAAGAGGCTCCATTTATTATTACTCTTTACCTCCTGCCAAGTAGTCACTGCTTTAACCAAGCTGGAAGCTTGTTTATGGGCCTCATTTGTGCCACCTTGTCAAAGGTCTTCTGAAACTCCAAGTACAAAACATCAACCAATTCTCCTTTTTCTAACCTGCTTGTTAGCTCCTCAACGATTTTCAACAGATTTATCATGCAAGATTTGTCTTTGAAGGTTCAATGCTGACTATGGATTATTTTATCATTTGTCTGCAAGTGCCCTGAGATCTCATCCTTAACAATCGACTGCAACAACTTCCCAACACTGACGTCAGACTAATTGATCTGTATCGTAATTTCTTCTGCCGCTCACAAAGCCTCAACAATACATGCTTGGTTTTATATTCTAGTCTTTTTGAAGTGATGACTAATTCGCATTTGCTTCCTCATCATCGTCTCAGCTTGCAAATTAACAGTTTCGCGGGGCGGGGGGGGGGGGGAAGGGGTTAGTGTGGTGGTTGTTCTGCACAAGGAGTGCCAAGTTCCTTTGCCCTCCCGCTTTCTTTTGTTTTCTCTCCATTTAGAAAAATAGTCTACCCTATTATTTTTAGACCATAGTGCATATCCATACACTTCCCGACACTGTATTCCATCTGCCATATCTCTACCCATTCTTCCCTTCTATCTATGTCCTTCTGTAGCCTCTCGTCTTCCGCTAAACTACGAGCCCTCCACATACTTTCAGTACCTCTGCAAACTTTGCAACAGGGCCATCAATTCCTTCTTCCATCTAATGTAAAAATATGCGGTCCCTACACAGGTCCATGAGGAAAACGAGCGAGCCAAGCAGAGAAAGTTCCCTTTATTCCTACCCTTTATCTTCTGCCAGACAACCACTGCTTTACCCATGGTAGTGTCTTTTTGGCAATAGTCTGGGCGCTAACATGTTAAGCAGCCCCATGTGTAACATTTTGTTGAATGCCTTTATAAAATCCAGGAACATAACGTCCACCTTTTCTCCTTTGTGTATGCGGCCTGTTATGTCTTCAAATAATTGCAACAGGTTTGCCAGGCATGATTTTCCTTTTTTGAATCCATGTTGACTACGATCTGATTCATCATTTGACTCCAAGTATCCCAAACCCACATCCTTAACAATCGACTCCAATATTTTCCGAACCACCGACGTCAGACTGTTTCCCCTATAATTTGCATTTTCTGCCTCTCTCCTTTCTTAAAGTGTGGAGTGACATTTGCAATTTTCTTGTGATTCTTGAAAGGTCATCCCTTCTGCATCCAGAATCTCTTCAGATTCCTCTTTCAAAAACCTGGGCGGTAGACCATCCGGTCCAAGTCAGACCTCTGCGTTACACGAACGTTGTCCCAATAAATGACAGCTTCATACATTTCGGACCCCTGGAACTCTCGATCTTCCGGCACCTTTTTAGTGTCTTACAGAGTGAAGACTCTCAAAATACTTCCACAGTCCTTTCACCATTTCCTTTGGTATAGATTTTTCTTGTGTCTTCCGAATTGCTTCCAGAATTTCAAACTATTCCTTCTCTGTTATTAATCCTGTCAGTGTTATTTTCCAATCACTTCTAGCCATCTCCTGTTTCATGCGTCACTAATTCGATTTACTGCACTCTAATGCTGACATACCTAACTTTTGCTTCTCTTCAAACTTTAGTGTGCATTCTATGATATTATGATCACTTACGCCGAGGAGTTCCTTTACCTTAAACCCTAATCAATTCCCGTTCAGTGCACAACACACAATTAAGAACAGCTGGGCCCATGGTGGCTCAAACATGAGTCGCCGTAAAAAGCCATCTTTCAGGTATTCTCGACATTCCGTCTCTTGGTATCCAACATCAATCTGATTTCTCCATCTACCTGCCTATTGAGGTCCCGTGACTATTATAACATTTCCATTTAGACATGGATTTTTCTATCTCCTGTTGTAATTTCTGGACCTCATCCTTTCCGCTGTTTGGAGGTCTGTATATCGCAGCAGGGTGTTTTACCCCTGTCGTTCCTAAGCTCTCCCCACCACAATTCAGCACCTTCCGACTCTATGTCAGCTCTTTCGAATGATGTGTTTTCATAATTTACCCATCGTGACACGCGACCCCCTCTGTCTGTCCTTTCAATGACGTGTGTATCCTGGACGTTACACTTGTTCTCAACAACTGCTAAATTAGTTTAGCTGATTCAAAAAAAAACAATTAATTTTCCTTTCCGAAATTAAGAATCGTGAAGGAATACACCAATTGTTATAAATGATATTTATTTAAAAGTGATACTATAGTTTAATTTTTGTTCCGATTAATTTTCCATATAAGCATCTTAAATGTTGTGTCATACAAAAGGAATGTGCGACAGACTCCTTTGAAAGCTTGAACTAAAGATAAAAGAAAACGTATTTTGTTCTGATTTTCGATGAGCAATTACCATTGCGCTGTGACACCACGTAAGAAAAAACCTCACGTTAATTGGTTGTTCAATGGGCTGTCTCTGATGTGACTAATAAGCTGGAAAGATTAGTTTGTAGTACCCTCTCCTTCATAAAAGCGTTCCAATCAGTCATCTGCAGTTTTCGGCAGTAGAAATAGGAGCTTTTTAACCTGATTTTCACGTCACTCGCAAAATGGGATATCCAGCAATTTACTACATACAGAGTGCTTATTATCCTGTACTGACTGCAGTTAGTATCCCCAGTAAGTACCTGGAGTATGTTTGCAATTTCTTCTTGTTGTATTTGCTTCTCTGCTTTATAATCTTCGTAAAATGCACTGCACATGGTGCATTGGCTGTGAGGTATTTCGGTTCGATCAGGGATCAAACATATGTTCCTTTTTTCTTCCGGAGGTTTATTGTTGTTATATATTGTGTTTCTTTCTTCTTCCGGAGATTCCTTATTGATGGTTTCTTTGTCAACTCTAACAACCGAGTTTGAAATAATATTGATGTACCTTGCCCGACCTTCCAAAGCATGAATGTTCTAAATCTGAATTGGTATCAATGCCTAGAACTAAAGCTTTACAGTACCGAAAAGAAGACTTCACTGTCACCACAACATGTTCACGAACATTCTGCTTAATCCACGAAACATAGTTGCAGTCATAGAAAGTTTCAGCACAGGCACAGACCTTTCAGCCCATCTAATCCATACTGAACCCATATAAGCTACCAACTCCCATCGACACGCACCAGAACCATAGTTCTGTTATTATGCAACAAATGAGAACTCCTTTCGAACATTATTTTCTAAATATCTTTTCAATTGCAACAAAAACCAGGGAAAGTGTGACTGTCTGGTTTTCGTTTTCGGACTTGTTTCTTTTTTCTCTCTCGCCTTAAATTTAACGCTGCGCGTTCCTGGACTCACATGTGCTACGTCAGAAGAAACAGTCTATCTGAGCTCATTATATTCCCACTATCAATGCTCCATTCAGGTTTATCACCTCCAAAACTGGACCTATTGGCGATGGCTGCGTCAATCAGCACTCATCTGTCAAAAATGCCGCGGACTGAGGAAACCCGTTGCCAACAGTTAGAAATTTGCTCAGCTGTTACTCAGATCCTCGCTGGAATCAGAAGGATCGTTTCCCTTCAGTCATTAAAACATTCTTTGTATACAAAGCCAGTAAAATTGATCACATTTTGTGTGCTTCAAGCTAATTATTATTCTTTTACAGTTAATTTGTTGGCCATTGTGATCCTACGTCGTGGAAAATGCGGACTCTCCAAGTGCATCACCCGTTACCTGGTGGCAATGGCATCAGCTGATTTACTGGGCGTTATCATTGGCGTTATATTGGAGCGGATCAATCATATTTACATTTTTGCGAGGTTTTTGTTCATCAGTCCGATTTGTGCTACGTCAGCTGTCTTGAGGTTCGCAGCCACCGACTGTTCTGTCTGGCTGACGGTGGCTTTCACATGTGATCGATGTATTGCAATTTGTAGCCAAAAACTGCGGAAGCGATTTTGCACCAAGAGGACGGCGACTATAGTGTTTGTAATTGTGGGCATAGGGAGTTGTTTAAGGTGTTCTCCATTGTACTTTGCAATAGATCATTCCGTGAGTATTAATGACATTCCATGGCGCTGTACCGGCAGAGCAGATTACCATACTTCACCATTTTGGAAAGCTTACCAGCTGTTTAATACTATCCTTACACCTTTATTGCCAATCGGTTTAATTCTGTTGTTCAATGCTTTAACAGTCAGGCATATCATAGTGGCAAACAGAGTCCGCCGAGGACTCCGGAGCAGCAATGACAATAAGAAGGATTCAGAGGTGGAGAACCGGAGAAAGTCGATGATTTTGCTGTTCGCTCTATCAGCCAATTTCATTTTATTATGGATCCCCTATATAATCTCCACCATGACCTGGCAAGCTCAAAATTACCGTTATGCAAACAGATATCTTAATTCGACGTCGTTTGTCATGCAGGAGATTTGGTACATGTTTCAATTTCTCTGCACCTGCACCAACACGTGTATCTACACACTGTGCCAGAGGAAATTCAGGGAAGAGTTGAAGAAAGGAATGAAACATCTGGTCACATTGAATGGTCGACTTTGCAGAGAATCGCAACTTGAATGATATGCTTTGTTACGAGTTCACAGGAATTTTCTCAGTCATAAGTAGGTCTGATAAATATGCCATAAATCTATGTAGCCAGGTGCGTGAAGGTTAAAAGCCCGTTTTTCCAACAAGGGCAGCAACCAGAATTTTCTGAATGGAGCCAACGAGTAAAATGTTACTGATTGTCCAACATTATGGTCCCGTTTCGGTGGAATATCATGGACGTTTGTTTTCAATGGTTTAATCGCCTGCTTTACTTTATATTTCCATTAAAATAATTTATGGTTTAAATTGGTTATTAATCACCGAATCTGTCAAAAGATTAGGATCACTGTAATTCGTAGCGAGATCATTTTGAATTTTAGGATTATTGTTTTCATGAGAATTGGTGATTTTATGGAAAACTGTGACAAGAAATTAATAACCATATAACCATATAACAATCACAGCACAGAAACAGGTCATTCCGGCCCTCCTAGTCCGTGCCGAACTCTTAATCTCACCTAGTCCCACCTACCCGCACTCAGCCCATAATCCTCCACTCCTTTCCTGTCCACATACCTATCCAATTTTACCTTAAATGACACAAATGAACTGGCCTCTACTACTTCTACAGGAAGCTCATTCCACACAGCTATCACTCTCTGAGTAAAGAAATACCCCCTCGTGTTTCCCTTAAACTTTTGCCCCCTAACTCTCAAATCATGTCCTCTCGTTTGAATCTCCCCTACTCTCAATGGAAACAGCCTATTCACGTCAACTCTATCTATCCCTCTCAACATTTTAAATACCTCGATCAAATCCCCCCTCAACCTTCTACGCTCCAATGAATAGAGACCTAACTTGTTCAACCTTTCTCTGTAACTTAAGTGCTGAAACCCAGGTAACATCCTAGTAAATCGTCTCTGCACTCTCTCTAATTTATTGATATCTTTCCTATAATTCGGTGACCAGAACTGTACAGAATATTCCAAATTTGGCCTTACCAATGCCTTGTACAATTTTAACATTACATCCCAACTTCTGTACTCAATGCTCTGATTTATAAAGGCCAGCGTTCCAAAAGCCTTCTTCACCACCCTATCTACATGAGACTCCACCTTCAGGGAACTATGCACTGTTATTCCTAGATCTCTCTGTTCCACTGCATTCCTCAATGCCCTACCATTTACCCTGTATGTTCTATTTGGATTATTCCTGCCAAAATGTAGAACCTCCCACTTCTCAGCATTAAACTCCATCTGCCAACGTTCAGCCCATTCTTCTAACCGGCATAAATCTCCCTGCAAGCTTTGAAAACCCACCTCATTATCCACAACACCTACCTTAGTATCATCAGCATACTTACTAATCCAATTTACCACCCCATCATCCAGATCATTTATGTATATTACAAACAACATTGGGCCCAAAACAGATCCCTGAGGCACCCCGCTAGTCACCGGCCTCCATCCCGATAAACAATTATCCACCTCTACTCTCTGGCATCTCCCATCTAGCCACTGTTGAATCCATTTTATTACTCCAGCATTAATACCTAACGACTGAACCTTCTTAACTAACCTTCCATGTGGAACTTTGTCAAAGGCCTTGCTGAAGTCCATATAGACTACATCCACTGCCTTACCCTCGTCAACATTCCTCGTAACTACTTCAAAAAATTCAATAAGGTTTGTCAAACATGACCTTCCACGCACAAATCCATGCTGGCTATTCCTAATCAGATCCTGTCTATCCAGATAATTATAAATACTATCTCTAAGAATACTTTCCATTAATTTACCCACCACTGATGTCAAACTGACAGGTCTATAATTGCCAGGCTTACTTCTCAACCCTTTTTAAACAATGGAACCACATGAGCAATACGCCAATCCTCCGGCACAATCCCCGTTTCTAATGACATCTGAAAGATCTCCGTCAGAGCTCCTGCTATCTCTACACAAACTTCCCTCAAGGTCCTGGGGAATATCCGGTCAGGACCCGGAGATTTATCCACTTTTAAATTTCTTAAAAGCGCCAGTACTTCCACCTCTTTAATTGTCATAGGTTCCATAACTTCCTTACTTGTTTCCCACACCTTACACCATTCCATATCCTTCTCCTTAGTGAATACCGAAGAGAAGAAATCGTTCAAAATCTCTCCCATCTCCCTCGGCTCCACACATAGCTGACCACCCTGATTCTCTAAGGGACCAATTTTATCCCTCACTATCCTCTTGCTTTTAATATAACTGTAGACGCCTTTCGGATTTACTTCCACCTTATTTGCCAAACCAAACTCGTAACTTCTTTTAGCTTTTCTAATCTCTTTCTTAAGTTTCCTTTTACATTCTTTATATTCCTCGAGCAATTCCTTTACTCCATGCTGCCTATATCTATTGTAGACATCCCTCTTTTTTCGAACCAAGTTTCTAATATCCCTTGAAAACCATGGCGCTTTCAAACCTTTAACCTTTCCTTTCAACCGAACAGGAACATAAAGATTCTGTACCCTCATAATTTCACCCTTAAATGACCTCCATTTCTCTATTACATCCTTCCCATAAAACAACTTGACCCAATCCACTCTCTCTAAATCCCTGCGCATCTCCTCAAAGTTAGCCTTTCTCCAATCAAAAATCTCAACTCTAGGTCCAGTCCTGTCCTTCTCCATAATTATATTGAAGCTAATGCTATTGTGATCACTGGACCCGAAGTGCTCCCCAACACATACATCTGTCAGCTGACCTATCGCATTCCCTAACAGGAGATCCAACACTGTCCCATCTCTAGTCGGTACTTCTATGTATTGTTGCAAAAAACTATCCTGCACACATTTCACAAACTCTAAACCATCCAGCCCTTTTACAGAATGAGCTTCCCAATCTATGTGTGGAAAATTAAAATCTCCCACAATCACCACCTTGTGTTTACTACAAATATCTGCTATCTCCTTACACATTTGCTTTTCCAACTCACACTCCCCATTAGGTGGCCTATAATAAACTCCTATCAGTGTTACTACACCTTTCCCATTCCTCAATTCCACCCAAATAGCCTCCCTAGAGGAGCTCTGTAATCTATCCTTCCAAAGCACCGCATGTATATGACGTATGTAAGTAATAAAGTCAAATCAATTCAAATATTTTACTTTTTATCGAAGAATAGCTATTGCTGAATTGCGTTATTTCTCAAGCTGCCATTTCTATTCCCATCTTGGCAGAAATTATATTCGGTTAGATTTAATTTTATTTAAAATTACCTCAATACATGGTCCTTTCGCCCTTGCAGTCTTTAGTTCTACCCACAACGATTCAACACGTTCTGATCCAATGTCACCTCTTTCTCAAGATGATTTGATTTAGGTTTTTACCAGAAGAGCTGTGCCCCCCCCCCCCCACCCGTCCAACCGGTGTATTCTTTTGATATAACGAGCAACCTTGGAGGTTAAGCTCCCACTCACTTCCACAGAAATGTATCAGCACCCACCACCCACCGGGCACGCAATTGCAAAGCTCCCATGAAACACCATGATCTGCCGTGCGACACAAACTAATCGATCACCTAGCAATTCGACATGGCACAGACTATCTCTCTCTGTGACTAATGAAGGGGAAAAGAAGTGTCCCATTTCAATGCTCAAAACTGATGCTTTACAGCAACCCGAAGAGAATATTTTAACCCCACCGCAAGCATTGCAAGAACCTTTCCGGTTTATCCATGACACACAGAAACATTTTGCACCGAGAGGACAACGGTTATAGAGGCAGTGACTGAAGACATCGGGAGGTGTTTAAGGTGTGTTCCATTTAACTTTTCAGTAGATAAGCATCACCATTTTGGAAAGTTCACCAGCTGTTTAACAGCATCATTATACCTTCATCGCCAATCGGTTAAATCTATTGTTGAATGCTTTGAGAGCCAGGCATATTGTAGCGGAAAACAGAGTCCGCTGAGGACTCTGGAGCAGCAATGACAATAAGAAGGATTCAGAGGTGGAAAGCCGGAGAAAGTCAATGATTTTATGTTCCCGACTTTAGACAATTTATTTTTATTGTGTTTCCGCTTTATAGTTTCCACTGTGATCTGGCAAAATTAAAATTACATTAATAAGGCGTTGTTTATCTTGCAAGGTCTGGGTTCATGTTACAATTTCTCTGCAACTGCACCACGTGTATCTCCCCACTGTCCCACAGGAAATTTATGGAAGAGATGAAGAAAGGAGTGAAACATCGGTCACTTTGAATGACCGACTTTGGAGATAATTGGAAATTGAATTGTATGTAAAGTTTCTGAATTATTCGTAGGTTTGATAAGTATACTATAAAATTGCGATGTCATGTGGTTTAAGTTTAGAAGCCTGTTTTTCTAACAACGGCAGCTAGCTGACTTTCCTCAAGTGTACCAGATAATAAACGGTTGCCAATGTCAGTTTTACATCCGCAGAATTACATTTAAAATTATTGGATTATTACCGAAATCTTGGCCAACGAACTAAGTGATGCTAGTGTTGTTCATACATTCGTAGAATTATATTCCAATTGACTGGATCATCGATCCGCTGAACACGCTTGGATATTCTCTATGGCTGACGGAGAAATTTACCTTGGACATGACAATTCAGTGTCAGACAAAGTGTGTCGGATTATATGTATCGGATCCCGCTTGTTCTACTTTAAAGAATTGGGGTAACACGCTGTCCCCTAAAAAAGGGAAGTATACACGCATGTTTCCTGCCTTGGAGTCTTTATGGAAGGGATACGTATCACAAATGCATATCCGACGTGAACCTCACAGTAAGACATTGCGTTATTTTTCAAGCAATGTTATGATTTATCTAATCGATAAAGTTTCATTCGACAAATTTAGTCCTGCCAAAGGCAGCATTAAATTCAAAATCATTAGCCATCTTTGGAGGAAAATCCGCGATTTTGTAGCATGTACGCTTGTTTCCCATATTTTTAACACACATATTTCTTTATATTTGTCACAACCACGGATTCGGCAGCGCAATAGACACGGCAACTGAGTTTATGAATTTGCACGTGTCAGCTAATTATTATTTAACTCCATACTTGTCGTCGCAGTGCTTGTCGAGATTTGGGCAGAGCACAGCAATGCTTCTCTGCTGTTGTGCATCCGGCGATCCCTGAGATATTGGACTTTCAAGTCAACAGACTCTGAAGACTAGCGGTATCCATTTGTTTGTATGTTCTTCTCCGCCGCAGTGAAGGCTTCGTTTTCCTTTTGAGAGTTTTAGTTAACGGCCCTGTTTTGGCCTAGCGTTTATTGCTTTATTTTCCTTGTAAGACTATTCTTTATGACTATTCGCAATCAACCTGCTTCAGAGTCTTTCACTCCGCACTTGGGCCGTATCCGAACCGGGTAACAGCAAGTCTCGACAACAAAGATGGACCCAGCAGAGATAGAGCAGTTGACCTTGGCAGTGAGATTTATTGGTCAGGTAGGAGACAAGCTACAGGCAATGAAATCTGTTCTTAGTGAAGTTATGGAGACAATGAGGCAGATAACCTTGTGCGGATAAGCCCCGCCTCAGTTAGAGGGGCAGGTATCTTCCCTAGCCGCAAATGTTCAACAGCTCACCACAGACAGTCGGACTCAGATGTCTGCGATTTCCGCACTCACGTTCGCCGTCCACGAACTTGCTGGAAACAGCCAACATCAGCTGACAAATATTAACGTTCTCGCCAGCACAGTTCAGTAGGCTCAGGCCGCCTCAGTCCCACTCCCAGCATCTTGTAGGTCCTCCTTTTCTGCTGTCCTGACAGTCTCTGCTACTAATGCTTCCACTACCGCACCCGTACCAGACCCGACCCCCACATCCATTCAGGAATCGAGTATTCCACTAACGAGCAGAAATTCTGGTGATCCCAATGGTTGCAGGAATTTTATTACCCAGTGCGAGCTGACATTCAAAGCCCAGCCTGGTCGTTTTCGTGTTGATGCGCGAAAACTGGCGAACATGGTCAACGTCCACTCAGCCTGTTCAACGCTTTACGGGAGCCCAGTCGGTCCGACAATTCGTGGAGGAGTTGAGGAGGGTTTTTGATCTTCCATTACTGGTTCAGGAGGCTGCCCACCGACTCTTGGACCTATGCCAAGGCAGAGAAACGGTGAGAGCCTATTCACTCAAATTGCGCACCGTAGCAGTCCTGTGTGGACTGACAGCGGAGGTCCGTCATGAGATCGCTCTCCAGGACGATCAGGGTAGTCTGGATGACCTGATTAATCTGACTATTAAAGTTGACGACCGGGTAACAGAGTGGCGCAGGGAAACAATGTTTCGATCTTCATACGCGCCGCCAGATCAGCGTCTTTCCTCGCCCTCTCCCACTCACTCACTATCCAACCCCTAGCCTAGGAGGAACCTCTGCAAGTGGGGCGCATGCGCCTGTCTCAGGAGGAACGAGAGCGGCGCCGGAGAACAGGCTCCTACCTCTATTGTGATGATCCAGGACACTTCCGGGCGGCATGTTCCAAGCGTCCCGTAAAAGAGAATATCCGTCAGCAGGGAGAGGAAACCTGGCGGGTCGATTCTCTCTCAGTCAGCTTCGCCCAATTCTATAATGCTCGCAGTTTCCTTGTCGTGGAGTGTCAGTCCCATGACCTTCAGGCGTTTATTGACCTCGGTGCAGCCGAGAATCTTATGGACATCTTTCTCGCTCAACGATGGGGAGTTCCAAACCAGGAATTAAGAGAAAAGGTCAACATCAAGGCGCTGGATGATCGACCTCTGGGAACCGGCCAGATCCACCTTTCCAGCCAACCCCTCCAACTAGTGCTCGAAGTCAAACATCATGAAGAAATTTCTTTCTATCTGGTTAATCCTCCTGAACTGCCACTGGTACTTAGTTTCCCCTGGTTATCCCGACATTTTTGTAGACCACCCAATAGCAACAGGGACATCGAGGAGCAGAGAGGGAGACAGATTCTGGAAAGGTGTAACAATAACAGGGTTGTCATGCTGGGAGAATTTAATTCCCAAGATATCGATTGGCGTCTCCCTAGAGCGAGGCGTTTAGATGTGCTGGAGTTTGTCAGGTATGCTCAAGAAGGTTTCTTGACACAATATGTAGATACGCAAACAATAAGAGAGGCTGTAATTGAATCTGATCAGGTGTTACATCTCTCAGTGGGAGAGCATTTCGGAGATAGTGATCACAGTTCCATCTCCTTTACCAAAGCATTGGAGAGGGATAGGAACAGACAAAAGTTAGGAAAGCATTTAATTGGAGTAAGAGCAAATATGAGGCTCTCCGGCAGTAACTTAGAAGCCTAAATTGGGAACAGATGTTCTCAGGGAAATGTACGGAAGAAATGTGGCAAATGTTCAGGGGATATTTGCGTGGAGTTCTGCAGAGGTTCGTTCGTTCCAATGAGACAGGAAGAGGATGGTAAGGTACAGGAACTGTGGTGTACACAGGCTGTTTTAAATCTAGTCAAGAACAAAAAAGAAGAGTTTACGGAAGGTTCAAAAACTAGGTAATGATAGAGATCTAAGACTAGCAGGAAGAAGCTTAAGAACGTAATTAGGAGAGCCGAAGTGGCCATGAGAAGGACAGGATTCAGGAAAGCCCCAAGACATTCTAAAAGTATGTGAAGAGCAAGAGGATAAGATGTGAGAGAATAGGACGAATCAAGTGTGACAGTGGATAAGTGTGTATGGAACCGAAAGAGATAGCAGAGGTACTTAATGAATACCTTGCTTCAGTATTCACTACGGAAAAGGATCTTGGCGATTGTAGGGATGACTTCCAGCGAACTGAAAAGCTTCAGCATGTTGATATTCAGAAAGAGGATCTGCTGGATCTTGTGGATAGCATTAAGTTGGATGGGTTACCGGGACCAGACGAGATGCACCCTAGGCTGCTGTGGGAGGCGAGGGAGGAGATTGCTGAGCCCCTGGCGATGATCTTTGCATCAACAATGGGGAAGGGAGAGGTTCCCGAAGGTTGGAGGGTTGCGGATGTTGTTCAGGAAAGAGATTAGAGATTGCCCAGGAAATTATAGACCAGTGAGTCTTACTTCAGTGGTTGGTAAGTTGATGGAGAAGATCCTGAGAGGCAGGATTTGTGAACATTTAGAAAGGCATAATGTGATTAGGAATAGTCAGCGTGGCTTTGTGAAAGGCAGGTCGTGCCTTACGAGTCTGATTGATTTTTTTGAGGATGTAACTAAACACATTGATGAAGGTAGAGCAGTAGATGTAGTGTAAATGGACTTCAGGTAGGCATTTGACAAGGTACCCCATTCAAGTCATTGAGAAAGTAAGAGGACATTGCTTTATGGATCCAGAACTGGCGCCCACATAAGGCAAAGTGTGCTTGTAGACGGGTCATATTCTACATGGAGGTCGAGCTCCAGTGATGTGCCTCAGAGATCTGTTCTGGGACCCCTACTCTTCGCGATTTTTATAAAGACACTGGATGAAGAAAACCGGTTGGTGGCGTAGTGGCATCGGAGCTGGACCGGGCGAGAGGTCCCGAGCTCGAATCTAGCCGGCACCCTTACACGGTCTGCAGCCGTGCTGATTTAAGAGCTGGTGATCTCTTAGAAAGCAAAAGCTGACCCGTTAGAAGGCAATGGCAAATTTGCCTCGTACACGATTTCCCAATACATCAGCGTGGAAGGAAATCGCACGCTAAACGGAAAAAAAATCCGGATGCGATATACCTTTTCTTTTTTACTGGATGAAGAACGGAGGGATGGGTGAGTAAATTTGCTGATGACACAAAGGTTGGAAAAGTTGTGGATAGTGTGAAGAGCTGTCAGAGGTTACAGCCGGACATTAAAAGGATTCAAAACTCGGCTGCGAGGTGGCAGATGGAGTTCAACCCAGATAAGTGTGAGGTGGTTCATTTCGGTAGGTCAAATATGATGACAGAATATTGTATTATTGATAAGAATCTTGGCAGTGTGGAGGATCAGAGGGATCTTGGGGTCTGAGTCCATACGACATTCAAAGCTGCTGTGCCGGTTGACTCTGGTTCAGAAAGCATACCGTGCACTGGCCTTCATCAATCGTGGAATTATGTTTATGAGCCAGAGGTAATGCTGCAGCAATATATGTGCTCAGTTCTGGTCGCCTCACTACAGGAAGGATGTTGAAACCATAGAAAGTGTCCAGAAGAGACTTACAAGGATATTGCCTGGATTTGGGAGCATGCCTTATGAGAATAGGTTGTGTGAACTCGGCCGTACCTTGGAGCGACAGAGGATGAGAGCTGACGTGATAGAGGTGTATAAGATGATGAGAGGCATTGATCGCGTGGACAGTCAGAGGCTTTTTCTCAGGGCTAGCACGAGAAGGAACAGGTTTAAGGTGCTTAGAGGTAGGTAAAGTCAGGGGTAAGCTTCTTATGCACAGAGTGGTGCGTGCGTGGAATGCGCTGGCGGAGACGGTGGTGGAGGCGGATACGATAGGGTGTTTTAAGAGACTCCTGAATAGGGGCATGGAGCTCAGAAAAATAAAGGACTATGTGTAACCCAAGGTAATTTCTAACGTAAGGACATGTTTGGTACAGCTTTGTGGGCCGAAGGACCTGTCTTGCGCTGTAGCTTTTCAATGTTCTATGGTACTATTACCCACGAATCGATTGGTCTCTGAAGGTATTCCAAGAGTGGGGACCGGCATGCCTGTCTACCTGTCTGGGTCCGGATCAAGTTCCATTCCATGAAACCCCTCCTGTTCCAACTAAGAATGTGGACCTGTTCTTGGATACCGGCTGAATATGCGGATCTCCTTGAAGATTGCGGTAAAAGAAAGGCCAATACCCCGCCCCCACACCAGCCATACGACTGTGCCATAGACCTCCTACCTGGCAATAGTCCTCCCCGGGGCCGGCTCTTTTACTCTCTTGTCCTGAAACGGTGACCATGGAGGAATACATGAAGGAGGCATTGAGCATGGGGTTTATCCGTCCGTCAATCTTGTCCGCAGGAGCGGGCTTCTTTTTATGTGAGCAAGACAGATGGCAAGCTCCGTCCCTGCATCGATTATCTGTCCCTGAACAACTTCTCTTGTGAAGAATTGCTATCCTCTTCCCTTGCTGGCGTCTCCAAGGTCCAACAATATTTTCCAAAATTGATCTGCGCAATGCTTACAATCAGATTCGCTTAAGAGAAGAGGATGACTGGAAAACGACATTCACCACCTGTAATGGCCACTATGAATACCTGGTGATGTCTTTTGCTCTGTCCAAGGCCCCTGCTGTATTCCAGGTCTTGGTTAACGATGGGCTCAGGGACATGTTGAACCAGTTTGTGTTTGTGTATTTGGATGACTACCTTATCTATTCCTGCTCTCATCAGGAGCACGTCCAGCATGGCTGGAGAGTACGCAGATGCTTCTTGAAAATAACCTGTAGGCCAAGCCTAAAAAAGAGTGAATTCCGTAAAGACCAGTTGTCATTTTTGGTTACCCCTTACAGTGTTCAAATGGACCCTCGTAAAGTTCAGGCAGTTACAGAGTGGCCCAAACCTTCTACAGTCAAACAGTACGGCGCTGCATGGGGTTTGGGACCTTTTATCGCCGCATCATCCGGAATTTCGGTGCTATCGTGGCTCCAGCTAATGCACTCACCAAGAAGACCTCGGCAGGATTCCATGCGGGCCAACCATTATCCGAGCTGAAGCGACGTTTCACCACTACCCCGCTGCTGCAACACCCAGGCCGATCTCAGCCATTCATTATCGAGGTGGATGCATCCGATGTAGCATTGGAGCTGTCCTCTCTCACCGCTCGTTTGCAGATAGCCGGCTGCACTCTTGTGCCTTTCTTTCCCGTCGTTTGCCTCCGGCCGAGGGGAATTACGGCGTTGGGAACCTCTCCTATATTCAGGATGCTAAGAGACTGAACTCTCTCGTGGTCTCTCTTCTTCACACGGTTCAGTTTCGTCCTCACTTATCGTCCAGGCGGCAAGAATACAAAGGCAGAAGCGCTCTCACGGCATTTCGACGGATCTGAGGAGAATGGTGATCCAGAGCCGATTCTTCCTCGCTCGTGTGTCGCTGATCCGGGGATCTGGGGAATAAGAGGCAGGGGTGAGGACCGCCCAACAATCAGATCTGGAGGTGGAGCTCCCAACCGGCTATTTTTCGCTGCTGCGGTGCTTTCCAAAGTATTGGAATGGAGTCACTCCTCCCGTCTGGCTGGACATTCCGGAATTCAATGGACTCGGGAATTAAAAAGGAGACAGTTTTGGTGGCCATCCATGTCCCAGGATGTCCACGACTTTGTGTCTGCCTGTCCCACTTGCGCTCGGAAGGAGACATGACGTCAGCGTCCTACGGATCTGTGATGTCCACTGCCTGAGCCCCCGCCCCTGGTCGCACCTCTCAGTAGATTTCATCACTTGTCTCCCCCCGTCTGATGGAAACACTATGATTTTGGTCGTTGTAGATCGATTTTCCCAGAATGCCCACTTCATTGTCCTCCCAAAGCTCCCATCGGCTCGTGAGACTGCCACACTCATGGTTCAACATGTGTTCAGTCCACATGGCTTTCCTTAAGACATAGTGTCTAATCGTGGACCACACCTCACTTCCCGCGTTTGGAATGCTTGTCGGAGCCACAGCCAGCCTCCCGTCTGGCTTCCACCCCAGAACTAATGGCCAGTCTGAGAGAGTGAACCAGGAGTTGGAGACAATCCGGCGCTGCCCTGCCTCTTCCAACCCCAGGTCCTGGAGCTCCCAACTGGTATGGGCAGTGATCAATAACCTCCATTCGCCCCCCTTTGAATGACAGCCCTCGCTCTTCCCTGATTAGGATATCGGCGAAGGAGTTCCTGCCGCTGAACAGCTGATCCAGCACTACTCCTGGAGTGACTGCCAGTGACGAGTGGTGTTCTACAGAGGTTTGCGTTGGGACCACTTTATTTTTTTGATGTATATAAATGACTTAGTTGATGGAATAAATAGTTTTGTTGCCAAGTTTTCAACTGCAACAAAGATTGGTGGAGGGGCAGATAGCGTTGAAGAAACAGGTAGGATGCAGAAAGACTTAGAAAGATTCGGCCAAGAAATTAGCAAATGGAATATTATGTTGGTAAATGCATAGTCGTACACTTTGGTAGTAGAAATAAATGTGCGGACTATTTTCTAAACTGGATGGAAATCTAGGAATCTGAGATGCAGAACGACTTGGGAGTCCTTGTGCTGAACACCCTGAAGGTTAACTTGCGGTTATGTCGGTGGTGAGGAAGGCAAATGCCATATTATCATTCATTTCAAGAGGTCTAAAATACAAGAGCAAGAAGTGATACTGAGCCTTCATAAGGCACTGGTGGGGCCTCACCTTGAGTATTGCAAACAATTTTAGGCCCCTTATCTTAGAAGAGGTGTGCTGGCGGTGGTCAGGGTCCAGAGGAGGTTCACAAGATGATTCCGGGAATAAAACGGTATTGCTCCGAGGGGTGTTTGACGGCTCAGGATCTGTGTTCGCCGGAATTAAGAAGGGTGTGGGGGATCTCAATGAAATTTTTCAAATATTGAAAGGCTTTGACAGGGTAGATGTGGAAAGGGTGTTTCGCATGATAGGAGAGTCAATGACAGGAGGGCACAGCCTCAGGAAGGAGAAAACCCTTTCAAAACAGAGATGCGGAGAAATTTCTTTAGCCAAAGGGTTGTGAATTTGTGGAATTTGTGACCACATGCAGCTGTGCAGGCCAGGTCGTCGTGTGTATTTAAGGCAGAGATTGATATGTTATTGATTGGACATGGCGTCAAAGGTTATGGGGAAAAGTGCAGGAACTGGGGTTGAAGAGGAGATAGCCATGATTTAGGAGTCGTGAAGAGTACAAATATTATAAATGTTATTCATTTGAAAGTGATAATATATGCATCTTAAATGTTGTGTCATGCATAAGGAATGTGTAGCAATCTCTTTTGAAATGCTAAACAAAAGATAAAGGAAAATGTATTTTGTTTTTTTCTTCCTCGATGGGCGATTTCAATTGCGCTGTGACACAATGTACACAAATAGCTTCCGTTAATTGATTGTTCACTGGGCTGTCTCTGATGTGACTAATAAGCTGTTACGATTAGCTTGGGAAATGTAGCATCTTCTCCTTTATAAAAGCTTATAAATCCATCATCTGTAGTTTTCGTCAGGAGAAGTTCGAACTTTTAAGCTGATTGTCACGTCTCTCGGGAAATGGAATATCCAGCAATTTACTACATACAGAGTGCTTACTATCCTGTACTGGCTGCGATTGGTATCCCACGTAAGTAACTGGAGTATATTTGCAATTTCTTCCTGATCTATCTGCTTCTGTGCATTATATTCACCGTAAAATCCACTACACATCGTGCAATGTCTCACGAGGAATTTCCTTCTGATCAAGTTTCAAACATATGTTGCTTTCTTCTTACGGCCGCTTTGGTGTCTTTGTCAATTGTAACAACCGAATTATCTGAATGAAAATCAGAATCAGAACCAGGTTTATTATCACCGGCATGTGACGTGAAATTTGTTAACTTAGCAGCAGCAGTTTAATGCAATACATAATCTAGCAGAGAGGCAGAAAAATAATAATAATAAATAAAATAAAATAAAATATAATAAATAAACAAGTAAACCAATTACGTATATTGAATACATTATTTTTTTTAAATGTGGAAAAAAAAGAAATATTGTATATTAAAAAATGAGATAGTGTCCAAAGCTTCAAAGTCCATTTATAATCGGATGGTAGAGGGGAAGAAGCTGTTCCTGAATCGCTGAGTAGGTGCCGTCCGTCTTCTATATCTCCTACCTGGTGGGAACAGTGAGAAAAGGGCATGCCCTGGGTGCTGGAGGTCTTTAATAATGGGCGCTGCCTGTCTGAGACACCGCTTCCTAAATATGTCCCGGATACTTTGTAGGCTAGTACCGAGGATGGAGCTGACCTGACAGGATGGATCCCTCGGTCCCGTGCAGTAGCCCCTCCATACCGGACAGTGATGCAGCCTGTCAGAATGCTATCCACGGTGCAACTAAATAAGATTTTGAGTGTATTTGTTGACATGCCAAATCGCTTCAAATTCCTAATAAAGTATAACGGCTGTCTTGCCTTCTTTATGACTATATCAATATGTTGGGACCAGGTTAGATCCTATTAGATATTGACCCCCAGGAACTTGAAGCTGCTCACTCTCTCTGCTTCTGATCCCTCTATGAGGATTGGTACGTGTTCCCTCGTCTTAACCTTCCTGAAGTCAACAATCAGCTCTTTCGTCTTACTGCCGTTGAGTGCCAGGTTGTCCCTGCGGCACCACTCCACTAGTTGGCATATCTCACTCCTATTCTCCCCCTCGTCACCACCTGAGATTCTACCAACAACGGTTGTATCGTCAGCAAATCTGTGGATGGTGTTTGAGCTATGCCTAACCATACAGTCCTGTGCATACAGAGAGTAGAGCAGTGGGCTTAGCACACAGCCCTGATGTGCGCCAGTTTTGATCGTTAGCGAGAGAGTATGTTATTACCAATCCGGAGAGGCCGTGGTCCCCCGGTTAGGGTGTCGAGGCTCCAATTACAGAGGGAGGTACAGAGACCCAGGCTCTGATACTTCTCAATTAGGACTGTGGGAATGATGGTATTAAATGCTGAGCTATTGTCGATGAAGAACATCCAGACGTCGGTATTTGTGTTGTCCAGGTGGTCTAAAGGCGTGTGAAGAGCCATGGAGATTGTGTCTGCCGTTGACCTATTGTGGCGATAGGCAAAATGCAATGGGTCCAGGTCCTTGCTGAGGCAGGAGTTCAGTCTAATCATAACCAACCTCTCAAAGCATTTCATCACTGTCGATGTGAGTGCTAATGGGCGATAGTCGTTAAGGCAGCCCACATTATTCTTCTTTGGCACTGCTATAATAGTTGCCTTTTTAAAGCAAATTACTTTGCTCAACCTTCGAAAGCGTGAACGTATATATTATTCTCAGTCTGAATTGGTATCAATGTCCAAAACTGAAGCTTTGTAGTAGCGAACAGAAGGCTTCAACGTTACCACAACATGTTCACGAGCATTCCGATCATGCACGAAATACAGTTGGAGTCATAGAAAGGTTCAGTACAGCCACAGACCCCTCAGCCCCTCTAATCTGTCACAGAAACCATATAAACTATGCACTACCATCGACCCGCACCGGAACTATAGTTCCTATAACACGTTCATGCTACAAGTGAGATCTCATTTTCAATATTATTTTCTAAATATATTTTCAATTGCAACAATAACCAAAGAAAATATGACTATCCCATTTTGCCTGTTGGAATTTTAACGCTGAGCATTCCTGGACTCACATGAGCTACGTCAGAAGAAACAGTCTATCTGTGCCCATTATATCCCCACTAACAAGGCTCTATTGAACTTTATCAGCTAAAAAGCTGGACCTATTCGAGATGGGTGCGTCGATCAGCACTCCTCCGTTAAATATCCCTTGGACTGCAGAATCCCGTTACCAACTGCTGGAGATCTGCCGACTCAGCTGTCACTCAGATCTTCCCTGGAATCAGAAGCATCGTTTCATTTCCGTCAATAAAAATTCCTGGCATGCAAAACCAGTGAAATTACTCGTATTTTGTGCGTAGGAAACAAACTATTATCTTTTTTTCTCTTGCAGTTAATTTGATGGCTATTGTGATCCTGCGTCGTGGAAAATGCGGACTCTCCAAATGCATCACCCGTTACCTGGTGGCAATGGCATCAGCTGATTTACTGGGTGTTATCATTGGTATTATATTGGAGCGAATCAATTATATTTACGTTTATGCGAGATTTTTGTTCATCAGTCCGATTTGTGCTTCGTTAGTTGTCTTGAGGCTCGCAGCCATGGACTGTTCTGTCTGGCTGACAGTGGCTTTCACATGTGATCGATGTATTGCAATTTGTAGCCAAAACCTGCGGGAACGATTTTGCACCGAGAGGACGGCAATTATAGTTGTGCTGACTGTGGGCATAGGGAGTTGTTTAAGGTATTCGCCATTTTACTTTGCAATAGATCATTCCGTGGGTATTAATAACCTTCCATGGCGCTGTATTAGCAGAGTAGAATACTATACTTCACCAGTGTGGAAAGCTTACCAGTTGTTTAATAGTATCATTACCCCTCTATTGCCAATCGGTTTAATTCTGTTGTTCAATATTTTAACAGTCAGACATATTATAGCGGCAATCAGAGTCCGCCGAGAACTCCGGAGCAGCAGTGACAGTAAGAAGGATTCAGAGGTGGAGAACCGGAGAAAGTCAATGATTTTGCTGTTCGCTCTATCAGCCAATTTTATTCTATTGTGGATCCCCTATATTGTCTCTTCTCTGATCTCGCAAGTTCAAAATTACCGTTATACAGACAGATATCTTAATTCGCCTATGTTTATCCTGCAAGAGTTTGGGTTCATGTTGCAATTTCTCTGCACCTGCACCAACACGTGTATCTACACTCTGTGCCAGAGGAAATTCAGGGAAGAGCTGAAGAAAGGAATGAAACATCTGGTCATATTGAACAGCCGACTTTGTAGATAAAACGTGAGTTAAATTTTATGTTTTGTCGTGAGGTCACATACAATTTGTCAGTAATCTGTAGGTCTGATAAATATATCATAAACCTGTACAGCTAAGTGCATTAAGGGGGGAAAAAACGTTTTTTCCAACATGGGCAGCAACCATAATGTCTTGAATGGAGCCACAGAATAAAGTTTTCTGGATTTCCAAAATTATGGTCCTATTTCGGTTAATTTGCAACATGGACTTTGTTTTCCAAAGTTTTATCGCCTAATTTTCTTTACATGTCAATTAAAATAATTTACGGTTTAAATTAGTAATTAATCACCGAATATGTCAACAGATTAGGATCACTGTAATTCGTACCCAGATAGTTTTTGCATTTGAAGCATTATGTTTTCACAGGAATGGTGCATATGGAAAGCTGTGCAGGAAATTTATGCCCGAGCCCTTGACGATGTGACTTCAATAACAACGGTTACTTTCCTCTTCTCTCTCTCTCACTTTCTCTCCCCCCCCACCCCGTTTCTCTCTTTAGCTGTCTCTCTGGCTCACTCTCCTCACCTTTATTACATGACCTTCTGTTCTTTTCCTTTGTCTTTTCGCTTCTGTCTCGAATTCCACCTTCGGTTCGCCATTTCGCAGCGTATGGAGTAAGTTGCATTCTTAGCGGCTCCCTTTTTTATATACTTTATATCCCACTGACGTATCCCGTTTAGCTTTGATGATTGATTACTTCTACTGAAGGAGTTATTACTTCTGATGAAGGATTTACGATTTAATTACAATGGCCGAACAACGGCGTTCATCTCAATTACATCCTCGTACTTTCTCTGTATTATTATACAACTAAGGAAGCCATACTTCGAGAAGCCAGAAAAAAGCGAAAGTTAATCTTTAAATCGGCAAGAATTCATATAGTCGAAGATCATCTTTGCCGAAAGAAGGAAATACCGAGAAGCCATGAGTGAAATGTATACATTAGATTTATACCCCTCCCTTCGCTACCCAGCAAGTCTGATAATATACGCAGAGAGGTTAGAGATACTGGGCTTGTACACGCTGCAATTAAGGAGATTGAGAGGGGATCTGATTGAAACATATAAGATTATTAAGGGATTGGACAAGATAGAGGCAGGAAATATGTTCCAGATGCTGGGAGAGTCCAGTACCAGAAGGCATGGTTTGAGAATAAGGGGTAGGTCATTTAGGACAGAGTTAAGGAAAAACTTCTTCTCCCAGAGAGTTGTGGGGGTCTGGAATGCACTGCCTCGGGTGGTAGTGGAGGCCAATTATCTGGATGCTTTCAGGAAGGAGCTAGATAGGTATCTTATGGATAGGGGAATCAAGGAATATGGGGCAAGGCAAGAACCGGGTATTGATAGTAGTTGATCAGCCATGATCTCAAAATGGCGGTGCAGGCTCGAAGGGCCGAATAGTCTACTTCTGCACCTATTGTCTATTGTCTATCCTGAAAAGTCTCAGTCACTGAGAATCTACTCTCCCCAGGAGGGATGGTAGTACATTAAAAATCTTAAAGTTAAGCCCACTGAATAACATCTTAAAGTTAACCTGATTACTCAATAGGTAATTCTGAAATATTTTGTTGTATGAGATGTTTATGGATCTTCCGAGTTAAGTTTATTCTATACGTGGCTGATTAAACTTTTTTTTAACCTATTAATAATTAGTCTATATAAAACTGTTTTGTAGGGAACTTTTATAATATTATACTCTGATGGTCCACACAGGACCTGCCGTGTATTAATCTTTTTATTTCTTTTATTTGTTTCAATACTAATATAGTTTTAGGTTTGTTTTATATATATACTCATTTATTCTTTTTTTTCGAGAGAAAGAACTTTGTTTGTAATATTATTTGCTCGGATTTATTTTTTTTAAAAAATGTGATTACGAAACTTTAGCTGATTGTAAGATGGCCATTGCCGATTATGTTTTTATTACTGTTAGACATAACATGGTAGTAGTTGAACTTAGTTTGTGCTTTTTATTATGGCTATTTTTCGTGGGATTTTTGCTTTAACAATATACGTAGCTGCAAAATGGAGAAGAGGGCCAATGGTTATTAGTTTAGCATGTGGCCAGCCTATTGGTAAATGGATTTCTCACCATTTGGGAGGGGGAGGGGGCTATTAGAGTAGTTTTTTTTTCTTGATTGGACAGTTCTTTTCATGGATATTTTTTTCTCGTAAATACGTCACTCCTTCCGGTTGTATCCGTGCCTTTTGGTTTAATCTGTGCTTGCGTAACATTTCTTTTATATAACATTAAATTCAATTTTAAACATGGATGTTAATAAAATTAATATAATATCTTGGAATTGGAACGGTGTGAATCACCCCATTAAGCGTAAAAAGATTTTTAAAAAATTAAAAACACAACACAGATATTATTTTTCTGCAAAAAAATCATATGCGGAAACAGGATGAGGACAGATTTTTTTTCAATTTTGGAAAGATCCTTTGCACCATTCGCTGTCGGATAATAAAATAAGAGGCGTATCAATCTTTCTTAGCCCCAAAATCCCTTTCGTACACTTTAATACTATTGCTGATTCGATTGGAAGATACTTAATTGTTACTGGTTTATAATGCGAGCAAACGGTAGCTCTGGTGTGTGTATACGCACCTAATGTAGATAATTCTGATTTATTTAAGAAACGTTTTTTCTGAGTTACCGAATTTGAATGAATATAAGTTCATCATGGGTGGCGACTTTAATTGCTATTTCAATACGGCGATTGACAGGTCATCAACCAATCCGTCGCTACTTAATAAAGCGGCGGCCTGTGTTAATATTTTATTAGAACATGGCATGGTCGATATCTGGAGATATAAACACCCCAACGATAAAGATTTTTCTTTTTTCTCACACGTTCATCATAAGTATTCTGGAATTGATTATTTTTTTTAGACACACGTTTGTTATACTCCGTTGTTGAGTGTGCGTATGACATCATTGCGCTGTCAGATCACGCGCCTTTAAAGTTAACCCTTAAGCTTTCGTATAGCTTTTTGAAAATGTCACAGGGGAGACTGAATCCCGTATTGTTACATGATCCAGCTTTTGTTAGTTTTACTAAGGAGCAAATTACTATATTTTTTGAATTTAATAAAACTGAAGGAATGTCAATCCTGGTTACATGGGACACGTTAAAATATTTTCTTAGGTGACAGATCATCTCATATTCAGCAGCTTTGAGAAAGAAAACTAAAGCGGAATTGTCAGTGCTTATTAATAAAATTTAAGCGATAGATAAAGCATATTCAGTTAAACCTATTGAGAACCTATATAAAGAAAGGGTCGAACTTCAATCACAGTATGATTTGCTTCTGATCTTTCCACTGAACAGCAAAGCTTTAAATCGAAAAGTTTATTTAATATACATGGGGGAAAATCTGCTAAGCTTTTGGCGGGTAAGTTAAAGGCTGGGATGGTCAGAAGACAGATTTTAAAAATTCGTAGAGCAGATAGAATTGAAACTTTAGATCCTTATTAAATTAATAAGATATTTATGGATTTCTATTCTAATCCTTATAAATCTGAATTCTCTGATAATACTATTACATTGAATATATTTTTGCAAAGGTTAAATACACTTCAAATTTCGACTCAAGATGTTGATATATTAGATGCACCTATTAAACAAGAGGAGATAGCCAAGGTATATCTTCTATGCAATTAGGGAAAGCTCCGGGACCTGATGGTTTTACGGTCGAATTTTACAAGACTTTTCATGAAATGCTTATACCATATCTTCATCAAACATTTACCGATTCTATATCCTCTGGGAACCTTCCAAAAACTTTTATTGAGGCATTAATTTCTTTGATTCCTAAAAAAGGAAAAGACCCACAGGAACGTTGAATATACATTTATTGAATGTAGATTTTAAATTTCTCTCTAAGATTCCAGCTAATGGACTTGAGAATATTTTGCCTAATGTTATCTCAAATGATCAAACAGGGTTTATTAAAAATAGGTACATACATTTGAATATTCGAAGATTGTTAAATATAATGTATTCCCCCTCAGTCAAACAATCTGAATGTATTGTATCTCTGGATGCAGAGAAAGCCTTTGATAGGGTGAAGTGGCCTTATTTATTTCAGGTTTTGAAGAGGTTTAATTTTGACCCGGGATCTATTTCCTGGTTTAAATTGATTTACCATGCCTCGGTGGTTGTGGTTATAACTAATAATCAAAAGTCTCCTTATTCTAGATTATATAGAGGAACCCGTCAGGGTTGTCCTCTTAGTCCTTTATCATTTAATTTGGTTTTAGAACAACTTGCTATCGCTCTTAGGGATTCTAATTCTGTGCAGGGTATTAGGAGAGGGGATAAATTAATAAGGTTTCGTTATATGCGGATGAATTATTAGTTTACATTTCAAACCCTAGGAAATCTGTTCCTTTTATGCTATCGGTATTTACGAAATTTAGTATTTTCTCTGGATATAAACTTAATTTACATAAAAGTGAATTATTTCCTATTAATAATTATTTTGTTTATTATGATCAAATACCTTTTAATATTGCTAAAAACCATTTCACTTACCTTGGTATCAAAATTGCTAAAACTTTTAGAGACCTATATAATTCAAGCCCTCTAATTTACATAAAAGTGAATTATTTCCTATTAATAGTTACTTTTACTTACTTTGGTGTCAAAATTACAAAAAAAATTTAAAGACCTATATAGGTATAATTTCTTCCCTTTAGTTGAATATACTCAACAAGAGCTTTCTAAATGGTCGCCTATGTCAATGTCGTTGATAGGTCGAATTAATGCTATAAAAATAGTTATTTTACCGAAATTTTAATATATATTTCAAGCACTTCCCTCGTTTGTTCAAAAAAATTTTTTTGATAAAATAGATTCTATGATTTTGTCTTACGTTTGGAAAAACAAAAGCTCTAGAGTGAATAAACTTTTATTGCAAAAATAAAAAAAAAGAAGATGGAGGACTGGACTTACCAAACTTTAGATTTTATTAGTAGGCAAATAATATTCATTTTATTACTTTTTGAATTTATGGTATAGATAACCAGGATAACCCTCCGTGGTTACATTTGGAGGAAAATTGGGTAACGGGGTTTTCTTTAGCTTCTATATTAGGAGCTCCCCTTCCGTTTTCGTTTTGCAGAATAGGTAGACAAGCTCTCAACCCCATTGTTTCAGTTTCTTAGCTTTTTTGAATTAAATAATTTTTTTACTCTCTAGTAATATTTATTCTCATTTTTTTAAAACCATCAACTCTGGATACGGCTTTTTTAACGTGGGAAACTAAGGGAATAAAAACTTTTTTAGATCTTACAGGATTGTTTAATTTTTTTTCGCAGTTAATGGATAAATATGACATCTCTAATACACATTTTTTACATACTTACGGGTTAGGAATTTTTACGTGATTTTCTACAGTATTATCCCTTGGCCTACTCTTCAAATTGGCTTATGCTATTTTTCAGCATAAACCATTTCAAAAAGGATTAATAGCTATCATTTATAAACAGTTAATGGATACTCGCATGTCACCTAACGATAGGGTTCAACGCACTTGGGAAATAGAACTTCAACATTCACTTTCAGATGATGAATGGAGTAAAATTTATTATCTAGTTAATAATTCATCTATTTGTGTACGCCATTCCTTAATTCAGTTTAAGATAGTGCATAGAGCCCATATGTCCAAAGGTAAATTGGTGCATATTTTTCCTAATATAAGCCCTATTTGTAACAGATGTAACGCAGAGGTGGCTACTCTAACTCATATGTTTTGGTCCTGTGTAAGCTTAAATAATTTTTGGAGGGATGTGTTTAGAATACTATCTAAAGTTCTAGATGTTGATGTTCAACCCAATTCACACGGCAATTTTTGGGATGATTCCAGAGGAAGTAGGTAGAATATCTACCTGGAAAAATTCTAATCCGCCTACTGTTTTTATTGGCTCTCCTCCATTATGTCATGTCTAAGCTTGGAGAAAATTAGAAGCCGGACGTTTGGTACGCCTTTTAATTTTGAGCAAGTCTGGCGACACTTTATTGAATAGTTTCATATGATTTTATTTATTTTTTATTTATTTATTTTTATTTATTCTCTTTAGGGAAAATCCTTATCACTATAGGATGTTTTCTCTCTTTCTTTCTTTTTCTTCTAATTTTATCCTCAAATGGACTGCCCAATCTTTCTTTTCGTTTTTTCTCTCTATTTTTTGTTTTACTTTAGTTTAGTAGGGTTTTTTCCTTTTATATAAATAAAATTTTCCAATCTTTTTTTTACGATTTGTTAACAGGAGCGGTGGTTTTTTTGATTACGTTGTATATATAACAGTGTAACATTATACCTATCTGATGTTGACAATATGTACTTTTCTTTACTGTTGCTCATATGTCTTTTGTATTGTCTGTTTGCTAAACTTCTCTTATTTGTATATTTCTAGTGAAAATCAATAAAAAGATTGAAAAATGAAATGAAATGCAATGGGTCCAGCTCCTTGGACCAGCTCCAATGGGCAGGAGTGCAGTCTAGTCATAACCAACCTCTCAAAACATTTCATCACTGTCACTGTGTTGCCCTTAAGGCATTTATTTAGCTTTATTACATTTTCGCTTTAATAATTCGTTTGTAATGATTTTCTCGTTAAAGTTAAGGTTGTTGAAAGCAAATTCATTGTCTGTGATGTATCGTGGCATGCGATGACGTCACGCCAGGTTTCGCCACGTCTTGTGGGAAAATACCGGGTTGGAGAAACGGGAAGGAGGGGGGGGGGGGCTTGTGTATGCAGCATCAGCGCGAGAAAAGTTTCATTCTACGCACTAAGAAACATCATAGAAGCAAAGCTGTAAGTTCATAAGATAATCGATATATTGGAGTAAAAATGTTAACGCTGATTCCGTTAAAAGTAAAATTTAAAAGTTGATAAAGTTATTTTCTTGTGATATTGCAAGCGTTGCTGGATAGTTCGTGTTGAAGTGTATTTAAAGCTGTTGATGGCGTAGGTAGATTCTGACTGCATGTTGGACCTTAATGTAATATAGTTAGTTGTAGTTTTACTTTTACTAGTATTTAGGATGTAATGTGATGCAAGAAGGAAACAAGTGCTGTAAATATTTTGTATTGTTTTATCAACAGTTTTCACCATACATTAATGTGGAAGAGTGAACAGTAAACGGTTAATATTACTGCGATCGTACCTTCATTGACTACGGTTTACATCGGTGTTTAGTTCAGAGTTTCTACACCTGCACGAGAACACTACACTGAAAAGGTGGCATTATTTTGTGTTTCAATTGGTACAATGGTCACGCAATCAAGTGTCAAATCGCTACCATCCAGCGCTAGGAGCAGCAGGGCATCAGAAAGCAAGGCTGCCCTCGCAAGAGCTAAAACAGAATCTGCCAAGGTACGAGCGTCATATGCTGAACAGGAAGCAAAACTGAAAATGGAATTGGTGCCAGAGAAGCCGAAAACCAAATGGAAAGGGTAAGGTTAGAAGCAGTGTTAGAAGTGCTGGCGCTACGCCGAGAAGCCAATGCTGCCAAGGTGGAAGCAGAAATATTAGAAAGCGCTGAAGAAATGCACGTTCCAGATGAAGTAAAATCTACTTCATAAAGGACCAGATTGGAACGTACTAGCGAATACGTCCAATCTCAAATAGACCCGAAGATTCGTTCTTCCTCTCCATACTTATTTGCTAACGTCCCATTTCATGAGCAGTCAAAGAGAAGCCCAATTGCATTGCATCCATCTGAGGAAGACAATTTACGCTTGCAACCTTGCGACGAACTCAAGAATGAAAGGGCTGAAGACAGATACTTCTCGACACCAAGCTTACCAGATTTAGCAAGAGAAGAGGCAAAGGCTGAATTCAGAACTGCAAATCCCATAAAGAACGTACACGCTCAGTCATGTGCCCGCCGACATATTCCCCCAGCCAGTGTGCCACTTGCAGTTGAAAACATGGCACAGTATTTAGCACGACGAGATCTCATCACTTCGGAGCAACCCAAGAGTTGGATCTTATGACAAAATGGCTGGGAAAAGAATCATGTGAACAGTTGAGATGCATACGTTCAGTGTACATCAACAACTGCAAGCTAGCCTTACGCAAAGCATGGGAGAGATTTCGGGAGTGCTATGGGGCCCCTGAAATTATTGAAGCGGCACTATTTCGATGGCTGGAAAATTTTCCTAGGGTGTCAGCCAAAGACCACACTAAATTAAGAGAACTCGGAGATTTACTCATGAAGATCGAAGGCGCAAAAAAGACGGAAATTTAACTGGCCTCTCATACCTAGATACTTCATACGATATTAGACCAATCGTGGACAAACTTCAATTTGGGCTGCAGGAAAGGTGGGTGTGTGTTGGCTTAGAGTACAAGAAGAGGACGGTAGTCGATTTTAACATCAATAAACTCGTCTCGATGCGTAAAATTGAAGTCTCCACAACTAACAATGACCCTACCAAGAATTGTCAATTACACAACAAACCCCACACCCTCAAAAATGCAGAACGTTTAGAAAAAAAAACCCCTTTGACGACAGAATGGCCTTTCTCAAGAAGAAAAAACATATGTTTTAAATGCTGCTCCTCTACCTCTCACCTCACTAGAGAGTGTACGTTCCCCGTGAAGTGCTCGGAATGCAAAAGCACTAATTACGAAGGGGCTATGCATCCCGGCCCATTACCGCAAACTGACAAAGCTCCTTCACCCTCACAAGAGGACGGCGGGGAGGGAGAGGATCACCCCAAGACAACTGTTGTCAGTTGCACAGAAGTTTGCGGTCAAGGTCAGTCAAGCCGTTCTTGTTCAAAGATCTGCCTCCCTAAGGTATACACTAAGGGAGCCAAAGACAAGGCCATCAAAGCCTATGTAAGTCTGGACGACCAGAGCAATCGCTCACTCGTCAGACCAGAGTTCTTCAACTTGTTCAAAGTAGAGAGTATTCAGTTCCCATACTACCTTAGAACTTGCTCAGGCAGCGGAGAAACATATGGCAGGAAAGCAGAAGGCTTCTAGCTTGAGTCGCTGGCTCGTAAAGTTTTCATATGTCTCCTTCCGCTCTTAGAGTGCAATGAAATTTTGAATAACCGCACCGAGATCCCGATGCCAAGCGCAGTGCGACACCAACCGCATCTCCATCACATTGCCAAGCACATTCCAGAACTGGATCCAAAAGCAGAAATACTACTGCTACTCGGAAGAGACGTTCTCCGGGTGCACAAGGTCAGGCAGCAGGTCAATGGACCACTCGACGCCTGGATCTGGGCTGGGTGGTGATGGGAGATGTGTGCCTTGGCAATGTACACAAACCGACAGTTAACACACTCAGGACCAATGTGCTAGAGAGTGGCCGCCATTCAAGTTTTCAACCCTGCACAAGCTTTATGTGTATCAAGGAAGCACAACAAGGCTTTAACAAGGGTAGTAAAGTAACCGAGAAGACACTGGAACAGTCAGACTTCGCTCAAGCTGAACATTATTATAAACTTGCTCCACCAGCTGAAAAACTCAAATGAGCGAGACATTTGAGCTGATGGAACCCGAAAGAGACTCGGAAATACGGTCGCAAATACAAACCGGTGTCACCTACCTGGAAGAATTAATACGTACCACCGAAAGCTTTCAAAGGATCTCCACTTTGAATTCCTTAGTGAGAGGACCTGCGTTCCTCATTCACATGGCTAGATCCCACAAACACTCATCCCGAAATGGTAAATGCAAGGCATGGCACAAATATGACTTACCTCGCACTGCGGACGAATTGGCTCAGGCGAAGAACGTCATCCTGAAAGCAACTCAAAGAGCAGCTTTTGCAAGGGAGTTTTCGACCCTCCAAGCTAATAAATCAACACCAATGGACAGCCCTTTGAGGAAACTCAACCCGATCCTGAAGAACAATCTCATTTGCTTTGGAGGCCGGTTAATACATTTTCACCTTCCAGCAGCAGAAGAGAGCCCAGTAATCCTGCCCAAAGACAGCCACGTGTCCTTATTGCTCACACGCCATCATCATGAACAGGTAAGGCATCAGGGCCGTCACCTGACAGAGGGAGCAATCATGGCAGCGGGACTGTGGATTTTGGGAGGCAAAACACTGGTCAATTCATTACTCCACAGATGTATAACCCGCAGGAAACTGCGAGGGAAGCTCGAAGTTCAACGTATGGCGGACCTCCCACCAGAACGCCTCAATGCCTGCCCTCCTTTTGCATATGTGGGGCTCGATGTATTTGGTCCCTGGACTATCATCACTAGACGCACCAGAGGAGGACAAGCAGAGAGCAAACGGTGGGCCATCATGTTCAGCTGCTTGAGTTCAAAAGCGGTATATATTGAGGTAATCGAATCTTTAGGTACATCCATCTGCATTAACGCTCTCAGGCGCTTCTTTGCACTAAGAGGTCCTGCAAAACAGTTAAGGTCTGATTGTGGCACGAATTTTGTTGGAGCGTCCAAGGAGCTCGGGATGGACAAAACCCGACTGACCCACGAAGTACTGTGCACACTAATGGTAGAGGTCACAGTCATTATAAATGCGCAACCACTCCTACCTGTGTCTTCTGACCCGGAAAGCCCCTTCATACTCTCACCATCAATGCTCCGTACCCAGAAGGCAGAAGTTCCCCCTCCAGCTGGGGACTTCTCAGATAAGGACTTGTACACAAAGCAATGGAGACAGGTTTAGGCTCTCGCAAATCAATTCTGGTCCCGTTGGAGACATGAATATCTACCCTTGTTGCAACACAGACAAAAGTGGACAGAACCTCGCAGGAATCTTCAAGTTGGAGATTTAGTCCTGCTCAGGAACAAGCAGATCGCCCGCAACTGCTGGCCAATGGCCAGAATCACTGCCACATTCCCTGGTAGGAATGGGCATGTCAGAAAGGTTGAGTTGAAAACTTCTGACCAAGGTGATGTGAAAACTTACCAAAGGCCAGTTGCAGAAGTCGTTCTACTTCTACCTAAGGACTGATTTAGAGACTGAAGTTTTGTATGATGTTCACAGTGACTTACAAATGTCTGGCGGGGAGTGTGTTGCCCTTAAGGCATTTGTTTAGTTTTATTACATTTTCGCTTTAGTAATTCGTTTGTAATTATTTTCTATTTAAAGTTAAAATTGTTGAAAGCAAATTCATCTTCTGTGATGTATCGCGGCATGCGATGACGTCACGCCCGGTTTCGCCGCGTCTTGTGGGAAAATACCGGTTTGGAGAAACGGGAAGGAGGGGGCTTGTGTGTGCAGGATCAGCGCGAGAAAAGTTTCATTCTACGCACTAAGAAACATCATAGAAGCAACGCCGTAAGTTCATAAGACAATCGATATGTCGGAGTAAAAATGTTAACGCTGATTCTGTTAAAAGCAATGATAGTTGATAAGGTTATTGAGAACGCTACAGTCGACGTGAGTGCTGCCGGGCGATAGTCGTTAAGGCAGCCCACATTATTCTTCTTTGGCACCGGTATAATAGTTGCAATTCTAAAGCAAGTGGGAACGTCTGCCCGTAGCAGTGAGAGGTTGAAAATGTCCTTGAATACTCCCGCTACTTGGCTGGCACAGGTTTTCAAAGCCACACCAGATACTCCATCGGGACGTTCTGCCTTGCGAGGGTTTACTCTCTTTAAAGACAGTCTAACATCGGCCTCTGAGACAGAGATCACAGGGTCATCAGAAGCAGCAGGGTTCTTCACAGCTGTAGTTGCGTTCCCCTTTTCAAATCGTGCGTACCGAATAGTGCCAATGTCAGGGTCATCTCGCTGAGCAGCTGCCACTTCCCCAGGACTCAACTCTGGCAGCTGCGTGGTCTTCAGAGCAGGCATGGCACAGGAAGCTACGGCTAGGGCGTCATCGGCCGCCCCCAATGAGTCCACTGCACGATCTGGCCTCTCTTTTTCCTCGCCCTGCATGGTGATAGCAAAGTGACACATGGATTTCATCCTGGATGCAGGAACGCTTTCCCACTCCTCGTCCCTCTCCAGGTCCTCTTGTCTCCGTCTGGACAGAGCGTCCGCATTAGCATCCCGGCTCCCCGGCCGGTACTTCAGGCTGAAATCACATACAGATAGCGCGGCCAACCACCGATGACTGGTATCCAGTTTCCCCGAGATCAGGATGTAAGTAAGCAGGTTGTTGTCCTTCCGCATCTCAAACTTAGCTCCGTAGAGATAGTTACTCCGTTTATCCACCACCACCCATTTCAACACCAGAAACTCCAACCTGGGGGTGGGATAGTTCCTCTCGGAGGGTGACAAACTCCGCTGACAAACACTACTGGCCTCAGCGCGGCGCCCTGATCCTGATACAAGACGGCCCCTAACCCCTCCCGGCTGGCATCGGAATCTAGCACATGGAGCAATCGGGGGTTCGCAAAAGCCAGCACCGGCGCCTGAGTCAGCATCTCCTTCAGTGACTGAAAAGCCACTTCACCTTGATCAGTCCCAACGAAGGGTCTCGGCCCAAAACGTCGACAGCCCTTCTCCTTATAGATGCTGCCCGGCCTGCTGTGTTCCACCAGCATTTTGTGTGTGTTGCTCACATTGGTCATCCCATCTCTGTCCAAAGGGCACTGACGGGCTCAAATATTCTCCAGCCTCCCGTTCTCTCCTCCCTTTCCGTCCCAGAAGAGGGTAGCCATGCAGAAGCTGCTTCAAGGGATGGCTCACCTTGGCTTAGCCCTTCATGAGTCTCCGGTAATAACAACAGAACCCCAAGAGCGAGCACAAAGCGCTCACAGTCTGGGGCCTCCGCCAGGTGGTCACCATTTCGATCATAGCCGGGTCTGTAGCTCTCCAGTTCGCGAGATTATATGTCCAACATAGCTAACAGACGTCTGGCAGAACTTGCACTTGTCCAGGGAAAGTTTTAACCCTTCATCCTTCAGCCTGTTCAGCATCTTCATTAGCCTCGCTTCGTGTTCTTCCAAACTCTATCAGGTTGTCCAAATATACCAGAACTTCAATCAAATTCATACCCCCACGGGCTACTCCATGGCCCTCTGGAAGGCATATAAATTCCGTCTTCTCCTTATCCTCCTCACTCATCGGGATCTTGTAATACCTACTCCCCAAATCCAACACGTTGAAGCACTTCGCCCCACTCAGACAGGCCAGCGCTTCTTCGACCTTGGGGACCGTATACTGGTCAGGGACGGTGCGCCTATTCAGGGTCCGATAGTCCACACACATACGAATCTTCCCGTTTTTCTGCCAGGCCACGACTACAGGGGACGCGTAAGGGCTGCGGGACTCGGTAATGATCTCAGCTTCCTGCAACTTGCACAAATGCTGCCGCACATCCTCGACGTCAGCAGGGGCCAGTCACCGGGACCTTTCTCGAAACGAGGTGCCCTCAGTCACCCGGATGTTTTGGCGCGTGCTCCTGGAACAGCCCACGTCAAATTCGTCCGGTGAAGAAAACATCTTACAGCGTCAACATCTTCTCCACTATCCTCCGCTTCCAACTCTCCTGCACAGGCAAGCCCCGAAGTTAAACGCCCTAGCAGTCAACTTATCCCTGTTTTTCAATGGCCCTCTCCCAGCGAGCCTCACGGAGGCACTATGCATTAATGTCGCCAGAAACAAATGCACCAGGGGCAACCCTCGTTTAAATGTGACCTTCCTTTGCGTGGTTTTCCTGACGATCACCACCATCCGGCGTGCCTGTACCACCGAGAGCTTCTGCAGCTCGGGTCTCACCAGCAACCTAGCGGGGAATCTCGAATCCCCCTCGAGATCTTCCGGGGTGCCCACTAAAAAGGCTCCACCCTCAGGCACACTGCAGTATCTGGGAATCCTCATGCCTCTCGCTGCTTCACCGGGTCGTACCACCCTGGGCTTTGGCCGGGCACACCATACAGTTCCTCTTTCCAATGCCTTGTCCCTCCCGGTGCGACCACACACTTTCTTAAAGGCAGCTTGAAGCACTGGGTGCACCGACAGTGTCTCCAAAAAGTCCTCACCCGCCTTCTCATTGCATGCCCCCAGGACTCTCTATACAATAGGGGTGTTGGTCCCTACCAGAATTGACACACCTCCAATCGCAACTGGGTCCGGGCAAACCAGCACGAAGGCTTCATGACCCTCAGAGACTCCCACCTTGGCCTCTAGCAACTCCAGTCTTACAGACAAATAACCATCGTAGGGGTATTCACCAGCACTGATAACCCAAATTTCCAGGGCTCTGAAGGGTGTCAAGGGTAAATGCGACAAATACCGATCGTAGAACGACCGGTACAGTAGCGTGACACGCGACCAAGAGTCGAGTATGGTTTTTGCACCTATTCCCTCTATCGGAATCGACACATTGGATCGGGATAGGATCTTTTCCTCTCGGGGGTCCCGTGGCACATTGCTGGGAACGTGTTTTCCCAGAGGCTCCACACCGTTCCCTCACTGGGCCTCCTCTTAAGTTTCCCGACCCCCCCATCCGTGGAGTCTCCCTCGCAAGGGTCACACGGCCGGTCACATTCTCGCCTGAGGTGGCCCTCATCGCCACAGTTATAACACACACCTCGTGTCGCGGGACCTCGGCCCCCCCGGGCCTCTGTGCAGTCCGTCCCTTCAGGGAGGGGCTCTCTCTGCCAGTGCTAGCACGCGGAGGGATCCCACCTGCAGGGAAGCTCCTCATTATCTCCCGACTGGAGCTGGTCCCAGTCACTTCACTACAAGGGGCTGCAACGTACTGACGAAGACCTCTTCCTACTACAATTCGTCCTCCTCATCCCCACACACCTCTCTGAGCAACTGAGCAGAGGATGGGGGGTGGGGGGCCGCGATCTACGGGAATGCTGGAGACTCGTAGCAATCACATCGTGCCTCTGGGCGCTCCGGAATACCTGGACTATCATTATCTGATTCACTTCCATCTCCGAAATGACCCCGCCCACGTCGCCTTAAACAAATTAGCCTTCGCTTTAGGTGGAAAATAGATACTCAGAATGCTTTTTCCCTTTCTCCTGACGCAGGCTCTGAAGCCCCCCTATTAAAGCTCCACCGTGCCCCCCGTCAGACCAAAAGCCTCCTCTAATGCTTCTAGATACTCCATCCAGGAAGCCAAGGGTTTGCTACCTTTCACGCCTTTTACTACCTCAGCTGCCACCCCTCTCAAACTGTCAACCAATCTCTGCCGCTTCTCTTCCTCGGAACACTGCCACTCACCCAGCAGCCGAGAGACAAGTTCTATCCAGGTCTCAAAATCATCCCTCCCTTCGGGGGTGGGTGTCCTCCCTGAGAAAGTTCTTAACTTCTGACGCGGACACGCCGCCTTGTTCACCAAGGAGTTTAATGGCTGATACCAACTCCGTGCCTTCGCCTTCCGTGGGAGAGGGGAAGTAATGAGATTTTCCAAATCTGACCACTCCCTTCCTTCTTCCTTCAAAAACGAGCGCCAATTGTTATGGACGGAAAGTTATCCGACCAAGCAGGAACGTGGTATCAGAGAAAATGTACCCGCGACAAGAATGAGACTAGACCACTGATCACAGGATTACACTTGTTTATTGGCAAGGTAAAATATTAGCATAAATGACACTTCATTGCGGAAAGCGGCTTAGCTTAACTACCCACGCTGTGCAACTGCCCTTCTCCCGATACAGGCAACACTTATCAACGCGCACGCTGTGCAACTGCCCTTTTCCCGATACAAGCAATACTTATCAACGTGTGGTTAATCCCACTCCCACACGACTCATACGGGGCCAGGAACAGGTGTGATGAAGCACCCACGCCAGCGAACGCGGTCTTCACCTGGGATGTTTCGTCCCCACCTGGGGTTCCTTCTGGTCTTGCTAGTTGTTGTCCTTCTCCACGGACTGCATGTCGTCCTCTCTCTGTCTACCTGCTTGTCTTCTCTCTCTCCTCTCAGCCCCTGGCCCCTTTCTATATCCCCTTAGAACAATGAGAGCAATAAATATCTTCTTAAAACAATGACATCCTGTACAGTGCCCCTACATGCCTACACGGTACAGTTACCACAGGACAATTTAGGACGCGTTACGGTTGACGAGCTGGGACCGATTGCATTGTTACATTTCCTGGCCCGACGCCATCCATCCTGCTACATTAACAACCCACTACCCCACCAAATACCACCTGCTCGGTGGGAACTTATAGCAACCCATTAACCTCTCAAGTCCCACAGTCTTTTCCTACAATACACTCCACCCCTCGGTACCAACTCGTCAACGGCGGCGAGGGGTTACACAGCGTTGAATAACCTGCTTAATCACAAAAACACATAAAGCCACAAAAATTATGAACAGAATAACAAACACAAACCATTGTACAATAGTATGTCCCCAATCACCAAATAAATCCGCAATCCAAAATAGTTCAGCAGCACTCAGCCCCCTACGGACCCGGGCAGACTGGTGATCTCGCAGTCTGGTCACATGGTGCAGGTAGGGGACTGCGTAAGCCAAATAGCAGTAACCGTTCCACAGATAGGGTAACCAGGGGTAGGCCGTATAAGAGCATCATCAAAATCCTGAAAACAGACAATCATTCGCGTTTAGTCAGGCGTTCTGTATTTAAACATTCCACCCGATCATGCCCTTCCACAGCCACCCAACGGGTGTTCCCCTGGGCCACAGCAATGATCTCCCCCGGGAGGCGTTCACCTGTAGGATAACGGACCCATACCTGCTGTCCTACAACAGGCACCATTTTTTCTTCCTCGTCTTCCTCAATGTCAATGCCAACCTGGTTACCATCAGGGGGAAACAGGCGCTCTAACGGGGTGCCCCCCTTCCCCACTCGTTGGTTTAACCGGTCTACTGCTTGTTGCAGCACAATACAGCAGCCTTTAAGTGTATGGCTGGGAGTCAACAACCGGATCTGCTCCTTTAGCAGGCCGTTCATCCTCTCCACTAGTCCTGAGGCTTGTGGATAATAAGGTATGTGAAACACCCAGTATACCCCATGGGCTACTGCCCAGTCGGCTACTTGTCCTCCGGTGAAATGGGACCCATTATCTGATTGTATTTCTTCCGGGATACCGTAGTGGGATATCAAGTAGTCAAGTCCGGCCACGGTGGAGTCTTGATCCGCTCTGGCACTGGGGCGGACCAACACCACCCCTGAATATGTGTCTACCATGACCAAACAATACTTCTTCCCCCGACATTCAGGCATGGGGCCAATATAGTCCACTTGCCATACCCGGGCGGGGGCTTTCCCACGTTTTATTGCAGCAGGAGGACCTTGTATCACCCGACGGGGTTTTACCTCCTGGCATGTAGGACAAGTATGCACCAACTCCTTTACCGTGTCACCTGTTAGAGCAATCCCATGCCGCTGAGCCCACTCCCGAGTACCCTTTTCTCCCCTATGTCCACTCTGTTCATGGGCCCAGCGACCCAGAGCCAGCACGTCCATCTTTCGGATCGCGGCTAACAGGTCTACATGCTCATTATGAGCTGCCGTTTCAGTGGGCCGCTTATCATGGGCATCCACATGCCATACTGTTATGGTCCGTGTCAGCGCAGCTGCCCACAACTTCTTCCATAACTCCTGTCCCCATACGGGCTTACCGTGCACTGTCCAGCCGTTCCGTTCCCAATCAGGCATCCACACGGTCAGTCCATTGGCTACGGCCCACGAATCTGTATATAAATACACAGCAGTGTCCACAGCACTAGGACCCATAGCATCAGATTCTACATTACTGTGATCCAGGGGCAAAGTGACTGCCACCAATTCAGCGAGCTGGCTGGAGCCGGCCGTACCCTCTTCAGTAAGCTCGGTCCCAGAACTAGGATGATAAGCGGCAGCCCGCCACCGCGGCACGCCGGACACCCATTTACTTGATCCGTCGGTGAACCAAGCATGTTTCTTTTCTTCGTCGGTTAGCTCTTCAAAGGGCCGCCCCCACTTCACGTGAGGTAGGTAATACATCGATCTTCTCAGCGACTGGTTTCGGCTCCAACGGCTGCTCGGCTACCAGCTCGTGTATGCGACTCACTCCGTCAGGTCCCTTGGTAGCTCGATCTTGAATGTACCACTTCCACTTAACGATGGAGGACTGTTGGGCTCGCCCTTGCTTTAAGTTGGCGGAATCCGATAGGATCCAATTCATGATGGGGAGGCTAGGTCGAAGAACAATAGGTGCGTCTCCAGTCATCCGCTCCGTTTCAATCAACGCCCAGTAACAGGCCAGAAGTTGTCGCTCAAAAGCGGTGTACCGTGTTGCAGCATCTGACATCTTCCTCGACCAAAAGCCCAGAGGAACTCGCCGTCCTGCTTGTTTTTGCCACATGCTCCAGTGAGCCGCATCCACATCGGCGGTCACCTGCAGTTCAAACGGCACACCAGGTACCCTTGGAGACAAAGGTAGCGCTTGTTGTACAGCTAGCTTAGCATCTTCAAACGACTTCTGTTGTTCTTCGCCCCACTCAAAGGGGGCCTTTTTTCGGGTGACCACATAGAGAGGGCGCAGGAGGCCGGACAGGTGCGGAATATGCCTCCGCCAGTAACCTAGCAACCCAAGGAATCGTTGCGTGTCCGTCTTGTTAGAGGGGGTGGCAATATTAATTATTTTCTGCCGCACTTTTTCCGGAATGACTTGCTCTCCCGCATGCCACTGAATGCCCAGGAACACTACTGACTGACTTGGTCCCTGGACTTTAGCGGGGTTAACCGCCCAGCCCCGTTGTGTGAGGTATGCGGTTAGGGATTCCAGGGCCTCTTGTACTGTGTCCATATCACAGCCCTGAATCATAATGTCATCAATATAATGGTGAATAATAATACTAGGTATGGTGGTGAATTCTGCCAGGTCTCGGGCTATCAATCCATGGCATACGGTGGGAGAGTGGAGATAACCCTGAGGTAGTCGGGTAAATGTATACTGTCGCCCCTTCCAAGTGAAGGCAAATTGATCCTGCGATTCGGGGCTAATAGGAATACTAAAGAAGGCATTGGCCAGGTCAATCACAGCATACCAACTCCCGTTCTCCTGCGCGGCGATATTTTCAATAATAGTTACTATGTCCGGAACGGCCGCCGCCAATGGGGGGGCCGCTCTATTCAGCCGGCGGTAATCGACCGTCATTCGCCACGAGCCGTCTGGCTTCTGTACTGGCCATATTGGGCTATTAAACGGGGAAGTGGCTGGTCGCACAATGCCTTCCTGGACCAAAGCCTGTACCGTCTCGGTTATGGCATCATGCCCCCCTGGGATGCGGTATTGGGGAACACTGACCGGAGAGAGAGGAGCGGGGATGTGGACCGGTTCCCACCTTGCCTTTCCCACAATTACTCAGGTAGCCCTTATCCCAAAAGTGAACGCGCCCCTTGTGGTTTGTAACTGTAACCCTCTTAAGATGTTCATAACCAGTATACATTCTTCCGTGGGAGCCACCAGTACCCGCCGCACCACCGGGGTATGATTGCCAATAGTGAGGCGGACCGAAATCTCTCGGGCCCGCGTCAGAGCTCCTCCCATACCCTCAATGTGGTACGGTGGTCCTTTCCACTTATCTGGATTGCCCGGTATTACCGTATGTTCAGCCCCAGTATCAACCAAGGCTAGATGGCGCTGGTCATTCCCCCTACCCCAGTGGACTATTACAGGTATATAAGGCCTGGAGTCACCCTTTGTCCACTCTGTGGTGATGCGATACACCAGGGCGACCCCGCCAACCTCCTATTCTTTACATGGCACTGGTGCCTTCCATTTAGCCGCCTCCTCCTGCAATGTTTTACGCACCAGCTGTTGCACATCGTCCAAGCTGGGATAAAGGGAAGGGGACGACTTACTCACATCATTACTCTTCAGACCCTGTCCTTCCTCCACCTTTCCCTTCACTTTGGTCTTATACAATGCATGCAGGACAGAGGTGGGCTTACCATCTATTTCTTCCTTACGGACACCTGCCTGCAACAGTGAGAGGAACAGTTCTCGCCTACTCGGTCCTGGCGGTCGCTCTTTCTTCTGCCGATCCGTAGACACGGGCCGAGCCCGGCTACGGGGGGTGGCTATTTCAGACAATGTCTGCATGGCCCCTATAACACGGGCGATAGGGCTCCCGATCAAGGGTCCCGTTATTGATAATACAACTCCCCGTAATGCGGGAGCCGCTGAACGGACCAGGCGGGTCTGCATACCGGCGGTAAAGAGTTCATCCTCTGGTCCTCCCCCATGGGCCCACTGGCCCAGCCGATGGGCATATAGGGCAGCCGCCAGGGCTTGCTGCCGCAGCACCTGTGCTCCTTCCTCCCCCGTCTCCCAATCTGCAACTTTATGGTCCCAATCCATAGCGGAAGGGAAGACTCTATGGGCGGCAGCAGTAACAGTATAGAACAAATAATCAGTGTCGACGCTCCGACCCCGCAACTCTTGGTTAAGGCGAGGGTCTGTAGCTAACGTCCCCATACCTACCAACTCCTCCGGAGTTAGATAGATATGCCCCCCTCCTTCTTCCCATATCCGTAATAACCAAGCCGCCAAAGGTTCCGATGGTTTCTGCCGGAACCTCTGGCCCATCCCGGACAATTCCTTCATGGTGTAATCCTTATATTGTACCTGCCTTCGACCCGCGTTTAGAGCCTCCCCCGGTCTTACCCGCGCATCGCCCTCGGCCTGAGCATAGTCAGAATCAAAATCGTTTCCCTCCGCCTCATCCTGGGGGGTAGGATAAGTATACGTGGTGACCATTGCCGGCCGGGCTTGGGCTTGGGCGGTATCCTCTCCCGAGCCAGGGCCCGGGAACGGTGGGTAAGATGGTTGGTCCGGATATCGGTCGTCATCACCATACCAGATATCACCATCCCAGGTATCAATGTCATCCCCTTTTGCTAACATTGCCCTTACTCGGGCGGGATCCGGGGACATAGATCCCTTTTGCTTATACAACTGATGTTTCAATTGGAGGGCCCTACATGCCAATTTGACCCCCGTTTCTTCCAGCTCAGAAGCCCGATTCTGACTGGTGCGCACTACTTCGCCCATCATAGCACACCTCTGTTGCATGGCTTCAACTTCCTCCCTTAATTCACCCAATTCCTTCGTCTTAGCAGAAAATACTCCTGATTGATGCCTCAGGGCTGTGGCCAGCAGCCAAAAAGCATCCGTCAGGGACCCCTTTTGTTTCGGAAAATTCAGCTCTCGCAACAACCGTGCCACACTTTCCCCGATAGGGGTTTCCCGTGGTAGCAGGCGATCCTCCCAACTGAGAGGAGAGCCCAACTGAGACAATGTATTTGCCAGCATCCCGAACCCGGCCGAATTATCCGTCCAGCCGGGAATAAGGAACTGTTCGGGAGTGGCCTCCTTCTTGCGGCGGAACAAATTCATCCTGATATCCTGCTCGCAGCGCCAATTGTTATGGACGGAAAGTTATCCGACCAAGCAGGAACGTGGTATCAGAGAAAATGTACCCGCGACAAGAATGAGACTAGACCACTGATCACAGGATTACACTTGTTTATTGGCAAGGTAAAATATTAGCATAAATGACACTTCATTGCGGAAAGCGACTTAGCTTAACTACCCACGCTGTGCAACTGCCCTTCTCCCGATACAGGCAACACTTATCAACGCGCACGCTGTGCAACTGCCCTTTTCCCGATACAAGCAATACTTATCAACGTGTGGTTAATCCCACTCCCACACGACTCATACGGGGCCAGGAACAGGTGTGATGAAGCACCCACGCCAGCGAACGCGGTCTTCACCTGGGATGTTTCGTCCCCACCTGGGGTTCCTTCTGGTCTTGCTAGTTGTTGTCCTTCTCCACGGACTGCATGTCGTCCTCTCTCTGTCTACCTGCTTGTCTTCTCTCTCTCCTCTCAGCCCCTGGCCCCTTTCTATATCCCCTTAGAACAATGAGAGCAATAAATATCTTCTTAAAACAATGACATCCTGTACAGTGCCCCTACATGCCTACACGGTACAGTTACCACAGGACAATTTAGGACGCGTTACGGTTGACGAGCTGGGACCGATTGCATTGTTACATTTCCTGGCCCGACGCCATCCATCCTGCTACATTAACAACCCACTACCCCACCAAATACCACCTGCTCGGTGGGAACTTATAGCAACCCATTAACCTCTCAAGTCCCACAGTCTTTTCCTACAATACACCCGCTCTCGAAAATCTTCGCCCCCAGCGGCAGGCAACTCCCCTATTGTCCCATCAAACCCGTCAAACCTTCCTGTGTGAAAATATTCACGCCCCATGGCCCCGCCTCACTGAGGTCACCATTACACGTCGGCAGTATCACCGCCGTGACGTCAGCACCAGACTGCACCAGCATAAAGCCTAAATCCCCCATTTTACCAATATTTCTGCCTACGAATTCGACCTCACCGATAGCTCCAACTCATATATGTCAAACTCAAGGCCCGCGGGCCAAATCCGGCCCGCGGTGGAATTATCTTTGGCCCGCGAGATAATATCTAATTACTAGTAAAGCTGGCCCCAGTAATCGAAGCGCCTATCGTGTATGATATGGCTAATGCTGAGTTTATTCAGGTACCAGGTTTTCAGGGTTCTTAGTGTTTATTCGGCAGTCTTGCTCGGCAGTCTTCTTCATAAGAAACGGAATTTGTAAAGTGAAACACTTTATAGTTATAGCAGAGACTGAGACACATGAGAGCAGGCTGAAAAAACGGATGCAACGAAAGCTGCGTTCGCACGCGTCCGACTGATCCGGCCCGCATGAAGCTGCATTTGCTCAATCCGGCCCGTGACCTAAAATGAGTTTGACACCCCTGCTTAACTGGACTCAAACATGGAATTCACACTTCGTCCGAGATACGCATATCCAGCCCACTTAATACGCAGGCATGAGTAACCGGTACTTCCTCGATCTCACACCAGAATTCAATAATATCCGAATCCATTTCGCCTGGTTTTAACCGTGGCGGATTACACCTTATCTGACAAATTCAAATCCCGGACGAGCAATCCCACAAATGTAGCATCTGTGCCCCTAATTAACCCCTGTTCGCCTAGGGTGAAGCGCCGTCTACCCCGCCAACAGTGCAATTGCTTCGGTGTGGCTACTGTGTAATGCCCACCGTTCCCCGCCCCCCGACCCCACCCCGGTACACATTCGCAACACAAAGATCAGACAAAACACCAAAGACGAGTAAATAATACAACTTTATAGTTATTTCTTTGCGATGGGTTAGTAGAAACAGATAACCTAAAGGCGCCAAATCAGGAAATTTATCAGTTTGTCCACATATTATTTAATACGTTGGAGTTCACACTTCCGGCACCATCCACAACGTCCTTCCGAGCCTGTGGCCACGGTTCGAACCGCCGACTTCCAGTATCCGCCGCTGTGGAACCGCTGCCCGCTCCTCACACGTCCGTCCTCCGCGCTCGCCTCGCGACAAAAGGCCACGAACTCCAGCACAGCTCACCCATACAAGATAGCATAACAATTCTCCATTGGTTAGTTCCCCTCTTATCTGCAGTTATAACCCAAACATGACAGCTACAGAAACCCATTACAGCATTAAGTAACATTACAGAGAAGCCATTTCATTAGCCTCAACTATTAACACCACAGTTAATGGTACTGAGAGCCCTACAATAAAATTTCTTCAGCGGCTGGATGGAAGAATTACTGCGCAAGCCCGGGAATGTCAGTCAGTCAGTACAGCGAGCAGAGTTTAAAAGAGACACCTCTACAGCGTCGATGGAGCGGTCGACGGAGGAGAGACAGGCAGAGTAGGAGGGCTTTGGTTTAATGGACTTCGCCGATAAAAGGTCGAGGCGCGGTAGGTTACCTGTGTAGAACACAAACAGGAAGTATGTGTATGAGGCCGGTGTTCTGTGCTTGGTGTCAGATGTGGGAATCTGGGAGATCCCGCCTCCCGAACGGCCACATCTGCGGCAGGTGCGTTAGAGAACTGGAAATGCAGCTCGATAACATTTGTCTGGTCAGGGAGAGTGAGGAGGTGTTAGATAGGAGCTACAGGCTGGTAGTCACACCGGTTTGGCCTGCAACAGCGCATTGGTGCAGTGCTTGCACACATAGTCAAAAGTGTGAATATTATACACGCAGTTAATCGTTTATGTTAGCATGATCATAAGGTATAAGAGCTCAATTAGGCAATTTGGCCCATCGAGTCTGCTCAGCCATTGCATCACTGCTGATGCATTTTTTCTCAGCCTCAATCTCCTGTCCTTTACCCCTATCCTATCATATGGTGAGCGAGGAGGTGATAGATAGGATTTATCCGCCGGTGGTCACGCCAGGGCCTTGGGAAACAGCTAAGTGGATAAGTATCAGGAGAAGGAAGTACAGAATTCACAAGCCAGAGAACACTCCTGTGGTTCTCAATACAGCACAATACAGGCCCTTCGCCCCACAAAGTTCTGCCGATTCATGTCCTTACCTTAGAAATTACCAGGATTCCCTATAGCCCTCTGTTTTACTAAGCTCCATGTAACTATCTAAACGCCGTTTAAAAGACCCTATCGTATCCGCCTCCACCACCGTTGCCGGCAGCCCATTCCACGCATTCACCACTCTCAGAGTAAAACAAATACCTCTGACATCTCCTCTGTACCTTCTCCCCATCACCTTAAACCTGTGTCCTCTTGTGGTAACCATTTCAGCCCTGGGAAAAAGCCCCTGACTACCCATAAGATCAATGCCTCTCATCATCTTGCACACCTCTATCACGTCGCCTCTCATCCTTCGTCGCTCCAGGGGGAAAAGGCCGAGTTCACTCAACCTATTCTCATAAGGCATGCTCCCCAATCCAGGCAACATTCTTGTAAATCTACACGAACAAGCAAGCTGGAGAAACTCAGCAGGTCTGGCAGCATCCGTGGAAACGAGCAGTCAAAGTTTCGGGCCGAGACCCTTCGTTAGGATAGGATTGTACGTGTTGATTTGACAACAGCTTCTGCAGTGTACTTTGTGTTTACTATTCCTGTATATCTCCTCGGCACCGTTTCTATGACGTTCACAGACTTCCTGTAGTGAGACCATCAGAAATGAGCACAGTACTCCAAGTGGGGTCTGACCAGGGTCCTATATAACTGAAACATTACCTCTCACTCCTAAATTCAATTCCACGATTGATGAAAGCCAATATACCATACGCCTTCTTAACCACAGAGTCAACCTGCGCAGATGCTTTGAGCGTCCTATGGACTCGGACCCCAAGATCCCTCTGATCCTCCACACTGCCAAGAGTCTTACCACTAATACTATATTCTGCCATCATATTTGACCTACCAAAACGAACTACTTCACACTTATCTGGGTTGAATTCCATCTGCCACTTCTCAGCCCAGTTTTACATCCTATCAATGTCCCGCTGTAACCTCTGACAGCCCTCTACACTATCATCAACACCTCCAACCTTTGTGTCATCAGCCAACTTACTAATCCATCCCTCCACTTCCTCATCCAGGTCATTTAGAAATATCACGAAGAGTAAAAGTTCCAGAACAGATCCTTGAGGCAGTCCGCTGGTGACCATCTTCCATGCAGAATATGACCCTGAAATCTTCTGTTGTAATTTGTAGACCTCATCCTTCCTGCAGTTTGGAGGTCTATATATCACATCATGTTCTTTGCCCCTGTACTTCCTTCACCCTCGCCATAATAATTCTGCAGCTACCAACCCTATGTCACCTCTTTCTATTACTTTTATTTTATATTCTACCCTTAGCGACACTCCCCCCACCCCTATCTGTCCTTACAATGAAATGTGTATCCTGGACATGAAACTCCCAGGTATAAACTTCTTGGAGTCACGAATTAGTGATGCCCACAACGTCATACCCGCCAATCCCTAACTTTGCTGCAAGTTCATCTACGTTATTCCATTTACTCCGTGCATTCAAACATAAGCCCTTCGGTACTGTATTCACCCATTTCGATTTTGTCCGCCGTTTGCATTGCAACTTATCCTGTTGTCTGAAATTTCTCTATCATTAATATTTCCTTGCGAGGAGCCTCAGTACACACTGCCTCTGTTTGAAAACCTCATGCTCAGCAACATCACACTTGTTCTGATCAACTGCCAAATTAGTTTAATTAATTAAAAAGAACTAATTTAATTTCCTTTACGAATTTAGGAGGTGTTTAGGAATGCACAAACTGTTATGAATAATACATATCTGAACGTGATAATAAGGATTAAAAATATTTGTCCCGATTAAATTTCTATATGAGCATCTTAAGAGTTGTGTCAAGCATAAGGAGTGTGTAACAATCTCTTTTGAATGGTTAATCAAAAGATTAAAGAAAATGTCTGCATTTTGTTGTGATTTTCTTTTCTTTTTTTTAAAACTTTTTTTATTGTTTTCAAATAGTTACAGAATAAATGTGTATGAGAAAAAAATGTTACCCAGCCCCCCCCCTTAACCCCTCCCCCCTAACATCCCTATTAAAAAAAAAGAAAGAAAGAAAAAAAAAGGAATGCCTGGATATTGGAGGGTCCCCACACGCTCCACGGAGTTCGTAATAACTTTAGTGTTGTTGTGATTTTCTTGATGGGCGATTTTCATTGCGCCGTGAAACAATGTACAGAAATACCTCACGTGAATTGTTTGTTCACTGGGCTGTCTCAGATGTGACTAATAAGCTGCTAAGATTAGTTTGGAGATTGCTTTATAAAAGCTTTCAATCCCATTATCAGTAGCTTTCGGCAGTAGAAGCTTTTTAATCTGATCGTCACGGCACACAGAAAATGGAATATCCAGCAATTTACTACACAGAGAGTGTTTATTATCCTGTACTGACCGCTATCGGTATCCCTCGTAAGTAACTGGCAGGAGAGTGTCTGTAATTATTTATTGCTCTATCTGCTGCTCTCTATTATATTCGCCTTAAAAACCATTACACATAGTTATTGTCTGATGAGGGATTTCGATCTTATCAGGTTTGAAATATATTCTTCTTTCTTCTTTCTTCCGTTCCTTATGGCTGTTTTCCTGGGCAACTGCAACAACCGAATTAGCACAAATATTCAAAGGTTTTATATACTTCAAATGTATATATAATGTCAGAGAAATTTACATCCTGAAATGCTTTTTTTTTTCGCAACCATCCACGAAACAGAGGAATGCCCCAAAAGAATGAATGAAAATTAAATGTTAGAACCCCAAAGTTGCCGCCCCAGCTTCCCTTCCTCCCCCGCATAAGCGGCAGCAAGCAACGATCCCTCTGCCCCCACCAGCAAAAAAAGCATCGGCGTCCACCACCGAACTCTCAAGCGTGAGCAAAGCGAGGGGGGAGGCATAACAAAATGCTCGCTGATTTACAATGTTAAAAGTCTGTGGCGTTGTTGTTCCGAGCTCTGAACCGAAAGATCTCCGGTCTCTGGGCACACAGCCTTAGATCTTCCATCACCCACGACACACCGATCCAGACCCACGAGGTCTCGGCACTCCGAAGGCGAGCAGAGCTCTCAGATCGAGCCCTTGGCGTGCCGAGTAACTGCCAGTCGTGAAACCCCGAAAGCTGGTCCCCTTCCCACAAAGAACCGTATTCAGCGTGCAAATCCAGGTCGGGGTCAAAAGAACGCTGAAAGGGAAAATAGAGAAATTAAAGTTGGTACTAGAGCGGTTTCCAAAGATGCAAGCAAACGAGTCGACGTTAGACGCCATTAATCCTCTTAAGCTCCTAAACTATAGATGTATTTCTGGCGATTTACCTTGCCCGACCATCATGCAACAACTGAGGATTCGTTTTCAACATAATTGTTTTAATATATTTTCAGTTGCAACAGTAACCGAAGAGAATATGACCGCTCCTTTTCCCTTTTTGGACTAGTTTTTTTACTTCTCTCATCTTAATTTGAACTCTGCGCGTTCCTGTACTCACATGTGCGACATCACAAGAAACGGTGTATCTAGGCCCACGAAATACCCACTCCCAATGCTCCCTTCGGCTTTATCAGCTACAAAGCTAGAACCAGTCCAAATGGCTGCGTCGATCAGCCACGCCCTCTTAAATGTGCCATGGAGTCCCGTTGCCAACAGCTGGAGATTTACCGACTCAACTTTTATTCAGATCCTCCCTGGAATCAGAAGGATAATTTTCCTTCAGTCAGTAAACAATTTTATATAAATCCAGTAAAATTGATCGGCTTTTGTGCGCTTGAAACTAACTCTACCGTTCTTCCTTCCAGTTAATTTGATGGCTATTGTGATCCTTTGTCGTGGAAAATGCGGACTCTCCAAATGCATCACCCGCTACCTGGTGTCAATGGCATCAGCTGATTTACTGGGTGTTATCATCGGTGTTATATTGGAGCGGATCAATCATATTTACGTTTATGCGAGATTTTTGTTCATCACTCCGATTTGTGCTACGTCACTTGTCTTTAGGCTCGCAGCCACGGACTGTTCTGTCTGGCTGACAGTGTCTTTCACATTTGATCGATGTATTGCAATTTGTAGCCAAAACCTGCGTGAACGATTTTGCACTGTGAAGACGGCGACGATAGTGGTGGTGATTGTGTGCATAGTGAGTTGTCTAAGGTGTTCGCCATTTTACTTTTCAGTGGATCATTCCGCGATTAATAATAACTTTCCATGGCGATGTACTGGCAGTGCAGATTACTTTACTTCACCAGTGTGGAAGGCTTACCAGATGTTTAATACTATTACTACACCTTTATTGCCAATCGGTTTAATTCTATTGTTCAATGTTTTAACAGTCAGTCACATCATCGCGGCAAACAGAGTCCGCCGAGGACTCCGGAGCAGCAATGACAATAAGAAGGATTCAGAGGTGGAGAACCGGAGAAAGTCAATGATTTTGCTGTTCGCTCTATCAGCCAATTTCATTTTATTGTGGATCCCCTGTATAGTCTCTACTATGATCTGGCAAGCTCAAAATTACCGTTATACGGACAGATACCTTAACTCGCCGAGGTTTATCCTGCAAGAATTTGGGTTTATGTTGCAATTTCTCTGCACCTGCACCAACACGTGTATCTACACACTGTCCCTGAGGAAATTCAGGGAAGAGATGAAGAAAGGAGTGAAACATCTGGTCACATTGAATGGCCGACTTTGTAGATAATCGGAAGATGCATTGTACGCTTTGTTATAATTTTTTGAACTATTTGTTGGTCTGATCAATATAACATAAATTAGCATCGTCAGGAGCTTGAAGTTTGGAAGCGTGCTTTTCCATCAATGGCAGCCAAGTGACCCTCCTCAAGTGTCCCAAATAATAAACTATTGCCAATGTCAGTCTTACATCCGCAGAATTACATTTAAAATGATAGGATTAATACCGAAATCTGGCCAACGAACCACTTGATGCAAGTGTGATTCATACATTGGTAGAATTATATTCTGATTGACAGGATCATCGATCCACTAAAGACGCTTGCACCTCCTCTATGGCTGGCGGAGAAATGAACCTTGGACAAAACAATCCGGTGGCTGATAAAGTGAGTGGGGTTTAAGTATCGGATCTCCGTTGTTCTGGTTTCAAAAATTGAGGTAACACGCTGTTCTCTGAGAAAGAGAAGCATACACGCAGGTTGACCTGCCTTGGAGTCTTTATGAAAGAGGTTAGTATGAAAAATGCATCTCCGACGTGAACCTCACAGTAAAACATTACCATACATTTCAAACGATGCTGTGATTTATCTCATTGATAAGGTTTCCTTCTACAAATCTAGTCCCGTCAAAGGCAAGCTTTATGTCCAAAATCATGGTCCAACTTCGGTGTAATATCGGCGTATTTGTAACACGTACATTTGTTTCCCATATTAGTGACACAGATATTTCTTTATGTTACCATCAAAATATGTATTTTAATTAGTCACATTACCGAATATGTGAACAGTTCAGTATGACTCGGTTTCGTACCGAGGTGATACTATATTTTCAGAACTATTGTCTTCATTAGAATGAGTGAATATGGAAAGCTGGGTCAGAAAATTAATGCCTGAGACCTGACGATGGGTCTTCGACCAGAATAGTTAATTTCCAATCTTTCTCTCCTCCATTGTCACCTCACCTGCGTTTTCGTTTCTGTTTCAGATTCCCCATTCTAAAGGTTTCCTTGGTTAGATTGGGTTTTCGGGGAAATAAACAGTTTATATCAGTGGAGCTTCCCCTCAATATTATACAGGAAACGATCATCAACCTCCAGTGTGGCGTATTTTGTATTTTCACATCTATTCTGATAAAATTGCATGAATATGCATCAAGTGAAAATTGGATAATATAGCAGTTACTTTTATTTCTGCACAGCTCAGGGAAGTTATCATTTAATCTATCATCAGCACCCCGGCAGAAGTCTCACAGATCAGAGATACAGATTATTTAGACATACACCGCAGATCAGCACGGTTGCTTCTGGCTCAGGGATCCATGCTTGGCAGCAATCCGGCATTCCTCAAACTCATCACAGAATAAATTACAACTACCAATTAACATGCTCACAGTGAGAATTTTAGACTGTGGGAGGAAAGGAAGCACACGGAGAAAGTCCATCCATATGAGCTTTCTTACGAACGACACCGGACTCCGATGCCCCGAGCAGTCGCAGTTTCGTGCTAACAGTACTCTATCGCCGTTAAATGTATGCGTGCATTTTCAAGCGTTTGATAGTGTTAACAATGACTTATGGTTTCTTCAAAATGTGAATGTGTATCAGGTACTTTACGAGAATATCTACAGCACACGTGCATTAGTTAAATATATCAAAAGACTTTTGAAGTTTTTTTAGGCCTACGTAGTTAGATAATGAAACCTTACCAAGAAGAAAATGTTTATGCTCAAGCCGAAGTAGTTTCCTCTGCCGCTCAAAACTGTTCAGTCATTTCGCACGTCAGAAGGTTTCTTAATTTGAAAATGGGGCTCTCGTTTTACCATATCGTCCCGGAGTGCAAATGACTCTATCTGATTGTTGAATTTCATTTTTCAAGTTTGTTTGTAAACATTGCAAGAGGCTGTACATTTTTCTCTTATTGCAACATGCGTCTTTTACTTTTATCTAACAGAACCTCTTTTTGAATTACGAACTCTCACCAGCCATATATTCCATTATATTTAACCAAAAAGCAGAGTCTAAAATGAAACGTACAGCCACCTTTCTGATAACCTAGAAGATTTAAAAACAACACTCTGGGCTAGTTGTCCGGTTCCGACAGCCATAAACAATGGCCGATTTATTTTTCTTTTTAGTTTTATCTAAACTTAGTATATGTTGCTTGCCACTTTATGCCAATTTCTTAAATACGGACTATTAGTCATTTTAATGCATATGCAATTATTACATTAGCTTCTAAATCTGTTTTACTGAGATTAAATAGTAATCAGTAATGCTCGGTTTTCCAACAATACTTACTGACTTACTGACCATGACGCCACAAGAGAAGCAAGGAGGGTTCTCCATCTACGTCTGCACATTCCTTCGCATACAGATATAGAAGGATTCTTCATTGCGGTTTTCATAACACCTTTTAAAAAGTCAGCAAAGTTAGGACCAGGAAGACCGGTGGACCACTGTTAACCTGGTCAATACCGTTTGAACTATGGCCCTCCCAAGATACAGGGCACAAGCCAACATGGCTTCCAAATCAATGTGGCACGCAAGCCTCTAAACCCTATAATAAGGTTATGATCGTTTGGGAAATGTTTCCACATTACTGGATATAAAATAGTAAGTATATCGTTTATATTAAAACCTATAAGACTGTTAAAAGTCCCATTTCGCATGTGCATATCCAAAACGGAGAGAACCTAGTTCACATTCTCCAGGCACAGCGGTCCACATTTCCTTCTCGAGCAGCATGCCATTTGACCAACGCTGAAAAGTAAGTTTATCCGCTCCGACAGCAGCCTGATACCCAGCGATCAAAAGGCAGTCTTCTCTCTCCGGAGCAGAACAGTTTCACCAGCAATCAAAAGGCAGGCAGCCGGCGCTAACCGTCTGTATTCGCCTCGATGGTTCAATCTCTCTCGTCACTTTAATCGGCGAACAAGGAAGACTTTAATCGGCGAAGTGAATTCGAACATCGTTTTGCGCTCGACCTGCAGCCTTCTCGCCACGACACGCTACCACTGTCTCCCGGAATAAGAGACTGCAGAGCGCTAAAACACCATGACGATCTCCAAAGTGCATCAACTGTTCCAACAGTTTCAGAATCAAATTCAAGGCGAAAAGCAATTGTAAAGGACATAAAAGAACATACTCAGCTTCATGATCTCTCCAGAGATGTCAACCAAAGTGCATCCTCGTTGCTGTAGGTTATTATGTAACAAAGACTTCGAATATCCCAATTGATGCTGCATCAGCATAACACTGTCAGGCTATAAATAGAATTCACCAATGCTGTCGCCACTGTTACAAACTTAAGTCTTTCTGTTTAAATTCTTCCTATCCCCTCCCCTGAAATACTCTCAGAGTCTCCACAAACACGAAATTAAAATTTCTGCTTTACTATTTTTACCTTAACTCCTCAGCCTCCTGCAATAGAAACGACATCACTAGATTCTTCCATGGGAATTCTCATTCATGGGAATCGTTTCTACAGATAATGGATCTGACCCCTCACAATCAAAACACACGTGGAGCTGTTTCAATACCAATGAAATACCTCAGTCAGTGAAAGTTCATTGCTCAATGCAAAAAAAAAAACTTTGAGACTTTTGTCATCACTTCCGATATTTCCACTACATTTCTCACTTTTCCCTTAGCCTGACTGGCCAATTTGCATGTCCGTTGCATGCATGCTTGCTGCCCTCAGTTGCCGCCAGCATTTTGATAGTGAGCTATGTAAAGCAGATTATCACATAATACGCCAAAGGCCTATCAGTGTACTAGATATACATAGCATTCCTGTTGGAAATAACCGTCCACAACTCGCCGTCTGGATGGGCCACACAGCCCAGCAAGAAATATATCCCCTTGTATTTTATTTTCGTTCTCTTTTCGCTTCTACCGTCGTGTCAAAGGTGTAGCATCCTTAGGTTCCGCTCAAACGGGTTCAAGAAGTTATTGCTGTACGACCATCAGGAACATTATCAGCGTGGACAACGTTATGCACCTCAACTCTGTACAGATTGCAGAATGTACGAACTCACTTTCAAGGACCTTGCAAATCCATAGGATCATAGTGTGATGTTGAGGAGTAATAGCTGTTTATCTACCTGGTGGTGTGAATCATGAGGGTCATGTGGTAATGACAACAGCTGATTTCATGGGTGTTATCATTGGCGTTCTACAAGAGCGGATCAATAAGTATTACGGTTTTGCCAATGCTCTGTTCATCTCTCCGATTTGTGATACGACGCTTGCGTTTCGGCTCGCACTTCTGGACAGTTCTGTATGGCTGACGGTGGCTTTCACATTTGATTGATGTGTTGCAAAGGCTGCAGAAGCGAATTTGCACCGGGAGGACGCCGATTACAATGGTAGTGATTGTGGGCATAGGAGGATTTCTAAGGTATTCTCCAATTCTCTTTGCAGCAGCAACTTTCGCGGTTATTGACAATGTTCCATGGCGCTGTATTCTCAGTGCAGATTACGTTACTTCACCAGTGTGAGCAGTTTATCAGATGTTTAATAGGACCATGACGCCATTATTCCCAATCGGTTTAATTCTGTTATTCAATGCTTAAACAGTCAGACATGTTATCGGAACAAACAGAGTCCGCCGAGGTCTCCGGAACAGCAATGACAATTTTATTTATTGCGGATCACCTTTATAGTCTCTACTATGATCAGGCAATCTCTGAATTACTTTTACACAGACAGATATCTTAATTCGCCGTCGTTTATCTTGTAGGAGTTTGGGTGCATGCTGCAATTTCTCTGCACCTGCACCAACACGTGTATCTACACCCTGTCCCAAAGGAAATTCAGGGGAGAGGTGAAGAAAGGTGAACCGTCTCCAGTGTCAGCACATGTTTTCCAACATAAAGCAGCATATACTTTCAAAGATAAACCCCCTGAGAATATTCGTATTAAGGCCTCACCAGTGTGTTATAAAGCCTCGAAATTACAACCTTGCTTTTTCTTTTTAATACTCTTGGGGTGAATGCTAACATCGCATTTACGTTGCTCACAACCGACTCAATCTGCAAATTAACCTTCAGGTAATTCTGCACAAGGACTGAATATCCCTATGCGCCTGCGATTTTTGAATTTCCTTTCCGTTTATTTCTGCTAGCAAAATGCATGACCACACACTTCCCGACACTATATTCCATCTGCTACACTTTACCCATTTTCCTAATCTCTAAACCTTCTGTAGCCTCTCTACTTCCTCAAAACTACCTATCCCTCCACCTATCTTCGTAGCGTCCGCAAGGCTTTCAACAAAGCCATCAATTACTTCATCCAAGTTCTTGACATAAATAATGAAACAATAAGCAGCTGCACACGCGAGCAACTACGGAACACCACGAGCCACGATCAACCAACCAGAAAAGGCTCCCTTTATTTCTACATTTTCCCTCCTGCCAATAACCCTCAGCTTAATCCAAGAAAAAAATCTTTCCAGTATTACCATAGGCTCATAGCTTGGTAACCAGCTTCAGGTGTGGCATTTATCTTCTGAAAATGCAAGAACATTTCTCCTTTTCTTCTTTTCTCCAACCGATTCTCCTTTGCCTGTCCTGCTTCGAACTTATTCAAAGAAATCCAAATGTTTGTCAGGCAATATTTTGCCTTGAGGAATCAATGCTGACTATGGCTTCTTTTATCATTTGCCTCCAAGTACTCTGACACCTCATCATTATCAAACGACTCACCACTTCTCAACGACTGTGGTCAGTCCATCTGGCCTTTAATTTCCTCCCTTCGGTCTCTCTCCTTTCGCGAGCAGTGGAGTCACACTTGCAATGTTCCAATGTTCCAGAACGATTCTTGAATACATATATATATTTTTTGTTTTCCTGAAAGATCATTACAAATGCCTCAACAATCTCACCAGGTACCTCTTTAAGAACCCTGGGCTGTACTCCACCGGGTCCAGGTGACTTATCTACCTTTCTGATGACATTCTCTGTATCAACGGCATCTGCACACACTTATGACTTCTTACAGCCTAGAAGGTCGACGCACTGCTGCAGTATTCCACAGTGATTACTGATGTAAAACACTTATTCAGTTCGTCCGTCATTTCCTTGTCTCCACTACGATTAACTAGCAGCGTTTTTCAGCAATCCGATATTCACTCTCGGGTCTCCTTTCCACTTAATATACCTAAAGATGTTACTGTATCCGTTTAAACATTACTTTCCTTTTCCATTTTTGTCCTTACCAATCATCTAACCCAACTATGTGTGCTGCATTATAATTCATCCATTTAACTTTAATGTTAGCCATAACTTCACTTGTTAACCACAATTGTGTGATTTTGCCTTCAGAATATCTCTTCCTCTTTGGAGTGTGTACATCCTCTGCCTCCGAATTGCTTCCAGAATTTCTGGCAATTTCTGCTCTACCGTTATCTCAATCAATACTCTTCTGCTGTAATTTCTGGTCAACTCCTCTCTTGCCTCTGTAATTCCCGTACTTCTGTGTTATGCTGATACATCTGACCTCAGCTTCAACTTCTCAAATTTTAATGCGAACTCCATCATATTATAATCACTTTTTCTGAAGGGTTCTTCTACTTTAAGCTCTCTGAACATCTCATCCAAAACAGTTGGTCTCCGAGTCGCCTCAGACATGAACTGCTCTAAATACCATCTTGGAGGCATTCTAGAAATCTCACCTCTTGGGATCCAACAACAGCTTTATTTTTCTAATCTACCTGCCTTTATCATTCTCCCGTGACTATTTTGAAATTGTTCTTTTCGCTTGTTGTAATTTTTGACGTGTGTTAGTTTGTAGACCCAAAACTTACTACTGCATGGGTGTCTGGATATAACTCCCATTAGGGTATTTTTACACTTGCAATTCCTTACCCACAACTATTTAACACCTTCCGACGCTATGCGACCCCTTTCAAATCACTTGACTTCATTTTTTTGCCAGTAGCTCTCTAGGCCATACCCTCTACCTGTACTTTCGATATGATGTGTATACAAACTTTTGTACATGGACATTAGCCTCTCAGCTATAAGCTTCTTTGAATCACGATTTAGTGATACGCATAACGTCATACCTGCCAATCTGTAACTGTGCCTCAAGTTCATCTAACCGTATTCCGTGTACTGCGTGCATTGAAACAAAGTACCTTCAGTCCTTTGTCAAAGTTCGATATGCCTTGCCGAATCTGCGCAAACTGCTGGAGTAGTGGAAACGTTGCCATGCTCTCTTGGTAATTACACTGACCTGCTGGGGGCAGGACAGCTTCTCGGAAACAATAACAGCGAGGAAAGCAATATTCCTGATCCTCTCAGTCACAAACGAAACGCTGATATAATACGGGGCTAGCTACATAACTGTGTGGTGCACCCGTGCTGATGGAAATCATGCAGGAGACGCTGTTGCAAAACCGAACTGATGGGCTCGGTCAAAATGACAATTTTTCATGGTAAGACAGGGAAGTGACCGCGAATTTTCACTTATATAAGATTTATAACGTGATATATGGGCATAATTACGTAATTTGGCCCATCCAGCCAGTTTCGCTATTTCATCATTGCTGATCTATTTCCCTCTCATCCCCAAACTCCTGTCTTCTCCCCATATCCCGTCATGCCTAGACAACCTCTGCCTTGCCTCTACGCAAGGATACGGATTCCACAAATTCACCACTCTCTTGCCTTCAGCTCCGTTCTAAAAGGACGCCCTTCTCTTCTGAGGATGTGTCCTCTGGCCGTATACTCTTGCAATATAGGTAACAGCCTCTCCACCTCCACTTCAGCTTTATTGGTTACACAGATTCAACTTTGTCTTGTTTTGCTTGCTATTTCTTTAAACAATTTCAACACATTTTTCAGGCCTAATTTTTCCTGGAACAATGAAGCTGATACGATTTATTTCATCATGTGACTCCACGTATCCCGATACCACATCTTTAATAATCCAGTCGAATATCTTCCCAACCGTTGAGGTCAGATCAACTGGCATATAATTTCCATTCTTCTGTCTCTCTCCTTTCTTGAAGAGCGATATGACCTCTGTAATTTTCTGCTGTCCCCGTATCTAGAGATTCTTGAAAAATCATGACTAATTAATCCACAATCTCTTCGGACATCTCCTTCAGACCCCAGAGCTGAGCACCGTCTGGTCCAGGTAACGTATTAACATTCAGATCCCAAGAGTCCTCTCCGTAGTAATGACAGATTCACGTATTCCTGAACCCCTGGCACTCCCGAACTTGTGGCACGCTGCTAGTGTCTTCATAAACAATGGCCGATTTTTTTTTTCTTTTTAGTTTTATCTAAACTTAATATATATTGCTTGCCACTTTATGCCAATTTCTTAAATACGGACTATTAGTCATTTTAATGCATATGCAATTATTACATTAGCTTCTAAATCTGTTTTACTGAGATTAAATTATAACCAGTAATGCTCGGTTATCCAACAATACTTACTGACTTACTGACCATGACACCACAAGGGAAGCAATGAGGGTTCTCCATCTACGTCTGCACATTCCTTCGCATACAGATATAGAAGGATTCTTCATTGCGGTTTTCATAACACCTTTTAAAAAGTCAGCAAAGTTAGGACCAGGAAGACCGGTGGACCACTGTTAACCTGGTCAATACACTTTGAACTATGACCCTCCCAAGATACAGGGCACAAACCAACATGGCTTCCAAATCAATGTGGCACGCAAGCCTCGAAACCCTATGATAAGGTTATGATCGTTTGGGGAATGTTTCCACATTACTGGATATAAAATAGTAAGTATCTCGTTTTCTCTACAGATGCTTTTAACTCGATCATCCAAAATCCCTCCTCCACCTGGTTGCAGCTAACTTTCAAATGTTCAAAGGTACGAAGGTTAACTTAACATCAAAGTGTACAACTCTGAAATGATACCTCTCCAGACATCGACGAAACAGAGAAAGAAAAGAGCAGAATCACGATCATCAACCCCACAAATCCTTCCTACCCGCACGAAAAAAAAGGATCAAAAACCGATTAGCACGTCACCCAGGCACAAAACAACGAGAAAGGTCGGGTGAAAAACATATTATATTAAATCCTATAAGACTGTTAAAAGTCCCATTTCGCATGTCCATATCCAAAACGGAGAGAACCTGGTTCACATTCTCCAGGCACAGCGGTCCACATTTCCTTCTCGAGCAGCATGCCATTTGACCAACGCTGAAAAGTAAGTTTATCCGCTCCGACAACAGAGCGATACCCAACGATCAAAAGGCAGTCTTCTCTCTCCGGAGCAGAACAGTTTCACCAGCAATCAAAAGGCAGGCAGCCGGCGCTAACCGTCCGTATTCGCCTCGATGGTTCAATCTCTGTCGTCACTTTAATCGGCGAACGAGGAAGACTTTAATCGGCGAAGTGAATTCGAACATCGTTTTGCGCTCGACCTGCAGCCTTCTCGCCACGACACGCTACCACTGTCTCCCGGAATGAGAGAATGCAGAGCGCTGAAACACCTTGACGATCTCCAAAGTGCATCACATGTTCCAACAGTTTCAGAATCAAATTCAAGGCGAAAAGCAATTGTAAAGGACATAAAAGAACATACTCAGCTTCATGATCTCTCCAGAGATGTCAACCAAAGTGCATCCTCGGTGCTGTAGGTTATTATGTAACAAAGACTTCGAATATCCCAATTGATGCTGCATCAGCATAACACTGTCAGGCTATAAATAGAATTCACCAATGCTGTCGCCACTATTACAAACTTAAGTCTTTCTGTTTAAATTCTTCCTATCCCCTCCCCTGAACTACTCTCAGAGTCTCCACAAACACGAAATTAAAATTTCTGCTTTACTATTTTTACCTTTACTCCTCAGCCTCCTGCAATAGAAACGACATCACTAGATTCTTCCATGGGAATTCTCATTCATGGGAATCGTTTCTACAGATGCTGGATCTGACCCCTCACAATCAAACACATGTGGAGCTGTTTCAATACTAAGGAAATACCTCAGTCAGTGAAAGTTCATTGCTCAATGCAAAAAAAACTTTGAGACTTTTGTCATCATTTCCGATATTTCCACTACATTTCTCATTTTTCCCTCAGCCTGACTGGCCAATTTACATGTCCGTTGCATGCATGCTTGCTGCCCTCAGTTGCCGCCAGCATTTTGATAGTGAGCTATGTAAAGCAGATTATCACATAATACGCCAAAGGCCTATCAGTGTACTAGATATACATGGCATTCCTGTTGGAAATAACCGTCCAAAACTCGCCGTCTGGATGGGCCACACAGCCCAGCAAGAAACATCTCCACTTGTATTTTATTTTCGTTCTCTTTTCGCTTCTACCGTCGTGTCAAAGGTGTAGCATCCTTAGGTTCCGCTCAAACGGGTTCAAGAAGTTATTGCTGTACGACCATCAGGAACATTATCAGCGTGGGCAACGTTATGCACCTCAACTCTGTACAGATTGCAGAATGTACGAACTCACTTTCAAGGACCTTGCAAATCCATAGGATCATAGTGTGATGTTGAGGAGTAATAGCCGTTTATCTACCTGGTGGTGTGAATCATGAGGGTCATGTGGTAATGACAACAGCTGATTTCATGGGTGTTATCATTGGCGTTCTACAAGAGCGGATCAATAAATATTACGGTTTTGCCAATGCTCTGTTCATCTCTCCGATTTGTGATACGACGCTTGCGTTTCGGCTCGCACTTCTGGACTGTTCTGTATGGCTGACGGTGGCTTTCACATTTGATTGACGGGTTGCAATGGCTGCAGAAGCGAGTTTGTACCGGGAGGACCCCGATTACAATGGTAGTGGTTGTGGGCATAGGAGGTTTTCTAAGGTATTCTCCATTTCTCTTTGCAGCAGCAACTTTCGCGGTTATTGACAATGTTCCATGGCGCTATATTCTCAGTGCAGATTACGTTACTTCACCAGGGTGAGCAGTTTATCAGATGTTTAATAGGACCATGACGCCATTATTCCCAATCGGTTTAATTCTGTTATTCAATGCTTAAACAGTCAGACATGTTATCGGAACAAACAGAGTCCGCCGAGGACTCCGGAACAGCAATGACAATTTTATTTATTGCGGATCACCTTTATAGTCTCTACTATGATCAGGCAATCTCTGAATTACTTTTACACAGACAGATATCTTAATTCGCCGTCGTTTATCTTGCAGGAGTTTGGGTGCATGCTGCAATTTCTCTGCACCTGCACCAACACGTGTATCTACACCCTGTCCCAGAGGAAATTCAGGGGAGAGGTGAAGAAAGGTGAACCGTCTCCAGTGTCAGCACATGTTTTCCAACATAAAGCAGCATATACTTTCAAAGATAAACCTCCTGAGAATATTCGTATTAAGGCCTCACCAGTGTGTTATAAAGCCTCGAAATTACAACCTTGCTTTTTCTTTTTAATACTCTTGGGGTGAATGCTAACATCGCATTTGTGTTGCTCACAACCGACTCAATCTACAAATTAACCTTCAGGTAATTCTGCACAAGGACTGAATGTCCCTTTGAGCCTCCGATTTTTGAATTTCCTTCCGTTTATTTCTGCTAGCAAAATGCATGACCACACACTTCCCGACACTATATTCCATCTGCTACACTTTACCCATTTTCCTAATCTCTAAACCTTCTGTAGCCTCTCTACTTCCTCAAAACTACCTATCCCTCCACCTATCTTCGTAGCGTCCGCAAGGCTTTCAACAAAGCCATCAATTACTTCATCCAACTTCTTTACATAAATAATGAAACAATAAGCAGTTGCACACGCGAGCAACTATGGAACACCACGAGCCACGATCAACCAACCAGAAAAGGCTCCCTTTATTTCTACATTTTCCCTCCTGCCAATAACCCTCAGCTTAATCAAAGAAAAAAATCTTTCCAGTAATACCATAGGCTCATAGGTTGGTAACCAGCTTCAGGTGTGGCATTTATCTTCTGAAAATGCAAGAACATTTCTCCCTTTCTTATTTTCTCCAACCGATTCTCCTTTGCCTGTCCTGCTTCGAACTTATTCAAAGAAATCCAAATGTTTGTCAGGCAAGATTTTGCCTTGAGGAATCAATGCTGACGATGGCTTCTTTTATCATTTGCCTCCAAGTACTCTGACACCTCATCATTATCAAACGACTCACCACTTCTCAACGACTGTGGTCAGTCCATCTGGCCTTTAATATCCTCACTTCGGTCTCTCTCCTTTCCCAAGCAGTGGAGTCACACTTGCAATGTTCCAGTGTTCCAGAACGATTCTTGAATATATATATATATATATATTTGTTTTCCTGAAAGATCATTACAAATGCCTCAACGATCTCACCAGCTACCTCTTTAAGAACCCTGGGCTGTACTCTATCTCGTCCAGGTGACTTATCTACTTTTCTGATGACATTCTCCGTATCAACGGCATCTTCACACACTTATGACGACTTACAGCCTAGAAGGTCGACGCACTGCTGCAGTATTCTACAGTGATTACTGATGTAAAACACTTATTCAGTTCGTCCGGCATTTCCTTGTCTCCACTACGATTAACTAGCAGCGTTTTCCAGCGATCCGATATTCATTCTCGGGTCTCCTTTCCACTTAATATACCTAAAGATGTTACTGTATACGTTTAAACATTACTTTCCTTTTCCATTTTTGTCCTTACCAATCATCTAACCCTACTATGTGTGCTGCATTATAATTCATCCATTTAACTTTAATGTTAGCCATAACTTCACTTGTTAACCACAATTGTGTGATTTTGCCTTTAGAACATCTCTTCCTCTTTGGAGTGTGTACATCCTCTGCCTCCGAATTGCTTCCAGAATTTCTGGGAATTGCTGCTCTACCGTTATCTGAATCAGTGTTCTTCTGCAGTAATTTCAGGTCAACTCCTCTCTCCTGCCTCTGTAATCCCCGTACTTCTGTGTTATGCTGATACATCTGACCTCAGCTTCAACTTCTCAAATTTTAATGCGAACTCCATCATATTATAATCACTTTTTCTGAAGTGTTCTACTCTCTGAACACCTCATCCAAAACAGTTGGTCTCCGAGTCGCCTCAGACATGAACTGCGCTAAATACCATCTTGGAGGCATTCTAGAAATCTCACCACTTGGGATCCAACAACAGCTTTATTTTTCTAATCTACCTGCCTTTAACATTCTCCCGTGACTATTTTGAAATTGTTCTTTTCGCATGTTGTAATTTTTGACTTGTGTTAGTTTGTAGACCCAAAACTTACTACTGCATGGGTGTCTGGATATAACTCCCATTAGGGTATTTTTACACTTGCAATTCCTTACCCACAACTATTTAACACCTTCCGACGCTATGCGACCCCTTTCAAATCACTTGACTTCATTTTTTTTGCCAGTAGCTCTCTAGGCCATACTCTCTACCTGTACTTTCGGTATGATGTGTATACAAACTTTTGTACATGGGCATTAACCTCCCAGCTATAAGCTTCTTTGAGTCACGATTTAGTGATCCGCACAACGTCATACCTGCCAATCTGTAACTGTGCCTCAAGTTCATCTAACCGTATTCCGTGTACTGCGTGCATTGAAACAAAGTACCTTCAGTCCTTTGTCAAAGTTCGATATGCCTTGCCGAATCTGCGCAAACTGCTGGAGTAGTGGAAACGTTGCCATGCTCTCTTGGTAATTACACTGACCTGCTGGGGGCAGGACAGCTTCTCGGAAAAAATAACAGCGGGGAATGCAATGTTCGTGATCCTCTGAGTCACAAATGAAACGCTGGTATAATAGGGGGGTAGCTACATAACTATGTGGTGCACCCGTGCTGATGGAAATCATGCAGGAGACGCTGTTGCAAAACCGAACTGATGGGCTCGGTCAAAATGACAATTTTTCATGGTAAGACAGGGAAGTGACCGCGAATTTTCACCTTTATAAGATTTATAACGTGATATATGGGCATAATAATGTAATTTGGCCCATCCAGCCAGTTTCGCTATTTCATCATTGCTGATCTATTTCCCTCTCAGCCCCAAACTCCTGCATTCTCCCCGTATCCATTCATGCCTGACTACCTCTGCCTTGCCCATGCACGAGGTGTTGGATGCGGATTCCACAAATTCAACACTCTCTTGCCTTCTGCTCCATTCTGAAAGGACGACCTTCTCTTCTGAGGATGTGTCCTCTGGCCGTATACTCTTGCAATATAGGTAACAGCCTCTCCACCTCCACTTCAGCTTTGTTGGTTACACGGATTCAGCTTTGTCTTGTTTGCTTGTTATTTGTTTAAACAACTTTAACAAATTCTTCAGGCCTAATTTTTCCTGGAACAATGAAGCTGATACGATTTATTTCATCATGTGACTCCAAGCATCCCGATACCACATCTTTAATAATCCAGTCGAATATCTTCCCAACCGTTGAGGTCAGATCAACTGGCATATAATTTCCATTCTTCTGTCTCTCTCCTTTCTTGAAGAGTGGGGTGACATCTGCAATTTTCTACTGTCCCCGTATCTAGAGATTCTTGTAAAATCATGACTAATTCATCTACAATCTCTTTGGACATCTCCTTCAGACCCCAGAGCTGAGCACCGTCTGGTCCAGGTAACATATTAACATTCAGTTCCCAAGAGTCCTCTCCGTAGTAATGACAGATTCACGTATTCCTGAACCCCTGGCACTCCCGAACTTGTGGCAAGCTGCTAGTGTCTTCCACAGTGAATACGTGCAAGAAACTGAGACAGTTCGTCCGGCATTTTCTTCTCTCACATTGCATCCTGTTTGGCATCTTTCTAGCGGTCTGATAAGCACTCGTCCGTCTCTTTTCAACTTTATGTATCTCAAGAAACATATGGTATCCATCTGAATATGATTGGCTTGCTTACTTTCGCATTCCATCTTTCCTTCCATAATGCTTTTTTTTGTGCCTATTAAAGGTTTTTAAAAGCTTTCCAATCCTCTAACATCCCACGAATGCTTGCTCTATTACAGGGCCCACTTTCGGTTTTCTGTTGACATTGACTTCTTGTTATCCATGGTTCTGTTACCTCGCCATTAGCACACTTCTTTTTTTTCTTGGGATTTACAAATCTTGAACCTTTCGAATTACTTCCAGAAGTTCCAGCCATTGCTGCTCTTCTGTTACCCCTATCAGTGTTATTTTCCAATCAGTTCATGCAAATCTCTCCCTAATGCCTTTGTAATTGGCTTTCCTCCATCGCAATATTCACACATCTGACTTTAGGATCTCCTTCTCAAATTTCAGTGTGAATTGTGTCATATTATGATCACATTTCCATCAGTGGTCTTTCTTTATCTTAAGCTCTCGAATCAAGTCCCCTTCATTGCACCGCACCCAATCCAAAATAACTGCTCCGCTGGTGGGCCCAACGTAAGCTGCTCTAAAGAGCCTGCTTGCAGGTATGCTAGAAATTCCCGCATTTGGAATCCAACAGCATTAAGATTTTACCAATCAACCTGCATGTTGAAATTCCCTATGACAATTGCAACCCTACACTTTTAGCCTGTATTTTGTATCTCCTGTTATAATTTGTTGACCTCAATCTTACTACTCTTTGGAAGTCTGTAAATAACTTCCAAGAGGATCTTCTAACCATTGCAGATCCTTAGCTCTACCCAAAAATATTCAACACCTTCCGACCCGCGGTCACCTCTTTCAAACGATGTGATTTCCCGTTTTTTTTAAACTATAGCGCCATTGCACCCCTTCTACCTGTCCTTTCGGGAAAATGTGTATCCTTGGACGTTAACCTCCCAGCTATATTTTCTTTGAGTCACGATTTATTGATAGTCACAACTTCATAGCTGCTAATCTGTCACCGTGCTGCAATTCATTCACCTTGTTTGATTAACATCTACTGCGAGCATTCAAACAAAACACCTTTAGCCCTGTTTTCACCCTCTTCGCTTTTGTGCTCCTTTTATATTGCAACTCATCCTATTGACTGCAATTTTGATCTATCATCAGCCTCTGTTTGCTGGGAGAGCCTCTCTTGATAAACCAGCTACTTCATGCCCAACACTGTAACACTTGTTCTCATCCACTGTCAAGTTAGTTTACTTAATTGAAATACTAATGAAAATTCCTTTATTAATTTAATCGTGTTAAATTGCTGTGTTAACTACTATAAAATTATACATATTTGGAAGTGATAATAAAGTTAAACATATTTTCTCCAACCATCTTATCTGATAAACATCCTTACTTTTGTGTCATAGAGAAGGAATGTGGGACGTTCTCCTTCGGAATCATAAATAAACAGATTGTTTTTAAATGTGTTCTGTTGTGATTTCCCTGATGGGCGCATCCATTGCGCTAACACAATGTATCGTAATAGCTCAGGAGAAATGTTTGGACACTGGTCTGTCTCTGATGTGACTAATAAGCTGCTAAGATTAGCTTGGAGATTTCTTTATAAAAGCTTTCAATTCCATTATCAGTAGCTTTCGGCAGTAGAAGATTTTTAATCGGATCGTCACGGCACACAGAGAATGGAATATCCAGCAATTTACTACATAGAGAGTGTTTATTATCCTGTACTGACCGCTATCGGTATCCCTCGTAAGTAACTGACTGGAGAATGTCTGTAATTATTTATTGCTCTATCTGCTGCTCTGTTATATATTCACCTTAAAAACCATTACACATAGTTATTGTCTGATGAGGGATTTCGATCTTATCAGGTTTGAAATATATTCTTCTTTCTTCTTTCTTCCGTTCCGTACGGCTGTTTTCCTGGTCAACTGCAACAACCGAATTAGCACAAATATTCAAAGGTTATATATACATCAAATGTATATATAATGTCAGAGAAATTTACACCCTGAAATGCTTTTTTTTCGCAACCATCCACGAAACAGAGGAATGCCCCAAAAGAATGAATGACGATTAAATGTTAGAACCCCAAAGTTGCCGCCCCAGCTTCCCTTCCTCCCCCGCATAAGCGCCAGCAAGCAACGATCCCTCTGCCCCCACCAGCAAAAAAAGCATCGGCGTCCACCACCGAACTCTCAAGCGTGAGCAAAGCGAGGGGGGATGCATAACAAACAGCTCGCTGATTTACAATGTTAAAAGTCTGTGGCGTTGTTGCTCCGAGCTCTGATCCGAAAAGATCTCCGGTATCTGGACACACAGCCTTAGATCTTCCATCACCCACGACACACCGATCCAGACCCACGAGGTCTCGGCACACCGAAGGCGAGCAGAGCTCTCAGATCGAGCCCTTGGCGTGCCGAGTAACTGCCAGTCGTGAAACCCCGAAAGCTGGTCCCCTTCCCGCAAAGAACCGTATTCAGCGTGCAAATCCAGGTCGGGGTCAAAAGAACGCTGAAAGGGAAAATAGAGAAATTACAGTTGGAACTAGAGCGGTTTCCAAAGATGCAAGCAAACGAGTCGGCGTTAGACGCCATTAATCCTCTTAAGCTCCTAAGCTATAGATATATTTCTAGCGATTTGCCTTGCCCGACCTTTCACTGTATAGTTCCTTTGCACCATCATGGAACAACTGAGGATTCGTTTTCAACATAATTGTTTTAATATATTTTCAGTTGCAACAGTAACCGAAGAGAATATGACCGCTCCTTTTCCCTTTTTGGACTTGTTTTTTTACTTCTCTCATCTTAATTTGAACTCTGCGCGTTCCTGTACTCACATGTGCGACATCACAAGAAACGGTGTATCTAGGCCCACGGAATACCCACTCTCAATGCTCCCTTCGGCTTTATCAGCTACAAAGCTAGAACCAGTCCAAATGGCTGCGTCGATCAGCCGCGCTCTCTTAAATGTGCCGTGGAGTCCCGTTGCCAACAGGTGGAGATTTGCCTACTCAACTTTTATTCAGATCCTCCCTGGAATCAGAAGGATAATTTACCTTCAGTCAGTAAACAATTTTATATAAATCCAGTAAAATTGATCGGCTTTTGTGCGCTTGAAACTAACTATTCTGTTCTTCCTTCCAGTTAATTTGATGGCTATTGTGATCCTTTGTCGTGAAAAATGCGGACTCTCCAAATGCATCACCCGTTACCTGGTGGCGATGGCATCAGCTGATTTATTGGGTGTTATCATCGGTGTTATATTGGAGCGGATCAATCATATTTATGTTTATGCGAGATTTTTGTTCATCACTCCGATTTGTGCTACGTCACTTGTCTTTAGGCTCGCAGCCATGGACTGTTCTGTCTGGCTGACAGTGTCTTTCACATTTGATCGATGTATTGCAATTTGTAGCCAAAACCTGCGTGAACGATTTTGCACTGTGAAGACGGCGACGATAGTGGTGGTGATTGTGGGCTTAGGGAGTTGTCTAAGGTGTTCGCCATTTTACTTTTCAGTGGATCATTCCGCGATTAATAATAACTTTCCATGGCGATGTACTGGCAGTGCAGATTACTTTACTTCACCAGTGTGGAAGGCTTACCAGATGTTTAATACTATTACTACACCTTTATTGCCAATCGGTTTAATTCTATTGTTCAATGTTTTAACAGTCAGTCACATCATCGCGGCAAACAGAGTCCGCCGAGGACTCCGGAGCAGCAATGACAATAAGAAGGATTCAGAGGTGGAGAACCGGAGAAAGTCAATGATTTTGCTGTTCGCTCTATCAGCCAATTTCATTATATTGTGGATCCCTTTTATAGTCTCTACTATGATCTGGCAGGCTCAAAATTACCGTTATATCGATAGATACCTTAACTCGCCGAGGTTTGTCCTGCAAGAGTTTGGGGTTATGTTGCAATTTCTCTGCACCTGCACCAACACGTGTATCTACACACTGTCCCAGAGGAAATTCAGGGAAGAGATGAAGACCGGAGTGAAACATCTGGTCACATTGAATGGCCGACTTTGTAGATAATCGGAAGATGAATTGTACGCTTTGTTATAATTTTCTGAACTATTTGTTGGTCTGATCAATATAACATAAATTAGCATCGTCAGGAGCTTGAAGTTTGGAAGCGTGCTTTTCCATCAATGGCAGCCAAGTGACCCTCCTCAAGTGTCCCAAATAATAAACTATTGCCAATGTCAGTCTTACATCCGCAGAATTACATTTAAAATGATAGGATTAATACCGAAATCTGGCCAACGAACCACTTGATGCAAGTGTGATTCATACATTGGTAGAATTATATTCTGATTGACAGGATCATCGATCCACTGAACACGCTTGCACATCCTCTATGGCTGGCGGAGAAATGAACCTTGGACAGAACAATCCGGGGGCTGATAAACTGAGTGGGGTTTAAGTATAGATTTCTGTTGTTCTGGTTTCAAAAATTGAGGTAACACACTGCTCTGAAGTATACACGCAGGTTGACCTGCCTTGGAGTCTTTATGAAAAGGGTTAGTATGAAAAATGCATCTCCGACGTGAACCTCACAGTAAAACATTACTATACATTTGAAAAGATGCTCTGATTTATCTCATCGATAAGGTTTCCTTCTACAAATCTAGTCGCGTCAAAGGCAAGCTTTATGTCCAAAATCATGGTCCAACTTCGGTGTAATATCGGCGTATTTGTAACACGTACATTTGTTTCCCATATTAGTGACACACATATTTCTTTATATTACCATCAAAATTTGTATTTTAATTAGTCACATTACCGAATATGTGAACAGATCCGTATGACTCGGTTTCGTACCGAGGTGATATTATATTTTCAGAACTATTGTCTTCATTAGAATGAGTGAATATGGAAAGCTGGGTCAGAAAATTAATGCCTGAGACCTGACGATGGGTTTTCGACCAGAATAGTTAATTTCCAATCTTTCTCTCCTCCATTGTCACCTCACCTGCGTTTTCGTTTCTGTTTCAGATTCCCCATTCTAAAGGTTTCCTTGGTTAGATTGGGTTTTCGGGGAAATAAACAGTTTATATCAGAGGAGTTTCCCCTCAATATTATACAGGGAACGATCTTCAACCTCCAGTGTGGCGTATTTTGTATTTTCACATCTATTCTGATAAAATTGCATGAATATGCATCAAGTGAAAATTGGATAATATAGCAGTTACTTTTATTTCTGCACAGCTCAGGGAAGTTATCATTTAATCTATCATCAGCACCCCGGCAGAAGTCTCACAGATCAGAGATACAGATTATTTAGACATACACCGCAGATCAGCACGGTTGCTTCTGGCTCAAGGATCCATGCCCGCCAGCAATCCGTCATTCCCCAAACTCATCACAGAATAAATTACAACTACCAATTAACACGCTCACAGTGAGAATTTTAGACTGTAGGAGGAAAGGAAGCAGACGGAGCAAGTCCATCCATATGAGCTTTCTTACGAAGGACACCGGACTCCGATGCCCCGAGCAGTCGCAGTTTCGTGCTAACAGTACTCATTCGCCGTTAAATGTATGCGTGCATTTTCAAGCGTTTGATAGTGTTAACAATGACTTACGGTTTCTTCAAAATGTGAATGTGTTTCAAGTACTTTACGTGAATATCTACAATACACATGTATTAGTTAAATATATCAAAAGACTTTTGAAGATTTATTAGGCCTATGTAACTAGATAATGAAACCTTACCAAGAAGAAAATGTTCATGTACAAGCCGAAGTAGTTTCCTCTGCCGCTCAATACTGTTCCGTCATTTCACACGTCAGAAGGTTTCTTACTTTGAAAATGGGGCTCTCGTTTTACCATTTTTTTTTTAGTTTTATCTAAACTTAATATATATTGCTTGCCACTTTATGCCAATTTCTTAAATACGGACTATTAGTCATTTTAATGCATATGCAATTATTACATTAGCTTCTAAATCTGTTTTACTGAGATTAAATTATAATCAGTAATGCTCGGTTTTCCAACAATACTTACTGACTTACTGACCATGACACCACAAGGGAAGCAATGAGGGTTCTCCATCTACGTCTGCACATTCCTTCGCATACAGATATAGAAGGATTCTTCATTGCGGTTTTCATAACACCTTTTAGAAAGTCAGCAAAGTTAGGACCAGGAAGACCGGTGGACCACTGTAAACCTGGTCAATACCCTTTGAACTGTGACCCTCCCAAGATACAGGGCACAAGCCAACATGGCTTCCAAATCAATGTGGCACGCAAGCCTCGAAACCCTATGATAAGGTTATGATCGTTTGGGGAATGTTTCCACATTACTGGATATAAAATAGCAAGTATCTCGTTTTCTCGACAGATGCTTTTAACTCGATCATCCAAAATCCCTCCTCCACCTGGTTGCAGCTAACTTTCAAATGTTCAAAGGTTCGAAGGTTAACTTAACATCAAAGTGTACAACTCTGAAATGATACTTCTCCAGACATCGACGAAACAGAGAAAGAAAAGAGCAGAATCACGATCATCAAACCCCCAAATCCTTCCTACCCGCACGAAAAAAAAGATCAAAAACCGAATAGCACGTCGACCCCAAAATTCCCGTCTCCCAGGCACAAAACAACGAGAAAGGACGGGTGAAAAACATATTACATTAAATCCTATAAGACTGTTAAAAGTCCCATTTCGCATGTCCATATCCAAAACGGAGGGAACCTGGTTCACATTCTCCAGGCACAGCGGTCCACATTTCCTTCTCGAGCAGCATGCCATTTGGCCAACGCTGAACAGTAAGTTTATGCGCTCCGACAGCAGCCCGATACCCAGCGATCAAAAGGCAGTCTTCTCTCTCCGGAGCAGAACAGTTTCACCAGCAATCAAAAGACAGGCAGCCGGCGCTAACCGTCTGTATTCGCCTCGATGGTTCAATATCTCTCGTCACTTTAATCGGCGAACAAGGAAGACTTTAATCGGCGAAGTGAATTCGAACATCGTTTTGCGCTCGACTTGCAGCCTTCTCGCGACGACACGCTAACACTGGAATAAGGAACTGCTGAGCGCTAAAACACCATGACGATCTCCAAAGTGCATTAACTGTTCCAACAGTTTCAGAATAAAATTCAAGGCGAAAAGCAATTGTAAAGGACATAAAAGAACATACTCAGCTTCATGATCTCTCCAGAGATGTCAACCAAAGTGCACCCTCGGTGCTGTAGGTTATTATGTAACAAAGACTTCGAATATCCCAATTGATGCTGCATCAGCATAACACTGTCAGGCTATATATAGAATTCACCAATGCTGTCGCCACTGTTACAAACTTAAGTCCTTCTGTTTAAATTCTTCCTATCCCCTCCCCTGAACTACTCTCAGTGTCTCCGCAAACACGAAATTAAAATTTCTGCTTTACTATTTTTGCCTTAACTCCTCCTGCAATAGAAACGACATCACTAGATTCTTCCATGGGAATTCTCATTCATGGGAATCGTTTCTACAGATGCTGGATCTGACCCCTCACAATCAAAACACATGTGGAGCTGTTTCAATACCAAGGAAATACCTCAGTCAGTGAAAGTTCATTGCTCAATGCAAAAAAAAACCTTTGAGATTTTTGTCATCACTTCCGATATTTCCACTACATTTCTCACTTTTCCCTCAGCCTGACTGGCCAATTTACATGTCCGTTGCATGCATGCTTGCTGCCCTCAGTTGCCACCAGCATTTTGATAGTGAGCTATGTAAAGCAGATTATCACATAATACGCCAAAGGCCTATCAGTGTACTAGATATACATAGCATTCCTGTTGGAAATAACCGTCCAAAACTCGCCGTCTGGATGGGCCACATAGCCCAGCAAGAAACACATCCCCTTGTATTTTATTTTCGTTCTCTTTTCGCTTCTACCATCGTGGAAAAGGTGTAGCATCCTTAGGTTCCGCTCAAACGGGTTCAAGAAGTTATTGCTGTACGACCATCAGGAACATTATCAGCGTGGACAACGTTATGCACCTCAACTCTGTACAGATTGCAGAATGTACGAACTCACTTTCAAGGAGCTTGCAAATCCATAGGATCATAGTGTGATGTTGAGGAGTAATAGCTGTTTATCTACCTGGTGCTGTGAATCATGAGGGTCATGTGGTAATGACAACAGCTGATTTCATGGGTGTTATCAATGGCGTTCTACAAGAGCGGATCAATAAATATTACGGTTTTGCCAATGATCTGTTCATCTCTCCGATTTGTGATACGACGCTTGCGTTTCGGCTCGCACTTCTGGACTGTTCTGCATGGCTGACGGTGGCTTTCACATTTGTTTGATGTGTTGCAAAGGCTGCAGAAGCGAGTTTGTACCGGGAGGACGCCGATTACAATGGTTGTGGTTGTGGGCATAGGAGGATTTCTAAGGTATTCTCCATTTCTCTTTGCAGCAGCAACTTTCGCGGTTATTGACAATGTTCCATGGCGCTGTATTCTCAGTAACGCCATTATTCCCAATCGGTTTAATTCTGTTATTCAATGCTTAAACAGTCAGACATGTTATCGGAACAAACAGAGTCCGCCGAGGACTCCGGAACAGCAATGACAATTTTATTTATTGCGGATCACCTTTATAGTCTCTACTATGATCAGGCAATCTCTGAATTGCTTTGACACAGACAGATATCTTAATTCGCCGTCGTTTATCTTGCAGGAGTTTGGGTGCATGCTGCAATTTCTCTGCACCTGCACCAACACGTGTATCTACACCCTGTCCCAGAGGAAATTCAGGGGAGAGGTGAAGAAAGGTGAACCGTCTCCAGTGTCAGCACATGTTTTCCAACATAAAGCAGCATATACTTTCAAAGATAAACCTCCTGAAAATATTCGTATTAAGGCCTCACCAGTGTGTTATAAAGCCTCGAAATTACAACCTTGCTTTTCCTTTTTAATACTCTTGGGGTGAATGCTAACATCGCATTTGCGTTGCTCACAACCGACTCAATCTGCAAATTCACCTTCAGGTAATTCTGCACAAGGACTGAATGTCCCTTTGCGCCTCCGATTTTTGAATTTCCTTTCCGTTTATTTCTGCTAGCAAAATGCATGACCACACACTTCCCGACACTATATTCCATCTGCTACACTTTACCCATTTTCCTAATCTCTAAACCTTCTGTAGCCTCTGTACTTCCTCAAAACTACCTATCCCTCCACCTATCTTCGTAGCGTCCGCAAGGTTTACAACAAAGCCATCAATTACTTCATCCAACTTCTTTACATAAATAATGAAACAATAAGCAGTTGCACACGCGAGCAACTAAGGAACACCACGAGCCACGATCAACCAACCAGAAAAGGCTCCCTTTATTTCTACATTTTCCCTCCTGCCAATAACCCTCAGCTTAATCCAAGGAAAAAATCTTTCCAGTAATACCATAGGCTCATAGTTTGGTAACCAGCTTCAGGTGTGGCATTTATCTTCTGAAAATGCAAGAACATTTCTCCATTTCTTCTTTTCTCCAACCGATTCCCCTTTGCCTGTCCTGCTTCGAACTTATTCAAAGAAATCCAAATGTTTGTCAGGCTGAGTAATCAATGCTGACTATGTCTTCTTTTATCATTTGCCTCCAAGTACTCTGACACCTCATCATTATCAAACGACTCACCACTTCTCAACGACTGTGGTCAGTCCATCTGGCATTTAATATCCTCACTTCGGTCTCTCTCCTTTCCCAAGCAGTGGAGTCACACTTGCAATGTTCCAGTGTTCCAGAACGATTCTTGAATATATATATATATATATTTGTTTTCCTGAAAGATCATTACAAATGCCGCAACGATCTCACCAGCTACCTCTGTAAGAACCCTGTGCTGTACTCTATCGGGTCCAGGTAACTTATCTACTTTTCTGATGACATTCTCTGTATCAACGGCATCTTCACACACTTATGACATCTTACAGCCTAGAAGGTCGACGCACTGCTGCAGTATTCCACAGCGATTGCTGATGTAAAACACTTATTCAGTTCGTCCGTCATTTCCTTGTCTCCACTACGATTAACTAGCAGCGTTTTCCAGCGGTCCGATATTCACTCTCGGGTCTCCTTTCCACTTAATATACCTAAAGATGTTACTGTATCCGTTTAAACATTACTGTCCTTTTCCATTTTTGTCCTTACCAATCATCTAACCCTACTATCTGTGCTGCATTATAATTCATCCATTTAACTTTAATGTTAGCCATAACTTCACTTATTAACCACAATTGTGTGATTTTGCCATTAGAATATCTCTTCCCCTTTGGAGTGTGTACATCCTCTGCCTCCGAATTGCTTCCAGAATTTCTGGCAATTTCTGCTCTACCGTTATCTCAATCAGTGTTCTTCTGCAGTAATTTCTGGTCAACTCCTCTCTCCTGCCTCTGTAATTCTCGTACTTCTGTGTTATGCTGATACATCTGACCTCAGCTTCAACTTCTCAAATTTTAATGCGAACTCCATCATATTATAATCACTTTTTCTGAAGGGTTCCTCTACTCTCTGAACACCTCATCCAAAACAGTTGGTCTCCGAGTCTCCTCAGACATGAACTGCTCTAAAAACTATCTTGGAGGCATTCTAGAAATCTCACCTCTTGGGATCCAACAACAGCTTTATTTTTCTAATCTACCTGCCTTTATCATTCTCCCATGACTATTTTGATATTGTTCTTTTCGCATGTTGTAATTTTTGACGTGTGTTAGTTTGTAGACCCAAAGCTTACTACTGCATGGGTGTCTGGATATAACTCCCATTAGGGTATTCTTACACTTGAAATTCCTTACCCACAACTATTCAACACCTTCCGACGCTATGCGACCCCTTTCAAATCACTTGACTTCATTTTTTTTTGCCAGTAGCTCTCTAGGCCATACCCTCTACCTGTACTTTCGATACGATGTGTATACAAACTTTTGTACATGGGCATTAGCCTCCAAGCTATAAGCTTCTTTGAGTCACGATTTAGTGATCCGCACAACGTCATACCTGCCAATCTGTAACTGTGCCTCAAGTTCATCTAAACGTATTCCGTGTACTGCGTGCATTGAAACAAAGTACCTTCAGTCCTTTGTCAAAGTTCGATATGCCTTGCCGAATCTGCGCAAACTGCTGGAGTAGTGGAAACGTTGCCATGCTCTCTTGGTAATTACACTGACCTGCTGGGGGCAGGACAGCTTCTCGGAAAAAATAACAGCGGGGAATGCAATATTCCTGATCCTCTCAGTCACAAACGAAACGCTGGTATAATAGGGGGCTAGCTACATAACTGTGTGGTGCACCCGTGCTGATGGAAATCATGCAGGAGACGCTGTTGCAAAACCGAACTGATGGGCTCGGTCAAAATGACAATATTTCTTGGTAAGACAGGGAAGTGACCGATAATCTTCACGTATATAAGATTTATAACGTGATATATGGGCATAATTACGTAATTTGGCCCATCCAGCCAGTTTCGCTATTTCATCATTGCTGAACTATTTCCCTCTCAGCCCCAAACTCCTGCATTCTCCCCGTATCCATTCATGCCCTGACTACCTCTGCCTTGCCCATACACGAGGTGCTGGATACGGATTCCACAAATTCAACACTCTCTTGCCTTCTGCTCCATTCTGAAAGGACGACCTTCTCTTCTGAGGATGTGTCCTCTGGCCGTATACTCTTGCAATATAGGTAACAGCCTCTCCACCTCCACTTCAGCTTTGTTGGTTACACAGATTCAGCTTTGTCTTGTTTGTTTGTTATTTGTTTAAAATCTTTAACAAATTTTTCAGGCCTAATCTTTCCTGGAACAATGAAGCTGATACGATTTATTTCATCATGTGACTCCAAGCATCCCGATACCACATCTTTAATAATCCAGTCGAATATCTTCCCAACCGTTGAGGTCAGATCAACTGGCATATAATTTCCATTCTTCTGTCTCTCTCCTTTCTTGAAGAGTGGGGTGACATCTGCAATTTTCTACTGTCCCCGTATCTAGAGATTCTTGAAAAATCATGACTAATTCATCTACAATCTCTTTGGACATCTCCTTCAGACCCCAGAGCTGAGCACCGTCTGGTCCAGGTAACGTATTAACATTCAGATCCCAAGAGTCCTCTCCGTAGTAATGACAGATTCACGTATTCCTGAACCCCTGGCACTCCCGAACTTGTGGCAAGCTGCTAGTGTCTTCCACAGTGAATACGTCCAAGAAACTGAGACAGTTCGTCCGGCATTTTCTTCTCTCACATTGCATCCTGTTTGGCATCTTTCCAGCGGTCTGATAAGCACTCGCCCGTCTCTTTTAAACTTGATGTTTCTCAAGAAACATATGGTATCCATCTGAATATGATTGGCTTGCTTACTTTCGCATTCCATCTTTCCTTCCATAATACTTTTTTGTGCCTATTAAAGGTTTTTAATAGCTTTCCAATCCTCTAACATCCCACGAATGCTTGCTCTATTACAGGGCCCACTATCGGTTTTCTGTTGACATTGACTTCTTGTTATCCATGCTTCTGTTACCTCGCCATTAGCACACTTCTTTTTTTTCTTGGGATTTACAAATCTTGAACCTTTCGAATTACTTCCAGAAGTTCCAGCCATTGCTGCTCTTCTGTTACCCCTATCAGTGTTATTTTCCAATCAGTTCATGCAAATCTCTCTCTAATGCCTTTGTAATTGGCTTTCCTCCATCGCAATATTCACACATCTGACTTTAGGATCTCCTTCTCAAATTTCAGTGTGAATTGTGTCATATTATGATCACATTTCCATCAGTGGTCTTTCTTTATCTTAAGCTCTCGAATCAAGTCCCCTTCATTGCACCGCACCCAATCCAAAATAACTGCTCCGCTGGTGGGCCCAACGTAACCTGCTCTAAAGAGCCTGCTTGCAGGTATGCTAGAAATTCCCGCATTTGGAATCCAACAGCATTAAGATTTTCCCAATCTACCTGCATGTTGAAATTCCCTATGACAATTGCAACACTTTTAGCCTGTATTTTGTATCTCCTGTTATAATTTGTTGACCTCAATCTTACTACTCTTTGGAAGTCTGTAAATAACTTCCAAGAGGAACTTCTAACCATTGCAGATCCTTAGCTCTACCCAAAATTCCCTATGACAATTGCAACACTTTTAGCCTGTATTTTGTATCTCCTGTTATAATTTGTTGACCTCAATCTTACTACTCTTTGGAAGTCTGTAAATAACTTCCAAGAGGAACTTCTAACCATTGCAGATCCTTAGCTCTACCCAAAAATATTCAACACCTTCCGACCCGAGGTCACCTCTTTCAAACGATGTGATTTCCCTTTTTTTTTACCCATAGCGCCATTGCACCCCTTCTGACTGTCCTTTCGGGAAAATGTGTATACTTGGACGTTAACCTCCCAGCTATATTTTCTTTGAGTCACGATTTATTGACAGCCACAACTTCATAGCTGCTAATCTGTCACCGTGCTGCAATTCATTCACCTTGTTTGATTAACATAATTCCATCTACTGCGAGCATTCAAACAAAAGAGCTTTAGCCCTGTTTTCACCCTCTTCGCTTTTGTCCTCCTTTTATATTGCAACTTATCCTATTGACTGCAATTTTGATCTATCATCAGCCTCTGTTTGCTGGGAGAGCCTTTCTTGATAAACCAGCTACTTCATGCCCAACACTGTAACACTTGTTCTCATCCACTGTCAAGTTAGTTTACTTAATTGAAATACAAATGAAAATTCCTTTATTAATTTAATCGTGTTAAATTGTTGTGTTAACTACTATAAAATTACACATATTTGGAAGTGATAATAAAGTTAAACATATTTTTTCCAATCATCTTATCTGATAAACATCCTTACTTTTGTGTCATAGAGAAGGAATGTGGGACGTTCTCCTTCCGAATCGTAAATAAGCAGTTTGTTTTTAAATGTGTTCTGTTGTGATTTCCCTGATGGGCGCATCCATTGCGCTAACACAATGTATCGTAATAGCTCAGGAGAAATGTTTGGACACTGGGCTGTCTCTGATGTGACTAATAAGCTGCTAAGATTAGTTTGGAGATTGCTTTATAAAAGCTTTCAATTCCATTATCAGTAGCTTTCGGCAGTAGATGCTTTTTAATCTGATCGTCACGGCACACAGAGAATGGAATATCCAGCAATTTACTACATAGAGAGTGTTTATTATCCTGTACTGACCGCTATCGGTATCCCTCGTAAGTAACTGACTGGAGAATGTCTGTAATTATTTACTGCTCTATCTGCTGCTCTGTTATATATTCGCCTTAAAAACCATTACACATAGTTATTGTCTGATGAGGGATTTCGATCTTATCAGGTTTGAAATATATTCTTCTTTCTTCTTTCTTCCGTTCCGTACGGCTGTTTTCCTGGTCAACTGCAACAACCGAATTAGCACAAATATTCAAAGGTTTTATATACATCAAATGTATATATAATGTCAGAGAAATTTACATCCTGAAATGCTTTTTTTTCCCGCAACCATCCACGAAACAGAGGAATGCCCCAAAAGAATGAATGACGATTAAATGTTAGAACCCCAAAGTTGCCGCCCCAGCTTCCCTTCCTCCCCCGCATAAGCGGCAGCAAGCAACGATCCCTCTGCCCCCACCAGCAAAAAAAGCATCGGCGTCCACCACCGAACTCTCAAGCGTGAGCAAAGCGCGGGGGGATGCATAACAAAAAGCTCGCTGATTTACAATGTTAAAAGTCTTTGGCGTTGTTGCTCCGAGCTCTGATCCGAAAAGATCTCCGGTATCTGGGCACACAGCCTTAGATCTTCCATCACCCACGACACACCGATCCAGACCCACGAGGTCTCGGCACTCCGAAGGCGAGCAGAGCTCTCAGATCGAGCCCTTGGCGTGCCGAGTAACTGCCAGTCGTGAAACCCCGAAAGCTGGTCCCCTTCCCGCAAAGAACCGTATTCAGCGTGCAAATCCAGGTCGGGGTCAAAAGAACGCTGAAAGGGAAAATAGAGAAATTACAGTTGGAACTAGATCGGTTTCCAAAGATGCAAGCAAACGAGTCGGCGTTAGACGCCATTAATCCTCTTAAGCTCCTAAGCTATAGATGTATTTCTAGCCATTTGCCTTGCCCGACCTTTCACTGTATAGTTCCTTTGCACCATCATGGAACAACTGAGGATTCGTTTTCAACATAATTGTTTTAACATATTTTCAGTTGCAACAGTAACCGAAGAGAATATGACCGCTCTTTTTCCCTTTTTGGACTTGTTTTTTTACTTCTCTCATCTTAATTTGAACTCTGCGCGTTCCTGTACTCACATGTGCGACATCACAAGAAACGGTGTATCTAGGCCCACGAAATACCCACTCTCAATGCTCCCTTCGGCTTTATCAGCTACAAAGCTAGAACCAGTCCAAATGGCTGCGTCGATCAGCCGCGCTCTCTTAGATGTGCCGTGGAGTCCCGTTGCCAACAGGTGGAGATTTGCCGACTCAACTTTCATTCAGATCCTCCCTGGAATCAGAAGGATATTTTCCTTCAGTCAGTAAACAATTTTATATAAATCCAGTAAAATTGATCGGCTTTTGTGCGCTTGAAACTAACTATTCTGTTCTTCCTTCCAGTTAATTTGATGGCTATTGTGATCCTTTGTCGTGAAAAATGCGGACTCTCCAAATGCATCACCCGTTACCTGGTGGCGATGGCATCAGCTGATTTATTGGGTGTTATCATCGGTGTTATATTGGAGCGGATCAATCATATTTATGTTTATGCGAGATTTTTGTTCATCACTCCGATTTGTGCTACGTCACTTGTCTTTAGGCTCGCAGCCATGGACTGTTCTGTCTGGCTGACAGTGTCTTTCACATTTGATCGATGTATTGCAATTTGTAGCCAAAACCTGCGTGAACGATTTTGCACTGTGAAGACGGCGACGATAGTGGTGGTGATTGTGGGCTTAGGGAGTTGTCTAAGGTGTTCGCCATTTTACTTTTCAGTGGATCATTCCGCGATTAATAATAACTTTCCATGGCGATGTACTGGCAGTGCAGATTACTTTACTTCACCAGTGTGGAAGGCTTACCAGATGTTTAATACTATTACTACACCTTTATTGCCAATCGGTTTAATTCTATTGTTCAATGTTTTAACAGTCAGTCACATCATCGCGGCAAACAGAGTCCGCCGAGGACTCCGGAGCAGCAATGACAATAAGAAGGATTCAGAGGTGGAGAACCGGAGAAAGTCAATGATTTTGCTGTTCGCTCTATCAGCCAATTTCATTATATTGTGGATCCCTTTTATAGTCTCTACTATGATCTGGCAGGCTCAAAATTACCGTTATATAGATAGATACCTTAACTCGCCGAGGTTTATCCTGCAAGAGTTTGGGTTTATGTTGCAATTTCTCTGCACCTGCACCAACACGTGTATCTACACACTGTCCCAGAGGAAATTCAGGGAAGAGATGAAGACCGGAGTGAAACATCTGGTCACATTGAATGGCCGACTTTGTAGATAATCGGAAGATGAATTGTACGCTTTGTTATAATTTTCTGAACTATTTGTTGGTCTGATCAATATAACATAAATTAGCATCGTCAGGAGCTTGAAGTTTGGAAGCGTGCTTTTCCATCAATGGCAGCCAAGTGACCCTCCTCAAGTGTCCCAAATAATAAACTATTGCCAATGTCAGTCTTACATCCGCAGAATTACATTTAAAATGATAGGATTAATACCGAAATCTGGCCAACGAACCACTTGATGCAAGTGTGATTCATACATTGGTAGAATTATATTCTGATTGACAGGATCATCGATCCACTGAACACGCTTGCTCATCCTCTATGGCTGGCGGAGAAATGAACCTTGGACAGAACAATCCGGGGGCTGATAAACAGAGTGGGGTTTAAGTATCGGATCTCTGTTGTTCTGGTTTCAAAAATTGAGGTAACACACTGCTCTGAAGTATACACGCAGGTTGACCTGCCTTGGAGTCTTTATGAAAAGGCTTAGTATGAAAAATACATCTCCGACTTGAACCTCACAGTAAAACATTACTATACATTTGAAACGATGCTCTGATTTATCTCATCGATAAGGTTTCCTTCTACAAATCTAGTCGCGTCAAAGGCAAGCTTTATGTCCAAAATCATGGTCCAACTTCGGTGTAATATCGGCGTATTTGTAACACGTACATTTGTTTCCCATATTAGTGACACACATATTTCTTTATATTACCATCAAAATTTGTATTTTAATTAGTCACATTACCGAATATGTGAACAGATCCGTATGACTCGGTTTCGTACCGAGGTGATATTATATTTTCAGAACTATTGTCTTCATTAGAATGAGTGAATATGGAAAGCTGGGTCAGAAAATTAATGCCTGAGACCTGACGATGGGTCTTCGACCAGAATAGTTAATTTCCAATCTTTCTCTCCTCCATTGTCACCTCACCTGCGTTTTCGTTTCTGTTTCAGATTCCCCATTCTAAAGGTTTCCTTGGTTAGATTGGGTTTTCGGGGAAATAAACAGTTTATATCAGAGGAGTTTCCCCTCAATATTATACAGGGAACGATCTTCAACCTCCAGTGTGGCGTATTTTGTATTTTCACATCTATTCTGATAAAATTGCATGAATATGCATCAAGTGAAAATTGGATAATATAGCAGTTACTTTTATTTCTGCACAGCTCAGGGAAGTTATCATTTAATCTATCATCAGCACCCCGGCAGAAGTCTCACAGATCAGAGATACAGATTATTTAGACATACACCGCAGATCAGCACGGTTGCTTCTGGCTCAAGGATCCATGCCCGCCAGCAATCCGTCATTCCCCAAACTCATCACAGAATAAATTACAACTACCAATTAACACGCTCACAGTGAGAATTTTAGACTGTAGGAGGAAAGGAAGCAGACGGAGCAAGTCCATCCATATGAGCTTTCTTACGAAGGACACCGGACTCCGATGCCCCGAGCAGTCGCAGTTTCGTGCTAACAGTACTCATTCGCCGTTAAATGTATGCGTGCATTTTCAAGCGTTTGATAGTGTTAACAATGACTTACGGTTTCTTCAAAATGTGAATGTGTTTCAAGTACTTTACGTGAATATCTACAATACACATGTATTAGTTAAATATATCAAAAGACTTTTGAAGATTTATTAGGCCTATGTAACTAGATAATGAAACCTTACCAAGAAGAAAATGTTCATGAACAAGCCGAAGTAGTTTCCTCTGCCGCTCAATACTGTTCCGTCATTTCACACGTCAGAAGGTTTCTTACTTTGAAAATGGGGCTCTCGTTTTACCATTTTTTTTTTAGTTTTATCTAAACTTAATATATATTGCTTGCCACTTTATGCCAATTTCTTAAATACGGACTATTAGTCATTTTAATGCATATGCAATTATTACATTAGCTTCTAAATCTGTTTTACTGAGATTAAATTATAATCAGTAATGCTCGGTTTTCCAACAATACTTACTGACTTACTGACCATGACACCACAAGGGAAGCAATGAGGGTTCTCCATCTACGTCTGCACATTCCTTCGCATACAGATATAGAAGGATTCTTCATTGCGGTTTTCATAACACCTTTTAGAAAGTCAGCAAAGTTAGGACCAGGAAGACCGGTGGACCACTGTAAACCTGGTCAATACCCTTTGAACTGTGACCCTCCCAAGATACAGGGCACAAGCCAACATGGCTTCCAAATCAATGTGGCACGCAAGCCTCGAAACCCTATGATAAGGTTATGATCGTTTGGGGAATGTTTCCACATTACTGGATATAAAATAGCAAGTATCTCGCTTTCTCGACAGATGCTTTTAACTCGATCATCCAAAATCCCTCCTCCACCTGGTTGCAGCTAACTTTCAAATGTTCAAAGGTTCGAAGGTTAACTTAACATCAAAGTGTACAACTCTGAAATGATACTTCTCCAGACATCGACGAAACAGAGAAAGAAAAGAGCAGAATCACGATCATCAACCCCCCAAATCCTTCCTACCCGCAGGAAAAAAAAGATCAAAAACCGAATAGCACGTCGACCCCAAAATTCCCGTCTCCCAGGCACAAAACAACGAGAAAGGACGGGTGAAAAACATATTACATTAAATCCTATAAGACTGTTAAAAGTCCCTTTTCGCATGTCCATATCCAAAACGGAGGGAACCTGGTTCACATTCTCCAGGCACAGCGGTCCACATTTCCTTCTCGAGCAGCATGCCATTTGGCCAACGCTGAACAGTAAGTTTATGCGCTCCGACAGCAGCCCGATACCCAGCGATCAAAAGGCAGTCTTCTCTCTCCGGAGCAGAACAGTTTCACCAGCAATCAAAAGACAGGCAGCCGGCGCTAACCGTCTGTATTCGCCTCGATGGTTCAATATCTCTCGTCACTTTAATCGGCGAACAAGGAAGACTTTAATCGGCGAAGTGAATTCGAACATCGTTTTGCGCTCGACTTGCAGCCTTCTCGCGACGACACGCTAACACTGGAATAAGGAACTGCTGAGCGCTAAAACACCATGACGATCTCCAAAGTGCATTAACTGTTCCAACAGTTTCAGAATAAAATTCAAGGCGAAAAGCAATTGTAAAGGACATAAAGGAACATACTCAGCTTCATGATCTCTCCAGAGATGTCAACCAAAGTGTATCCTCGGTGCTGTAGGTTATTATGTAACAAAGACTTCGAATATCCCAATTGATGCTGCATCAGCATAACACTGTCAGGCTATATATAGAATTCACCAATGCTGTCGCCACTGTTACAAACTTAAGTCCTTCTGTTTAAATTCTTCCTATCCCCTCCCCTGAACTACTCTCAGTGTCTCCACAAACACGAAATTAAAATTTCTGCTTTACTATTTTTGCCTTAACTCCTCCTGCAATAGAAACGACATCACTAGATTCTTCCATGGGAATTCTCATTCATGGGAATCGTTTCTACAGATGCTGGATCTGACCCCTCACAATCAAAACACATGTGGAGCTGTTTCAATACCAAGGAAATACCTCAGTCAGTGAAAGTTCATTGCTCAATGCAAAAAAAAAACCTTTGAGATTTTTGTCATCACTTCCGATATTTCCACTACATTTCTCACTTTTCCCTCAGCCTGACTGGCCAATTTACATGTCCGTTGCATGCATGCTTGCTGCCCTCAGTTGCCACCAGCATTTTGATAGTGAGCTATGTAAAGCAGATTATCACATAATACGCCAAAGGCCTATCAGTGTACTAGATATACATAGCATTCCTGTTGGAAATAACCGTCCAAAACTCGCCGTCTGGATGGGCCACATAGCCCAGCAAGAAACACATCCCCTTGTATTTTATTTTCGTTCTCTTTTCGCTTCTACCATCGTGGAAAAGGTGTAGCATCCTTAGGTTCCGCTCAAACGGGTTCAAGAAGTTATTGCTGTACGACCATCAGGAACATTATCAGCGTGGACAACGTTATGCACCTCAACTCTGTACAGATTGCAGAATGTACGAACTCACTTTCAAGGAGCTTGCAAATCCATAGGATCATAGTGTGATGTTGAGGAGTAATAGCTGTTTATCTACCTGGTGCTGTGAATCATGAGGGTCATGTGGTAATGACAACAGCTGATTTCATGGGTGTTATCAATGGCGTTCTACAAGAGCGGATCAATAAATATTACGGTTTTGCCAATGATCTGTTCATCTCTCCGATTTGTGATACGACGCTTGCGTTTCGGCTCGCACTTCTGGACTGTTCTGCATGGCTGACGGTGGCTTTCACATTTGTTTGATGTGTTGCAAAGGCTGCAGAAGCGAGTTTGTACCGGGAGGACGCCGATTACAATGGTTGTGGTTGTGGGCATAGGAGGATTTCTAAGGTATTCTCCATTTCTCTTTGCAGCAGCAACTTTCGCGGTTATTGACAATGTTCCATGGCGCTGTATTCTCAGTAACGCCATTATTCCCAATCGGTTTAATTCTGTTATTCAATGCTTAAACAGTCAGACATGTTATCGGAACAAACAGAGTCCGCAGAGGACTCCGGAACAGCAATGACAATTTTATTTATTGCGGATCACCTTTATAGTCTCTACTATGATCAGGCAATCTCTGAATTGCTTTGACACAGACAGATATCTTAATTCGCCGTCGTTTATCTTGCAGGAATTTGGGTGCATGCTGCAATTTCTCTGCACCTGCACCAACACGTGTATCTACACCCTGTCCCAGAGGAAATTCAGGGGAGAGGTGAAGAAAGGTGAACCGTCTCCAGTGTCAGCACATGTTTTCCAACATAAAGCAGCATATACTTTCAAAGATAAACCTCCTGAAAATATTCGTATTAAGGCCTCACCAGTGTGTTATAAAGCCTCGAAATTACAACCTTGCTTTTCCTTTTTAATACTCTTGGGGTGAATGCTAACATCGCATTTGCGTTGCTCACAACCGACTCAATCTGCAAATTCACCTTCAGGTAATTCTGCACAAGGACTGAATGTCCCTTTGCGCCTCCGATTTTTGAATTTCCTTTCCGTTTATTTCTGCTAGCAAAATGCATGACCACACACTTCCCGACACTATATTCCATCTGCTACACTTTACCCATTTTCCTAATCTCTAAACCTTCTGTAGCCTCTGTACTTCCTCAAAACTACCTATCCCTCCACCTATCTTCGTAGCGTCCGCAAGGTTTACAACAAAGCCATCAATTACTTCATCCAACTTCTTTACATAAATAATGAAACAATAAGCAGTTGCACACGCGAGCAACTACGGAACACCACGAGCCACGATCAACCAACCAGAAAAGGCTCCCTTTATTTCTACATTTTCCCTCCTGCCAATAACCCTCAGCTTAATCCAAGGAAAAAATCTTTCCAGTAATACCATAGGCTCATAGTTTGGTAACCAGCTTCAGGTGTGGCATTTATCTTCTGAAAATGCAAGAACATTTCTCCATTTCTTCTTTTCTCCAACCGATTCCCCTTTGCCTGTCCTGCTTCGAACTTATTCAAAGAAATCCAAATGTTTGTCAGGCTGAGTAATCAATGCTGACTATGTCTTCTTTTATCATTTGCCTCCAAGTACTCTGACACCTCATCATTATCAAACGACTCACCACTTCTCAACGACTGTGGTCAGTCCATCTGGCATTTAATATCCTCACTTCGGTCTCTCTCCTTTCCCAAGCAGTGGAGTCACACTTGCAATGTTCCAGTGTTCCAGAACGATTCTTGAATATATATATATATATATATTTGTTTTCCTGAAAGATCATTACAAATGCCGCAACGATCTCACCAGCTACCTCTTTAAGAACCCTGTGCTGTACTCTATCGGGTCCAGGTAACTTATCTACTTTTCTGATGACATTCTCTGTATCAACGGCATCTTCACACACTTATGAGTTCTTACAGCCTAGAAGGTCGACGCACTGCTGCAGTATTCCACAGCGATTGCTGATGTAAAACACTTATTCAGTTCGTCCGTCATTTCCTTGTCTCCACTACGATTAACTAGCAGCATTTTCCAGCGGTCCGATATTCACTCTCGGGTCTCCTTTCCACTTAATATACCTAAAGATGTTACTGTATCCGTTTAAACATTACTGTCCTTTTCCATTTTTGTCCTTACCAATCATCTAACCCTACTATCTGTGCTGCATTATAATTCATCCATTTAACTTTAATGTTAGCCATAACTTCACTTATTAACCACAATTGTGTGATTTTGCCATTAGAATATCTCTTCCCCTTTGGAGTGTGTACATCCTCTGCCTCCGAATTGCTTCCAGAATTTCTGGCAATTTCTGCTCTACCGTTATCTCAATCAGTGTTCTTCTGCAGTAATTTCTGGTCAACTCCTCTCTCCTGCCTCTGTAATTCTCGTACTTCTGTGTTATGCTGATACATCTGACCTCAGCTTCAACTTCTCAAATTTTAATGCGAACTCCATCATATTATAATCACTTTTTCTGAAGGGTTCTTCTACTTTAAGCTCTCTGAACACCTCATCCAAAACAGTTGGTCTCCGAGTCGCCTCAGACATGAACTGCTCTAAAAACTATCTTGGAGGCATTCTAGAAATCTCACCTCTTGGGATCCAACAACAGCTTTATTTTTCTAATCTACCTGCCTTTATCATTCTCCCATGACTATTTTGATATTGTTCTTTTCGCATGTTGTAATTTTTGACGTGTGTTAGTTTGTAGACCCAAAGCTTACTACTGCATGGGTGTCTGGATATAACTCCCATTAGGGTATTTTTACACTTGCAATTCCTTACCCACAACTATTCAACACCTCCCGACGCTATGCGACCCCTTTCAAATCACTTGACTTCATTTTTTTTGCCAGTAGCTCTCTAGGCCATACTCTCTACCTGTACTTTCGATATGATATTTACACAAACTTTTGTACATGGGCATTAGCCTCCAAGCTATAAGCTTCTTTGAGTCACGATTTAGTGATCCGCACAACGTCATACCTGCCAATCTGTAACCGTGCCTCAAGTTCATCTAACCGTATTCCGTGTACTGCCTGCATTGAAACAAAGTACCTTCAGTCCTTTGTCAAAGTTCGATATGCCTTGCCGAATCTGCGCAAACTGCTGGAGTAGTGGAAACGTTGCCATGCTCTCTTGGTAATTACACTGACCTGCTGGGGGCAGGACAGCTTCTCGGAAAAAATAACAGCGGGGAATGCAATATTCCTGATCCTCTCAGTCACAAACGAAACGCTGGTATAATAGGGGGCTAGCTACATAACTGTGTGGTGCACCCGTGCTGATGGAAATCATGCAGGAGACGCTGTTGCAAAACCGAACTGATGGGCTCGGTCAAAATGACAATATTTCATGGTAAGACAGGGAAGTGACCGATAATCTTCACGTATATAAGATTTATAACGTGATATATGGGCATAATTACGTAATTTGGCCCATCCAGCCAGTTTCGCTATTTCATCATTGCTGAACTATTTCCCTCTCAGCCCCAAACTCCTGCATTCTCCCCGTATCCATTCATCCCCTGACTACCTCTGCCTTGCCCATACACGAGGTGCTGGATACGGATTCCACAAATTCAACACTCTCTTGCCTTCTGCTCCATTCTGAAAGGACGACCTTCTCTTCTGAGGATGTGTCCTCTGGCCGTATACTCTTGCAATATAGGTAACAGCCTCTCCACCTCCACTTCAGCTTTGTTGGTTACACAGATTCAGCTTTGTCTTGTTTGCTTGTTATTTGTTTAAACAACTTTAACAAATTCTTCAGGCCTAATCTTTCCTGGAACAATGAAGCTGATACGATTTATTTCATCATGTGACTCCAAGCATCCCGATACCACATCTTTAATAATCCAGTCGAATATCTTCCCAACCGTTGAGGTCAGATCAACTGGCATATAATTTCCATTCTTCTGTCTCTCTCCTTTCTTGAAGAGTGGGGTGACATCTGCAATTTTCTACTGTCCCCGTATCTAGAGATTCTTGAAAAATCATGACTAATTCATCTACAATCTCTTTGGACATCTCCTTCAGACCCCAGAGCTGAGCACCATCTGGTCCAGGTAACGTATTAACATTCAGATCCCAAGAGTCCTCTCCGTAGTAATGACAGATTCACGTATTCCTGAACCCCTGGCACTCCCGAACTTGTGGCAAGCTGCTAGTGTCTTCCACAGTGAATACGTGCAAGAAACTGAGACAGTTCGTCCGGCATTTTCTTCTCTCACATTGCATCCTGTTTGGCATCTTTCCAGCGGTCTGATAAGCACTCGCCCGTCTCTTTTAAACTTTATGTATCACAAGAAACATATGGTATCCATCTGAATATGATTGGCTTGCTTACTTTCGCATTCCATCTTTCCTTCCATAATGCTTTTTTGTGCCTATTAAAGGTTTTTAAAAGCTTTCCAATCCTCTAACATCCCACGAATGCTTGCTCTATTACAGGGCCCACTTTCGGTTTTCTGTTGACATTGACTTCTTGTTATCCATGCTTCTGTTACCTCGCCATTAGCACACTTCTTTTTTTTCTTGGGATTTACAAATCTTGAACCTTTCGAATTACTTCCAGAAGTTCCAGCCATTGCTGCTCTTCTGTTACCCCTATCAGTGTTATTTTCCAATCAGTTCATGCAAATCTCTCTCTAATGCCGTTGTAATTGGCTTTCCTCCATCGCAATATTCACACATCTGACTTTAGGATCTCCTTCTCAAATTTCAGTGTGAATTGTGTCATATTATGATCACATTTCCATCAGTGGTCTTTCTTTATCTTAAGCTCTCGAATCAAGTCCCCTTCATTGCACCGCACCCAATCCAAAATAACTGCTCCGCTGGTGGGCCCAACGTAAGCTGCTCTAAAGAGCCTGCTTGCAGGTATGCTAGAAATTCCCGCATTTGGAATCCAACACCATTAAGATTTTCCCAATCTACCTGCATGTTGAAATTCCCTATGACAATTGCAACACTACACTTTTAGCCTGTATTTTGTATCTCCTGTTATAATTTGTTGACCTCAATCTTACTACTCTTTGGAAGTCTGTAAATAACTTCCAAGAGGAACTTCTAACCATTGCAGATCCTTAGCTCTACCCAAAAATATTCAACACCTTCCGACCCGAGGTGACCTCTTTCAAACGATGTGATTTCCCTTTTTTTTTAACCATAGCGCCATTGCACCCCTTCTGCCTGTCCTTTCGGGGAAATGTGTATCCTTGGACGTTAACCTCCCAGCTATATTTTCTTTGAGTCACGATTTATTGACAGCCACAACTTCATAGCTGCTAATCTGTCACCGTGCTGCAATTCATCCACCTTGTTTGATTAACATAATTCCATCTACTGCGAGCATTCAAACAAAAGAACTTTAGCCCTGTTTTCACCCTCTTCGCTTTTGTCCTCCTTTTATATTGCAACTTATCCTATTGACTGCAATTTTGATCTATCATCAGCCTCTGTTTGCTGGGAGAGCCTCTCTTGATAAACCAGCTACTTCATGCCCAACACTGTAACACTTGTTCTCATCCACTGTCAAGTTAGTTTACTTAATTGAAATACTAATGAAAATTACTTTATTAATTTAATCGTGTTAAATTGCTGTGTTAACTACTATAAAATTACACATATTTGGAAGTGATAATAAAGTTAAACATATTTTCTCCAATCATCTTATCTTATAAACATCCTTACTTTTGTGTCATAGAGAAGGAATGTGGGACGTTCTCATTCGGAATCGTAAATAAACAGATTGTTTTAAAATGTGTTCTGTTGTGATTTCCCTGATGGGCGCATCCATTGCGCTAACACAATGTATCGTAATAGCTCAGGAGAAATGTTTGGACACTGGGCTGTCTCTGATGTGACTAATAAGCTGCTAAGATTAGTTTGGAGATTGCTTTATAAAAGCTTTCAATTCCATTATCAGTAGCTTTCGGCAGTAGAAGCTTTTTAATCGGATCGTCACGGCAAACAGAGAATGGAATATCCAGCAATTTACTACATAGAGAGTGTTTATTATCCTGTACTGACCGCTATCGGTATCCCTCGTAAGTAACTGACTGGAGAATGTCTGTAATTATTTATTGCTCTATCTGCTGCTCTCTATTATATTCGCCTTTAAAACCATGACACATAGTTATTGCCTGATGAGGGATTTCGATCTTATCAGGTTTGAAATATATTCTTCTTTCTTCTTTCTTCCGTTCCTTATGGCTGTTTTCCTGGTCAACTGCAACAACCGAATTAGCACAAATATTCAAAGGTTTTATATACTTCAAATGTATATATAATGTCAGAGAAATTTACATCCTGAAATGCTTTTTTTTCGCAACCATCCACGAAACAGAGGAATGCTCCAAAAGAATGAATGACAATTAAATGTTACAACCACAAAGTTGCCGCCCCAGCTTCCCTTCCTTCCCCGCATAAGCGGCAGCATCAACGATCCCTCTGCCCCCACCAGCAAAAAAAGCATCGACGTCCACCACCGAACTCTCAAGCGTGAGCAAAGCGAGGGGGAGGCATAACAAACAGCTCGCTGATTTACAATGTTAAAAGTCTGTGGCGTTGTTGTTCCGAGCTCTGATCCGAAAGATCTCCGGTATCTGGACACACAGCCTTAGATCTTCCATCACCCACGACACACCGATCCAGACCCACGAGGTCTCGGCAATCCGAAGGCGAACAGAGCTCTCAGATCGAGCACTTGGCGTGCCGAGTAACTGCCCGAAAGCTGGTCCCCTTCCCACGAAGAACCGTATTCAGCGTGCAAATCCAGGTCGGGGTCAAAAGAACGCTGAAAGGGAAAATAGAGAAATTACAGTTGGAACTGGAGCGGTTTCCAAAGATGCAAGCAAACGAGTCGACGTTAGACGCCATTAATCCTCTTAAGCTCCTAAGCTGTAGATGTATTTCGAGCGATTTACCTTGCCCGACCATCATGCAACAACTGAGGATTTGTTTTCAACATAATTGTTTTAATATATTTTCAGTTGCAACAGTAACCGAAGATAATATGACCGTTCCTTTTCCCTTTTTGGACTTGTTTTTTTTACTTCTCTCATCTTAATTTGAACTCTGCGCGTTCCTGTACTCACATGTGCGACATCACAAGAAACGGTGTATCTAGGCCCACGAAATACCCACTCTCAAAGCTCCCTTCGGCTTTATCAGCTACAAAGCTAGAACCAGTCCAAATGGCTGCGTCGATCAGCCGCGCTCTCTTAAATGTGCCATGGAGTCCCGTTGCCAACAGCTGGAGATTTACCGACTCAACTTTTATTCAGATCCTCCCTGGAATCAGAAGGATAATTTTCCTTCAGTCAGTAAACAATTTTATATAAATCCAGTAAAATTGATCGGCTTTTGTGCGCTTGAAACTAACTCTTCCGTACTTCCTTCCAGTTAATTTGATGGCTATTGTGATCCTTTGTCGTGGAAAATGCGGACTCTCCAAATGCATCACCCGCTACCTGGTGGCAATGGCATCAGCTGATTTACTGGGTGTTATCATCGGTGTTATATTGGAGCGGATCAATCATATTTACGTTTATGCGAGATTTTTGTTCATCTCTCCGATTTGTGCTACGTCAGCTGTCTTTAGGCTCGCAGCCATGGACTGTTCTGTCTGGCTGACAGTGACTTTCACATTTGATCGATGTATTGCAATTTGTAGCCAAAACCTGCGTGAACGATTTTGCACTGTGAAGACGGCGACGATAGTGGTGGTGATTGTGGGCTTAGGGAGTTGTCTAAGGTGTTCGCCATTTTACTTTTCAGTGGATCATTCCGCGATTAATAATAACTTTCCATGGCGATGTACTGGCAGTGCAGATTACTTTACTTCACCAGTGTGGAAGGCTTACCAGATGTTTAATACTATTACTACACCTTTATTGCCAATCGGTTTAATTCTATTGTTCAATGTTTTAACAGTCAGTCACATCATAGCGGCAAACAGAGTCCGCCGAGGACTCCGGAGCAGCAATGACAATAAGAAGGATTCAGAGGTGGAGAACCGGAGAAAGTCAATGATTTTGCTGTTCGCTCTATCAGCCAATTTCATTTTATTGTGGATCCCGTTTATAGTCTCTACTATGATCTGGCAAGCTCAAAATTACCGTTATACGGACAGATACCTTAACTCGCCGAGGTTTATCCTGCAGGAGTTTGGGTTTATGTTGCAATTTCTCTGCACCTGCACCAACACGTGTATCTACACACTGTCCCAGAGGAAATTTAGGGATGAGATGAAGGAAGGAGTGAAACATCTGGTCACATTGAATGGCCGACTTTGTAGATAATCGGAAGATGCATTGTACGCTTTGTTATAATTTTTTGAACTATTTGTTGGTCTGATCAATATAACATAAATTAGCATCGTCAGGAGCTTGAAGTTTGGAAGCGTGCTTTTCCATCAATGGCAGCCAAGTGACCCTCCTCAAGTGTCCCAAATAATAAACTATTGCCCATGTCAGTCTTACATCCGCAGAATTACATTTAAAATGATAGGATTAATACCGAAATCTGGCCAACGAACCACTTGATGCAAGTGTGATTCATACATTGGTAGAATTATATTCTGATTGACAGGATCATCGATCCACTGAACACGCTTGCATATCCTCTATGGCTGGCGGAGAAATGAACCTTGGACATAACAATCCGGTGGCTGATAAAGTGAGTGGGGTTTAAGTATCGGATCTCCGTTGTTCTGGTTTCAAAAATTGAGGTAACACGCTGTTCTCTGAGAAAGAGAAGTATACACGCAGGTTGACCTGCCTTGGAGTCTTTATGAAAGGGATTAGTATGAAAAATGCATCTCCGACGTGAACCTCACAGTAAAACATCGCTATACATTTCAAGCGATGCTGTGATTTATCTCATCGATAAGGTTTCCTTCTACAAATCTAGTCGCGTCAAAGGCAAGTTTTATATCCAAAATCATGGTCCAACTTCGGTGTAATATCGGCGTATTTGTAACACGTACATTTGTTTCCCATATTTGTGACACATATATTTCTTTATATTACCATCAAAATATGTATTTTAATTTGTCACATTACCGAATTTGTGAACAGATCGGTATGACTCTGTTTCGTACCGAGGTGATATTATATTTTCAGAACTATTGTCTTCATTAGAATGAGTGAATATGGAAATCTGGGTCAGAAAATTAATGCCTGAGACCTGACGATAGGTCTTCGACCAGAATAGTTAATTTCCTTTCTTTCTCTCCTCCATTGTTACCTCACCTGCGTTTTCGTTTCTGTTTCAGATTCCTCATTCTAAAGGTTACCTTGGTTAGATTGGGTTTTCGGGGAAATAAACAGTTTATATCAGAGGAGTTTCCCCACAATATTATACAGGGAACGATCTTCAACCTCCAGTGTGGCGTATTTTGTATTTTCACATCTATTCTGATAAAATTGCATGAATATGCATCAAGTGAAAATTGCATAATATAGCAGTTACTTTTATTTCTGCACAGCTCAGGGAAGTTATCATTTAATCTATCATCAGCACCCCGGCAGAAGTCTCACAGATCAGAGATACAGATTATTTAGACATACACCGCAGATCAGCACGTTTGCTTCTGGCTCATGATCCATGCCCGCCAGCAATCCGGCATTCCCCAAACTCATCACAGAATAAATTACAACTACCAATTAACATGCTCACAGTGAGAATTTTAGACTGTGGGAGGAAAGGAAGCACACGGAGAAAGTCCATCCATATGAGCTTTCTTACGAAGGACACCGGACTCCGATGCCCCGAGTAGTCGCAGTTTCGTGCTAACAGTACTCTATCGCCGTTAAATGTATGTGTGCATTTTCAAGCGTTTGATAGTGTTAACAATGACTTATGGTTTCTTCAAAATGTGAATGTATATCAGGTACTTTACGAGAATATCTACAGTACACGTGCATTAGTTAAATATATCAAAAGACTTTTGAAGTTTTTTTAGGCCTACGTAGTTAGATAATGAAACCTTACCAAGAAGAAAATGTTTATGTTCAAGCCGAAGTAGTTTCCTCTGCCGCTCAATACTGTTCCGTCATTTCACACGTCAGAAGGTTTCTTAATTTGAAAATGGGGCTCTCGTTTTACCATATCGTCCCGGAGTGCAAATGACTCTATCTGATTGTTGAATTTCATTTTTCAAGTTTGTTTGTAAACATTGCAAGAGGCTGTACATTTTTCTCTTATTGCAACATGCGTCTTTTTCTTTTATCGAACAGTACCTCTTTTTGAATTACGAACTCTCACCAGCCATATATTCCATTATATTTAACCAAAAAGCAGAGTCTAAAATGAAACGTACAGCCACCTTTCCGATAAGTTAGAAGATTTAAAAACAACACTCTGGGCTAGTTGTCCGGTTCCGACAGTCATAAACAATGGCCGATTTATTTTTCTTTTTAGTTTTATCTAAACTTAATTAAAAGACCAAGGAGATGGTGGTGGACTTTAGGAGATCTAGGCCTCATATGGAGCCAGTGATCATTAATGGAGAATGTGTGGAGCAGGTTAAGACCTACAAGTATCTGGGAGTACAGTTGGACGAGAAGCTAGACTGGACTGCCAACACAGATGCCTTGTGCAGGAAGGCACAGAGTCGACTGTACTTCCTTAGAAGGTTGGCGTCATTCAATGTCTGCAGTGAGATGCTGAAGATGTTCTATAGGTCAGTTGTTGAGAGCGCCCTCTTCTTTGTGGTGGCGTGTTGGGGAGGAAGCATTAAGAAGAAGGACGCCTCACGTCTTAATAAGCTGATAAGGAAGGCGGGCTCTGTCGTGGGCAAAGTACTGGAGAGTTTAACATCGGTAGCTGAGCGAAGGGCGCTGAGTAGGCTACGGTCAATTATGGAAAACCCTGAACATCCTCTACATAGCACCATCCAGAGACAGAGAAGCAGTTTCAGCGACAGGTTACTGTCGATGCAATGCTCCTCAGACAGGATGAAGAGGTCAATACTCCCCAATGCCATTAGGCTTTACAATTCAACTGCCAGGACTTAAGAACTTTTTTTAAAGCTATTATTAATGCTTTTTGAGTTAGTGATTTAGATGCATATCATATTATTACTGAGTTAAGTATTGTATGTAATGAGTTTTTGCTACAACAAGTGTATGGGACATTGGAAAAAATGTTGAATTTCCCCATGGGGATGAATAAAGTATCTATCTATCTATCTATCTATCTATCTATCTATCTAATATATGTTGCTTGCCACTTTATGCCAATTTCTTAAATACGGACTATTTGCCATTTTAATGCATATGCAATTATTACATTAGCTTCTAAATCTGTTTTACTGAGATTAAATAATAATCAGTAATGCTCGGTTTTCCAACAATACTTACTGACTTACTGACCATGACGCCACAAGAGAAGCAAGGAGGGTTCTCCATCTACGTCTGCACATTCCTTCGCATACAGATATAGAAGGATTCGTCATTGCGGTTTTCATAACACCTTTTAGAAAGTCAGCAAAGTTAGGACCAGGAAGACCGGTGGACCACTGTTAACCTGGTCAATACCCTTTGAACTATGACGCTCCCAAGATACAGGGCACAAGCCAACATGGCTTCCAAATCAATCTGGCACGCAAGTCTCTAAACCCTATAATAAGGTTATGATCGTTTGGGAAATGTTTCCACATTACTGGATATAAAATAGTAAGTATCTCGTTTTCTCTACAGATGCTTTTAACTCGATCATCCAAAATCCCTCCTCCACATGGTTACAGCTAACTTTCAAATGTTCAAAGGTTCGAAGGTTAACTTAACATCAAAGTGTACAACTCTGAAATGATAGTTCTCGAGACATCGACGAAACAGAGAAAGAAAAGAGCAGAATCACGATCGTCAACCCCCCAAATCCTTCCTACCCGCACGAAAAAAAAAGATCAAAAACCGAACAGGGACAAAAAACCCGTCTCCCAGGGACAAAATAACGAGAAAGGTCGGGTGAAAAACATATTATATTAAAACCTATAAGACTGTTAAAAGTCCCATTTCGCATGACCCATATCCAAAACGGAGAGAACCTAGTTCACATTCTCCAGGCACAGCGGTCCACATTTCCTTCTCGAGCAGCATGCCATTTGGCCAACGCTGAACAGTAAGTTTATGCGCTCCGACAGCAGCCCGATACCCAGCGATCAAAAGGCAGTCTTCTCTCTCCGGAGCAGAACAGTTTCACCAGCAATCAAAAGACAGGCAGCCGGCGCTAACCGTCCGTATTCGCCTCGATGGTTCAATCTCTGTCGTCACTTTAATCGGCGAACAAGGAAGACTTTAATCGGCGAAGTGAATTCGAACATCGTTTTGCGCTCGACCTGCAGCCTTCTCGCCACGACACGCTACCACTGAATCCCGGAATAAGAGACTGCAGAGCGCTGAAACACCATGACGATCTCCAAATTGCATCAACTGTTCCAACAGTTTCAGAATCAAATTCAAGGCGAAAAGCAATTGTAAAGGACATAAAAGAACATACTCAGCTTCATGATCTCTCCAGAGATGTCAACCAAAGTGCATCCTCGGTGCTGTGGGTTATTATGTAACAAAGACTTCGAATATCCCAATTGATGCTGCATCAGCATAACACTGTCAGGCTATAAATAGAATTCACCAATGCTGTCGCCACTATTACAAACTTAAGTCTTTCTGTTTAAATTCTTCCTATCCCCTCCCCTGAACTACTCTCAGAGTCTCCACAAACACGAAATTAAAATTTCTGCTTTACTATTTTTACCTGAACTCCGCAGCCTCCTGTAATAGAAACGACATCACTAGATTCTCCCATGGGAATTCTCATTCATGGGAATCGTTTCTACAGATGCTGGATCTGACCCCTCACAATCAAAACACATGTGGAGCTGTTTTAATACTAAGGAAATACCTCAGTCAGTGAAAGTTCATTGCTCAATGCAAAAAAAAAACTTTGAGACTTTTGTCATCACTTCCGATATTTCCACTACATTTCTCACTTTTCCCTCAGCCTGACTGGCCAATTTACATGTCCGTTGCATGCAGGCTTGCTGCCCTCAGTTGCCGCCAGCATTTTGATAGTGAGCTATGTAAAGCAGATTATCACATAATACGCCAAAGGCCTATCAGTGTACTAGATATACATAGCATTCCTGTTGGAAATAACCGTCCACAACTCGCCGTCTGGATGGGCCACACAGCCCAGCAAGAAATATATCCCCTTGTATTTTATTTTCGTTCTCTTTTCGCTTCTACCGTCGTGTCAAAGGTGTAGCATCCTTAGGTTCCGCTCAAACGGGTTCAAGAAGTTATTGCTGTACGACCATCAGGAACATTATCAGCGTGGACAACGTTATGCACCTCAACTCTGTACAGATTGCAGAATGTACGAACTCACTTTCAAGGACCTTGCAAATCCATAGGATCATAGTGTGATGTTGAGGAGTAATAGCTGTTTATCTACCTGGTGGTGTGAATCATGAGGGTCATGTGGTAATGACAACAGCTGATTTCATGGGTGTTATCATTGGCGTTCTACAAGAGCGGATCAATAAATATTACTGTTTTGCCAATGCTCTGTTCATCTCTCCGATTTGTGATACGACGCTTGCGTTTCGGCTCGCACTTCTGGACAGTTCTGTATGGCTGACGGTGGCTTTCACATTTGATTGATGTGTTGCAAAGGCTGCAGAAGCGAGTTTGCACCTGGAGGACGCCGATTGCAATGGTAGTGATTGTGGGCATAGGAGGATTTCTAAGGTATTCTCCAATTCTCTTTGCAGCAGCAACTTTCGCGGTTATTGACAATGTTCCATGGCACTGTATTCTCAGTGCAGATTACGTTACTTCACCAGTGTGAGCAGTTTATCAGATGTTTAATAGGACCATGACGCCATTATTCCCAATCGGTTTAATTCTGTTATTCAATGCTTAAACAGTCAGACATGTTATCGGAACAAACAGAGTCCGCCGAGGTCTCCGGAACAGCAATGACAATTTTATTTATTGCGGATCACCTTTATAGTCTCTACTATGATCAGGCAATCTCTGAATTAATTTTACACAGACAGATATCTTAATTCGCCGTCGTTTATCTTGCAGGAGTTTGGGTGCATGTTGCAATTTCTCTGCACCTGCACCAACACGTGTATCTACACCCTGTCCCAGAGGAAATTCAGGGGAGAGGTGAAGAAAGGTGAACCGTCTCCAGTGTCAGCACATGTTTTCCAACATAAAGCAGCATATACTTTCAAAGATAAACCTCCTGAGAATATTCGTATTAAGGCCTCACCAGTGTGTTATAAAGCCTCGAAATTACAACCTTGCTTTTTCTTTTTAATACTCTTGGGGTGAATGCTAACATCGCATTTGCATTGCTCACAACCGACTCAATCTGCAAATTAATCTTCAGGTAATTCTGCACAAGGACTGTATGTCCCTTTGCGCCTCCGATTTTTGAATTTCCTTTCCGTTTATTTCTGCTAGCAAAATGCATGACCACACACTTCCCGACACTATATTCCATCTGCTACACTTTACCCATTTTCCTAATCCCTAAACCTTCTGTAGCCTCTCTACTTCCTCAAAACTACCTATCCCTCCACCTATCTTCGTAGCGTCCGCAAGGTTTTCAACAAAGCCATCAATTACTTCATCCAACTTCTTTACATAAATAATGAAACAATAAGCAGTTGCACACGCGAGCAAATAAGGAACACCACGAGCCACGATCAACCAACCAGAAAAGGCTCCCTTTATTTCTACATTTTCCCTCCTGCCAATAACCCTCAGCTTCATCCAAGAAAAAAATCTTTCCAGTAATACCATAGGCTCATAGTTTGGTAACCAGCTTCAGGTGTGGCATTTATCTTCTGAAAATGCAAGAACATTTCTCCTTTTCTTCTTTTCTCCAACCGATTCTCCTTTGCCTGTCCTGCTTCGAACTTATTCAAAGAAATCCAAATGTTTGTCAGGCAAGATTTTGCCTTGAGGAATCAATGCTGACTATGGCTTCTTATATCATTTGCCCCCAAGTACTCTGACACCTCATCATTATCAAACGACTCACCACTTCTCAACGACTGTGGTCAGTCCATCTGGCCTTTAATTTCCTCAATTCGGTCTCTCTCCTTTCCCAAGCAGTGGAGTCACACTTGCAATGTTCCAGTGTTCCGGAACGATTCTTGAATATATATATATATACTGTACTCTATCGGGTCCAGGTGACTTATCTACTTTTCTGATGACATTCTCCGTATCAACAGCATCTTCACACACTTATGACGACTTACAGCCTAGAAGGTCGACGCACTGCTGCAGTATTCTACAGTGATTACTGATGTAAAACACTTATTCAGTTCGTCCGGCATTTCCTTGTCTCCACTACGATTAACTAGCAGCGTTTTCCAGCGATCCGATATTCATTCTCGGGTCTCCTTTCCACTTAATAAACCTAAAGATGTTACTGTATACGTTTAAACATTACTTTCCTTTTCCATTTTTGTCCTTACCAATCATCTAACCCTACTATGTGTGCTGCATTATAATTCATCCATTTAACTTTAATGTTAGCCATAACTTCACTTGTTAACCACAATTGTGTGATTTTGCCTTTATAATATCTCTTCCTCTTTGGAGTGTGTACATCCTCTGCCTCCGAATTGCTTCCAGAATTTCTGGCAATTGCTGCTCTACCGTTATCTCAATCAGTGTTCTTCTGCAGTAATTTCTGGTCAACTACTCTCTCCAGCCTCTGTAATTCCCGTACTTCTGTGTTATGCTGATACATCTGACCTCAGCTTCTACTTCTCAAATTTTAATGCGAACTCCATCATATTATAATCACTTTTTCTGAAGGGTTCTTCTACTTTAAGCTCTCTGAACACCTCATCCAAAACAGTTGGTCTCCGAGTCGCCTCAGACATGAACTGCTCTAAAAACTACCTTGGAGGCATTCTAGAAATCTCACCTCTTGGGATCCAACAACAGCTTTATTTTTCTAATCTACCTGCCTTTATCATTCTCCCATGACTATTTTGAAATTGTTCTTTTCGCATGTTGTAATTTTTGACGTGTGTTAGTTTGTAGACCCAAAGCTTACTACTGCATGGGTGTCTGGATATAACTCCCATTAGGGTATTTTTACACTTGCAATTCCTTACCCACAATTATTTAACACCTTCCGACGCTATGCGACCCCTTTCAAATCACTAGACTTCATTTTGTTTTGCCAGTAGCTCTCTAGGCCATACCCTCTACCTGTACTTTCGATATGATGTGTATACAAACTTTTGTACATGGGCATTAGCCTCCCAGCTATAAGCTTCTTTGAGTCACGATTTAGTGATCCGCACAACGTCTTACCTGCCAATCTGTAACTGTGCCTCAAGTTCATCTAACCGTATTCCGTGTACTGCGTGCATTGAAACAAAGTACCTTCAGTCCTTTGTCAAAGTTCGATATGCCTTGCCGAATCTGCGCAAACTGCTGGAGTAGTGGAAACGTTGCCATGCTCTCTTGGTAATTACACTGACCTGCTGGGCCCAGGACAGCTTCTCTGAAAAAATAACAGCGGGGAATGCAATATTCCTGATCCTCTCAGTCACAAACGAAACGCTGGTATAATAGGGGGCTAGCTACATAACTGTGTGGTGCACCCGTGCTGATGGAAATCATGCAGGAGACGCTGTTGCAAAACCGAACTGATGGGCTCGGTCAAAATGACAATTTTTCATGGTAAGACAGGGAAGTGACCGATAATTTTCACTTATATAAGATTTATAACGTGATATATGTGCATAATTACGTAATTTGGCCCATCCAGCCAGTTTCGCTATTTCATCATTGATGATCTATTTCCCTCTCAGCCCCAAACTCCTGCATTCTCCCCGTATTCATTCATGCCCTGACTACCTCTGCCTTGCCCATACACGAGGGGTTGGATACGGATTCCACAAATTCAACACTCTCTTGCCTTCTGCTCCATTCTAAAAGGACGACCTTCTCTTCTGAGGATGTGTCCTCTGGCCGTATACTCTTGCAATATAGGTAACAGCCTCTCCACCTCCACTTCAGCTTTGTTGGTTACACAGATTCAGCTTTGTCTTGTTTGCTTGTTATTGGTTTAAACAACTTTAACAAATTTTTCAGGCCTAATCTTTCCTGGAACAATGAAGTTGATACGATTTATTTCATCATGTGACTCCAAGCATCCCGATACCACATCTTTAATAATCCAGTCGAATATCTTCCCAACCGTTGAGGTCAGATCAACTGGCATATAATTTCCATTCTTCTGTCTCTCTCCTTTCTTGAAGAGTGGGGTGACATCTGCAATTTTCTACTGTCCCCGTATCTAGAGATTCTTGAAAAATCATGACTAATTCATCTACAATCTCTTTGGACATCTCCTTCAGACTCCAGAGCTGAGCACCGTCTGGTCCAGGTAACGTATGAACATTCAGATCCCAAGAGTCCTCTCCGTAGTAATGACAGATTCACGTATTCCTGAACCCCTGCCACTCCCGAACTTGTGGCAAGCTGCTAGTGTCTTCCACAGTGAATACGTGCAAGAAACTGAGACAGTTCGTCCGGCATTTTCTTCTCTCACATTGCATCCTGTTTGGCATCTTTCCAGCGGTCTGATAAGCACTCGCCCGTCTCTTTTAAACTTTATGTATCTCAAGAAGCATATGGTATCCATCTGAATATGATTGGCTTGCTTACTTTCGCATTCCATCTTTCCTTCCATAATGCTTTTTTGTGCCTATTAAAGGTTTTTAATAGCTTTCCAATCCTCTAACATCCCACGAATGCTTGCTCTATTACAGGGCCCACTTTCGGTTTTCTGTTGACATTGACTTCTTGTTATCCATGCTTCTGTTACCTCGCCATTAGCACACTTCTTTTTTTTCTTGGGATTTACAAATCTTGAACCTTTCGAATTACTTCCAGAAGTTCCAGCCATTGCTGCTCTTCTGTTACCCCTATCAGTGTTATTTTCCAATCAGTTCATGCAAATCTCTCTCTAATGCCTTTGTAATTGGCTTTCCTCCATCGCAATATTCACACATCTGACTTTAGGATCTCCTTCTCAAATTTCAGTGTGAATTGTGTCATATTATGATCACATTTCCATCAGTGGTCTTTCTTTATCTTAAGCTCTCGAATCAAGTCCCCTTCATTGCACCGCACCCAGTCCAAAATAACTGCTCCGCCGGTGGGCCCTCCGTAAGCTGCTCTAAATATCTGCTTGCAGGTATGCTAGAAATTCCCGCATTTGGAATCCAACAGCATTAAGATTTTCCCAATCTTCCTGCATGTTGAAATTCCCTATGACAATTGCAACACTACACTTTTAGCCTGTATTTTGTATCTCCTGTTATAATTTGTTGACCTCAATCTTATTACTCTTTGGAAGTCTGTAAATAACTTCCAAGATGAACTTCTAACCATTGCAGATCCTTAGCTCTACCCAAAAATATTCAACACCTTCCGACCCGAGGTCACCTCAATCAAACGATGTGATTTCCCTTTTGTTTTAACCATATCGCCATTGCACCCCTTCTGACTGTCCTTTCGGGAAAATGTGTATCCTTGGACGTTACCCTCCCAGCTATATATTCTTTGAGTCACGATTTATTGATAGCCACAACTTCATAGCTGCTAATCTGTCACCGTGCTGCAATTCATTCACCTTGTTTGATTAACATCTACTGCGAGCATTCAAACAAAACACCTTTAGCCCTGTTTTCACCCTCTTCGCTTTTGTCCTCCTTTTATATTGCAACTCATCCTATTGACTGCAATTTTGATCTATCATCAGCCTCTGTTTGCTGGGAGAGCCTTTCTTGATAAACCAGCTACTTCATGCCCAACACTGTAACACTTGTTCTCATCCACTGTCAAGTTAGTTTACTTAATTGAAATACTAATGAAAATTACTTTATTAATTTAATCGTTTTAAATTGCTGTGTTAACTACTATAAAATTACACATATTTGGAAGTGATAATAAAGTTAAACATATTTTTTCCAATCATCTTATCTGATAAACATCCTTACTTTTGTGTCATAGAGAAGGAATGTGGGACGTTCTCCTTCGGAATCGTAAATAAACAGTTTGTTTTTAAATGTGTTCTGTTGTGATTTCCCTGATGGGCGCATCCATTGCGCTAACACAATGTATCGAAATAGCTCAGGAGAAATGTTTGGACACTGGGCTGTCTCTGATGTGACTAATAAGCTGCTAAGATTAGTTTGGAGATTGCTTTATAAAAGCTTTCAATTCCATTATCAGTAGCTTTCGGCAGTAGAAGCTTTTTAATCTGATCGTCACGGCACACAGAGAATGGAATATCCAGCAATTTACTACATAGAGAGTGTTTATTATCCTGTACTGACCGCTATCGGTATCCCTCGTAAGTAACTGACTGGAGACTGTCTGTAATTATTTACTGCTCTATCTGCTGCTCTGTTATATATTCGCCTTAAAAACCATTACACATAGTTATTGTCTGATGAGGGATTTCGATCTTATCAGGTTTGAAATATATTCTTCTTTCTTCTTTCTTCCGTTCCGTACTGCTGTTTTCCTGGTTAACTGCAACAACCGAATTAGCACAAATATTCTAAGGTTTTATATACATCAAATGTATATATAATGTCAGAGAAATTTACATCCTGAAATGCTTTTATTTCGCAACCATCCACGAAACAGAGGAATGCCCCAAAAGAATGAATGACGATTAAATGTTAGAACCCCAAAGTTGCCGCCCCAGCTTCCCTTCCTCCCCCGCATAAGTGGCAGCAAGCAACGATCCCTCTGCCCCCACCAGCAAAAAAAGCATCGGCGTCCACCACCGAACTCTCAAGCGTGAGCAAAGCGAGGGGGGAGGCATAACAAACAGCTCGCTGATTTACAATGTTAAAAGTCTGTGGCGTTGTTGCTCCGAGCTCTGATCCGAACGATCTCCGGTCTCTGGGCACACAGCCTTAGATCTTCCATCACCCACGACACACCGACCCAGACCCACGAGGTCTCGGCACTCCGAAGGCGAGCAGAGCTCTCAGATCGAGCCCTTGGCGTGCCGAGTAACTGCCAGTCGTGAAACCCCGAAAGCTGGTCCCCTTCCCGCAAAGAACCGTATTCAGCGTGCAAATCCAGGTCGGGGTCAAAAGAACGCTGAAAGGGAAAATAGAGAAATTACAGTTGGAACTAGAGCGGTTTCCAAAGATGCAAGCAAACGAGTCGGCGTCATTAATCCTCTTAAGCTCCTAAGCTATAGATGTATTTCTAGCGATTTACCTTGCCCGACCTTTCAATGTATAGTTCCTTTGCACCATCATGGAACAACAGAGGATTCGTTTTCAACATAATTGTTTTAATATATTTTCAGTTGCAACAGTAACCGAAGAGAATATGACCGCTCCTTTTCCCTTTTTGGACTTGTTTTTTTACTTCTCTCATCTTAATTTGAACTCTGCGCGTTCCTGTACTCACATGTGCGACATCACAAGAGACGGTGTATCTAGGCCCACGAAATACCCACTGTCAATGCTCCCTTCGGCTTTATCAGCTACAAAGCTAGAACCAGTCCAAATGGCTGCGTCGATCAGCCGCGCCCTCTTAAATGTGCCGTGGAGTCCCGTTGCCAACAGCTGGAGATTTGCCGAATCAACTTTTATTCAGATCCTCCCTGGAGTCAGAAGGATAATTTTCCTTCAGTCAGTAATCAATTTTAAATAAATCGAGTAAAATTGATCGGCTTTTGTGCGCTTGAAACTAACTCTTCCGTACTTCCTTCCAGTTAATTTGATGGCTATTGTGATCCTTTGTCGTGGAAAATGCGGACTCTCCAAATGCATCACCCGTTACCTGGTGGCGATGGCATCAGCTGATTTATTGGGTGTTATCATCGGTGTTATATTGGAGCGGATCAATCATATTTATGTTTATGCGAGATTTTTGTTCATCACTCCGATTTGTGCTACGTCACTTGTCTTTAGGCTCGCAGCCATGGACTGTTCTGTCTGGCTGACAGTGTCTTTCACATTTGATCGATGTATTGCAATTTGTAGCCAAAACCTGCGTGAACGATTTTGCACTGTGAAGACGGCGACGATAGTGGTGGTGATTGTGGGCTTAGGGAGTTGTCTAAGGTGTTCGCCATTTTACTTTTCAGTGGATCATTCCGCGATTAATAATAACTTTCCATGGCGATGTACTGGCAGTGCAGATTACTTTACTTCACCAGTGTGGAAGGCTTACCAGATGTTTAATACTATTACTACACCTTTATTGCCAATCGGTTTAATTCTATTGTTCAATGTTTTAACAGTCAGTCACATCATCGCGGCAAACAGAGTCGGCCGAGGACTCCGGAGCAGCAATGACAATAAGAAGGATTCAGAGGTGGAGAACCGGAGAAAGTCAATGATTTTACTGTTCGCTCTATTAGCCAATTTCATTATATTGTGGATCCCTTTTATAGTCTCTACTATGATCTGGCAGGCACAAAATTACCGTTATATAGATAGATACCTTAACTCGCCGAGGTTTATCCTGCAAGAGTTTGGGGTTATGTTGCAATTTCTCTGCACCTGCACCAACACGTGTATCTACACACTGTCCCAGAGGAAATTCAGGGAAGAGATGAAGACCGGAGTGAAACATCTGGTCACATTGAATGGCCGACTTTGTAGATAATCGGAAGATGAATTGTACGCTTTGTTATAATTTTCTGAACTATTTGTTGGTCTGATCAATATAACATAAATTAGCATCGTCAGGAGCTTGACGTTTGGAAGCGTGCTTTTCCATCAATGGCAGCCAAGTGACCCTCCTCAAGTGTCCCAAATAATAAACTATTTCCCATGTCAGTCTTACATCCGCAGAATTACATTTAAAACGATAGGATTAATACTGAAATCTGGCCAACGAACCACTTGATGCAAGTGTGATTCATACATTGGTAGAATTATATTCTGATTGACAGGATCATCGATCCACTGAACACGCTTGCATATCCTCGATAGCTGGCGGAGAAATGAACTTTGGACATAACAATCCGGTGGCTGATAAAGTGAGTGGGGTTTAAGTATCGGATCTCCGTTGTTCTGGTTTCAAAAATTGAGGTAACACGCAGTTCTCTGAGAAAGAGAAGTATACACGCAGGTTGACCTGCCTTGGAGTCTTTATGAAAGGGATTAGTATGAAAAATGCATCTCCGACGTGAACCTCACAGTAAAACATCGCTATAAATTTGAAGCGATGCTGTGATTTATCTCATCGATAAGGTTTCCTTCTACAAATCTAGTCGCGTCAAAGGCAAGCTTTATGTCCAAAATAATGGTCCAACTTCGGTGTAATATCGGCGAATTTGTAAAACGTACATTTGTTTCCCATATTTGTGACACACATATTTCTTTATATTACCATCAAAATATGTATTTTAATTAGTCACATTACCGAATTTGTGGACAGATCAGTATGACTCTGTTTCGTACCGAAGTGATATTATATTTTCAGAACTATTGTCTTCATTAGAATGAGTGAATATGGAAAGCTGGGTCAGAAAATTAATGCCTGAGACCTGACGATAGGTCTTCGACCAGAATAGTTAATTTCCTTTCTTTCTCTCCTCCATTGTTACCTCACCTGCGTTTTCGTTTCTGTTTCAGATTCCCCATTCTAAAGGTTACCTTGGTTAAATTGGGTTTTCGGGGAAATAAACAGTTTATATCAGAGGAATTTCCCCTCAATATTATACAGGAAACGATCTTCAACCTCCAGTGTGGCGTATTTTGTATTTTCACACTATTCTGATAAAATTGCATGAATATTCATCAAGTGAAAATTGGATAATTTTCCAATTCCCCAAACTCGTCACAGAATAAATTACAACTACCAATTTACATGCTCACAGTGAGAATTTTAGACTGTGGGAGGAAAGGAAGCACACGGAGAAAGTCCATGCATATGAGCTTTCTTCCGAAGGACACCGGACTCCGATGCCCCGAGCAGTCGCAGTTTCGTGCTAACAGTACTCTATCGCCGTTAAATGTATGCGTGCATTTTCAAGCGTTTGATAGTGTTAACAATGACTTATGGTTTCTTCAAAATGTGACTGTGTATCAGGTACTTTACGAGAATATCTACAGTACACGTGCATTAGTTAAATATATCAAAAGACTTTTGAAGTTTTTTTAGGCCTACGTAATTAGATAATGAAACCTTACCAAGAAGAAAATGTTTCGGTTCAAGCCGAAGTAGTTTCCTCTGCCGCTCAATACTGTTCCGTCATTTCGCACGTCAGAAGGTTTCTTAATTTGAAAATGGGGCTCTCGTTTTACCATATCGTCCCGGAGTGCAAATGACTCTATCTGATTGTTGAATTTCATTTTTCAAGTTTGTTTGTAAACATTGCAAGAGGCTGTACATTTTTCTCTTATTGCAACATGCGTCTTTTACTTTTTATCTAACAGTACCTCTTTTTGAATTACGAACTCTCACCAGCCATATATTCCATTATATTTAACCAAAAAGCAGAGTCTAAAGTGAAACGTACAGCCACCTTTCCGATAGCCTAGAAGATTTAAAAACAACACTCTGGGCTAGTTGTCCGGTTCCGACAGCCATAAACAATGGCCGATTTTTTTTCTTTTTAGTTTTATCTAAACTTAATATATATTGCTTGCCACTTTGTGCCAATTTCTTAAGTACGGACTATTTGTCATTTTAATGCATATGCAATTATTACATTAGCTTCTAAATCTGTTTTACTGAGATTAAATTTTAATCAGAAATGCTCGGTTTTCCAACAATACTTACTGACTTACTGACCATGACACCACAAGGGAAGCAATGAGGGTTCTCCATCTACGTCTCCACATTCCTTCGCATACAGATATAGAAGGATTCTTCATTGCTGTTTTCATAACACCTTTTAAAAAGTCAGCAAAGTTAGGACCAGGAAGACCGGTGGACCACTGTTAACCTGGTCAATACCCTTTGAACTATGACCCTCCCAAGATACAGGGCACAAACCAACATGGCTTCCAAATCAATCTGGCACGCAAGCCTCGAAACCCTATGATAAGGTTATGATCGTTTGGGGAATGTTTCCACATTATTGGATATAAAATAGTAAGTATCTCGTTTTCTCTACAGATGCTTTTAACTCGATCATCCAAAATCCCTCCTCCACCTGGTTGCAGCTAACTTTCAAATGTTCAAAGGTTCGAAGGTTAACTTAACATCAAAGTGTACAACTCTGAAATGATACTTCTCCAGACATCGACGAAACAGAGAAAGAAAAGAGCAGAATCACGATAATCAACCCCCCAAATCCTTCCTACCCGCAGGAAAAAAAAGATCAAAAACCGAATAGCACGTCGACCCCAAAATTCCCGTCTCCCAGGCACAAAATAACGAGAAAGATCGGGTGAAAAACTTATTATATTAAAACCTATAAGACTGTTAAAAGTCCCATTTCGCATGTCCATATCCAAAACGGAGAGAACCTTGTTCACATTCTCCAGGTACTGCGGTCCACATTTCCTTCTCGAGCAGCATGCCATTTGACCAACGCTGAAAAGTAAGTTTATCCGCTCCGACAGCAGCCCGACACCCAGCGATCAAAAGGCAGTCTCCTCTCTCCGGAGCAGAACAATTTCACCAGCAATCAAAAGGCAGGCAGCCGGAGCTAACCGTCCGTATTCGCCTCGATGGTTCAATCTCTCTCGTCACTTTAATCGGCGAACAAGGAAGACTTTAATCGGCGAAGTGAATTCGAACATCGTTTTGCGCTCGACCTGCAGCCTTCTCGCCACGACGCGCTACCACTGTCTCCCGGAATAAGAGACTGCAGTCCGCTAAAACACCATGACGATCTCCAAAGTGCATCAACTGTTCCAACAGTTTCAGAATCAAATTCAAGGCGAAAAGCAATTGTAAAGGACATAAAAGAACATACTCAGCTTCATGATCTCTCCAGAGATGTCAACCAAAGTGCATCCTCGGTGCTGTAGGTTATTATGTAACAAAAACTTCGAATATCCCAATTGATGCTGCATCAGCATAACACTGTCAGGCTATAAATAGAATTCACCAATGCTGTCGCCACTGTTACAAACTTAAGTCTTTCTGTTTTAATTCTTCCCATCCCCTCCCCTGAACTACTCTCAGAGTCTCCACAAACACGAAATTAAAATTTCTGCTTTACTATTTTTACCTTAACTCCTCAACCTCCTGAAATAGAAACGACATCACTAGATTCTTCCATGGGAATTCTCATTGATGGGAATCGTTTCTACAGATGCTGGATCTGACCCCTCACAATCAAAACACATATGGAGCTGTTTCAATACTAAGGAAATACCTCAGTCAGTGAAAGTTCATTGCTCAATGCAAAAAAAAACTTTGAGACTTTTGTCATCACTTCCGATATTTCCACTACATTTCTCACTTTTCCCTCAGCCTGACTGGCCAATTTACATGTCCGTTGCATGCATTCTTGCTGCCCTCAGTTGCCGCCAGCATTTTGATAGTGAGCTATGTAAAGCAGATTATCACATAATACGCCAAAGGCCTATCAGTGTACTAGATATACATGGCATTCCTGTTGGAAATAACTGTTCAAAACTCGCCGTCTGGATGGGCCACACAGCCCAGCAAGAAACATATCCCCTTGTATTTTATTTTCGTTCTCCTTTCGCTTCTACCGTCGTGTCAAAGGAGTAGCATCCTTAGGTTCCGCTCAAACGGGTTCAAGAAGTTATTGCTGTACGACCATCAGGAACATTATCAGCGTGGGCAACTTTATGCACCTCAACTCTGTACAGATTGCAGAATGTACGAACTCACTTTCAAGGACCTTGCAAATCCATAGGATCATAGTGTGATGTTGAGGAGTAATAGCTGTTTATCTACCTGGTGGTGTGAATCATGAGGGTCATGTGGTAATGACAACAGCTGATTTCATGGGTGTTATCATTGGCGTTCTACAAGAGCGGATCAATAAATATTACTGTTTTGCCAATGCTCTGTTCATCTCGCCGATTTGTGATACGACGCTTGCGTTTCGGCTCGCACTTCTGGACAGTTCTGTATGGCTGACGGTGGCTTTCACATTTGATTGATGTGTTGCAAAGGCTGCAGAAGCGAGTTTGCACCGGGATGACGCCGATTACAACGGTAGTGATTGTGGGCATAGGAGGTTTTCTAAGGTATTCTCCATTTCTGTTTGCAGCAGCAATTTTCGCGGTTATTGACAATGTTCCATGGCGCTATATTCTCAGTGCAGATTACGTTACTTCACCAGTGTGAGCAGTTTATCAGATGTTTAATAGGACCATGACGCCATTATTCCCAATCGGTTTAATTCTGTTATTCAATGCTTAAACAGTCAGACATGTTATCGGAACAAACAGAGTCCGCCGAGGTCTCCGGAACAGCAATGACAATTTTATTTATTGCGGATCACCTTTATAGTCTCTGCTATGATCAGGCAATCTCTGAATTAAATTTACACAGACAGACATCTTAATTCGCCGTCGTTTATCTTGGAGGAGTTTCGGTGCATGTTGCAATTTCTCTGCACCTGCACCAACACGTGTATCTACACCCTGTCCCAGCGGAAATTCAGGGGAGAGGTGAAGAAAGGTGAACCGTCTCCAGTGTCAGCACATGTTTTCCAACATAAAGCAGCATATACTTTCAAAGATAAACCTCCTGAGAATATTCGTATTAAGGCCTCACCAGTGTGTTATAAAGCCTCGAAATTACAACCTTGCTTTTTCTTTTTAATACTCTTGGGGTGAATGCTAACATCGCATTTGCATTGCTCACAACCGACTCAATCTGCAAATTAACCTTCAGGTAATTCTGCACAAGGACTGAATGTCCCTTTGCGCCTCCGATTTTTGAATTTCCTTTCCGTTTATTTCTGCTAGCAAAATGCATGACCACACACTTCCCGACACTATATTCCATCTGCTACACTTTACCCATTTTCCTAATCTCTAAACCTTCTGTAGCCTCTCTACTTCCTCAAAACTACCTATCCCTCCACCTATCTTCGTAGCGTCCGCAAGGTTTTCAACAAAGCCATCAATTACTTCATCCAACTTCTTTACATAAATAATGAAACAATAAGCAGTTGCACACGCGAGCAACTACGGAACACCACGAGCCACGATCAACCAACCAGAAAAGGCTCCCTTTATTTCTACATTTTCCCTCCTGCCAATAACCCTCAGCTTCATCCAAGAAAAAAATCTTTCCAGTAATACCATAGGCTCATAGTTTGGTAACCAGCTTCAGGTGTGGCATTTATCTTCTGAAAATGCAAGAACATTTCTCCTTTTCTTCTTTTCTCCAACCGATTCTCCTTTGCCTGTCCTGCTTCGAACTTATTCAAAGAAATCGAAATGTTTGTCAGGCAAGATTTTGCCTTGAGTAATCAATGCTGACTATGGCTTCTTTTATCATTTGCCTCCAAGTACTCTGACACCTCATCATTATCAAACGACTCACCACTTCTCAACGACTGTGGTCAGTCCATCTGGCCTTTAATATCCTCACTTCGGTCTCTCTCCTTTCCCGAGCTGTGGAGTCACACTTGCAATGTTCCAGTGTTCCAGAACGATTCTTGAATACATATATATATATTTTTTTGTTTTCCTGAAAGATCATTACAAATGCCTCAACGATCTCACCAGCTACCTCTTTAAGAACCCTGGGCTGTACTCTATCGGGTCCAGGTGACTTATCTACTTTTCTGATGACATTCTCTGTATCAACGGCATCTTCACACACTTATGACTTCTTACAGCCTAGAAGGTCGACGCACTGCTGCAGTATTCCACAGTGATTACTGATGTAAAACACTTATTCAGTTCGTCCGTCATTTCCTTGTCTCCACTACGATTAACTAGCAGCGTTTTCCAGCGGTCCGATATTCACTCTCGGGTCTCCTTTCCACTTAATATACCTAAAGATGTTACTGTATCCGTTTAAACATTACTTTCCTTTTCAATTTTTGTCCTTACCAATCATCTAACCCTACTATCTGTGCTGCATTATAATTCATCCATTTAACTTTAATGTTAGACATAACTTCACTTATTAACCACAATTGTGTGATTTTGCCATTAGAATATCACTTCCTCTTTGGAGTGTGTACATCCTCTGCCTCCGAATTGCTTCCAGAATTTCTGGCAATTTCTGCTCTACCGTTATCTCAATCAGTGTTCTTCTGCAGTAATTTCTGGTCAACTCCTCTCTCCTGCCTCTGTAATTCCCGTACTTCTGTGTTATGCTGATACATCTGACCTCAGCTTCTACTTCTCAAATTTTAATGCGAACTCCATCATATTATAATCACTTTTTCTGAAGGATTCTTCTACTCTCTGAACACCTCATCCAAAACAGTTGGTCTCCGAGTCGCCTCAGACATGAACTGGTCTAAAAACTATCTTGGAGGCATTCTAGAAATCTCACCTCTTGGGATCCAACAACAGCTTTATTTTTCTAATCTACCTGCCTTTATCATTCTCCCATGCGTGTCTGGATATAACTCCCATTAGGGTATTCTTACACTTGCAATTCCTTACCCACAACTATTTAACACCTTCCGACGCTATGCGACCCCTTTCAAATCACTTGACTTCATTTTCTTTGCCAGTAGCTCTCTAGGCCATACCCCCTACCTGTACTTTCGATATGATGTGTATACAATCTTTTGTAATTGGGCATTAGCCTCCAAGCTATAAGCTTCTTTGAGTCACGATTTAGTGATCCGCACAACGTCATACCTGCCAATCTGTAACTAGGCCTCAAGTTCATCTAACCGTATTCCGTGTACTGCGTGCATTAAAAAAAAGCACCTTCAGTCCTTTGTCAAAGTTCGATATGCCTTGCCGAATCTGCGCAAACTGCTGGAGTAGTGGAAACGTTGCCATGCTCTCTTGGTAATTACACTGACCTGCTGGGCCCAGGAAAGCTTCTCGGAAAAAATAACAGCGGGGAATGCAATATTCCTGATCCTCTCAGTCACAAACGAAACGCTGGTATAATAGGGGGCTAGCTACATAACTGTGTGGTGCACCCGTGCTGATGGAAATCATGCAGGAGACGCTGTTGCAAAACCGAACTGATGGGCTTGGTCAAAACGACAATTTTTCATGGTAAGACAGGGAAGTGACCGATAATTTTCACTTATATAAGATTTATAACGTGATATATGTGCATAATTACGTAATTTGGCCCATCCAGCCAGTTTCGCTATTTCATCATTGCTGATCTATTTCCCTCTCAGCCCCACACTCCTGCATTCTCCCCGTACTCATTCATGCCCTGACTACCTCTGCCTTGCCCATACACGAGGGGTTGGATACGGATTCCACAACTTCAACACTCTCTTGCCTTCTGCTCCATTCTAAAAGGACGACCTTCTCTTCTGAGGATGTGTCCTCTGGCCGTATACTCTTGCAATATAGGTAACAGCCTCTCCACCTCCACTTCAGCTTTGTTGGTTACACAGATTCAGCTTTGTCTTGTTTGTTTGTTATTTGTTTAAAAAACTTTAACAAATTTTTCAGGCCTAATTTTTCCTGGAACAATGAAGCTGATACGATTTATTTCATCATGTGACTCCAAGCATCCCGATACCACATCTTTAATAATCCAGTCGAATATCTTCCCAACCGTTGAGGTCAGATCAACTGGCATATAACTTCCATTCTTCTGTCTCTCTCCTTTCTTGAAGAGTGGGGTGACATCTGCAATTTTCTACTGTCTCCGTATCAAGAGATTCTTGAAAAATCATGACTAATTAATCCACAATCTCTTTGGACATCTCCTTCAGACCCTAGAGCTGAGCAACGTCTGGTCCAGGTAACGTATTAACATTCAGATCCCAAGAGTCCTCTCCGTAGTAATGACAGATTCACGTATTCCTGAACCCCTGGCACTCCCGAACTTGTGGCACGCTGCTAGTGTCTTCCACAGTGAATACGTCCAAGAAACTAAGACAGTTCGTCCGGCATTTTCTTCTCTCACATTGCATCCTGTTTGGCATCTTTCCAGCGGTCTGATAAGCACTCGCCCGTCTCTTTTAAACTTTATGTATCTCAAGAAACATATGGTATCCATCTGAATATGATTGGCTTGCTTACTTTCGCATTCCATCTTTCCTTCCATAATGCTTTTTTGTGCCTATTAAAGGGTTTTAATAGCTTTCCAATCCTCTAACATCCCACGAATGCTTGCTCTATTACAGGGCCCACTTTCGGTTTTCTGTTGACATTGACTTCTTGTTATCCATGGTTCTGTTACCTCGCCATTAGCACACTTCTTTTTTTTCTTGGGATTTACAAATCTTGAACCTTTCGAATTACTTCCAGAAGTTCCAGCCATTGCTGCTCTTCTGTTACCACTATCAGTGTTATTTTCCAATCAGTTCATGCAAATCTCTCTCTAATGCCTTTGTAATTGGCTTTCCTCCATCGCAATTTTCACACATCTGACTTTAGGATCTCCTTCTCAAATTTCAGTGTGAATTGCGTCATATTATGATCACATTTCCATCAGTGGCCTTTCTTTATCTTAAGCTCTCGAATCAAGTCCCCTTCATTGCACGCACCCAATCCAAAATAACTGCTCCGCTGGTGGGCCCAACGTAAGCTGCTCTAAAGAGCCTGCTTGCTGGTATGCTAGAAATTCCCGCATTTGGAATCCAACAGCATTAAGATTTTTCCAATCTACCTGCATGTTGAAATTCCCTATGACAATTGCAACACTACACATTTAGCCTGTATTTTGTATCTCCTGTTATAATTTGTTGACCTCAATCTTATTACTCTTTGGAAGTCTGTAAATAACTTCCAAGAGGAACTTCTAACCATTGCAGATCCTTAGCTCTACCCAAAAATATTCAACACCTTCCCACCCGAGGTCACCTCTTTCAAACGATGTGATTTCCCCTTTTTTTTTTAACCATAGCGCCATTGCACCCCTTCTGACTGTCCTTTCGGGAAAATGTGTATCCTTGGACGTTAACCTCCCAGCTATATTTTCTTTGAGTCACGATTTATTGACAGCCACAACTTCATAGCTGCTAATCTGTCACCGTGCTGCAATTCATCCACCTTGTTTGATTAACATAATTCCATCTACTGCGAGCATTCAAACAAAAGAACTTTAGCCCTGTTTTCACCCTCTTCGCTTTTGTCCTCCTTTTATATTGCAACTTATCCTATTGACTGCAATTTTGATCTATCATCAGCCTCTGTTTGCTGGGAGAGCCTCTCTTGATAAACCAGCTACTTCATGCCCAACACTGTAACACTTGTTCTCATCCACTGTCAAGTTAGTTTACTTAATTGAAATACTAATGAAAATTACTTTATTAATTTAATCGTGTTAAATTGCTGTGTTAACTACTATAAAATTACACATATTTGGAAGTGATAATAAAGTTAAACATATTTTCTCCAACCATCTTATCTGATAAACATCCTTACTTTTGTGTCATAGAGAAGGAATGTGGGACGTTCTCCTTCGGAATCGTAAATAAACAGATTGTTTTTAAATGTGTTCTGTTGTGATCTCCCTGATGGGCGCATCCATTGCGCTAACACAATGTATCGAAATAGCTCAGGAGAAATGTTTGGACACTGGGCTGTCTCTGATGTGACTAATAAGCTGCTAAGATTAGTTTGGAGATTGCTTTATAAAAGCTTTCAATTCCATTATCAGTAGCTTTCGGCAGTAGAAGCTTTTTAATCTGATCGTCACCGCACACAGAGAATGGAATATCCAGCAATTTACTACATAGAGAGTGTTTATTATCCTGTACTGACCGCTATCGGTATCCCTCGTAAGTAACTGACTGGAGAATGTCTGTAATTATTTACTGCTCTATCTGCTGCTCTGTTATATATTCGCCTTAAAAACCATTACACATAGTTATTTTCTGATGAGGGATTTCGATCTTATCAGGTTTGAAATATATTCTTCTTTCTTCTTTCTTCCGTTCCGTACGGCTGTTTTGCTGGTCAACTGCAACAACCGAATTAGCACAAATATTCAAAGGTTTTTTATACATCAAATGTATATATAATGTCAGAGAAATTTACATCCTGAAATGCTTTTTTTTCGCAACCATTCACGAAACAGAGGAATGCCCCAAAAGAATGAATGACGATTAAATGTTAGAACCCCAAAGTTGCCGCCCCAGCTTCCCTTCCTCCCCCGCATAAGCGGCAGCAAGCAACGATCCCTCTACCCCACTAGCAAAAAAAGCATCGGCGTCCACCACCGAACTCTCAAGTGTGAGCAAAGCGAGGGGGGAGGCATAACAAACAGCTCGCTGATTTACAATGTTAAAAGTCTGTGGCGTTGTTGTTCCGAGCTCTGATCCGAAAAGATCTCCGGTATCTGGACACACAGCCTTAGATCTTCCATCACCCACGACACACCGATCCAGACCCACGAGGTCTCGGCACTCCGAAGGCGAGCAGAGCTCTCAGATCGAGCCCTTGGCGTGCCGAGTAACTGCCAGTCGTGAAACCCCGAAAGCTGGTCCCCTTCCAGCAAAGAACCGTATTCAGCGTGCAAATACAGGTCGGGGTCAAAAGAACGCTGAAAGGGAAAATAGAGAAATTACAGTTGGAACTAGAGCGGTTTCCAAAGATGCAAGCAAACGAGTCGGCGTTAGACGCCATTAATCCTCTTAAGCTCCTAAGCTATAGATGTATTTCTAGCGATTTACCTTGCCCGACCTTTCAATGTATAGCTCCTTTGCACCATCATGGAACAACTGAGGATTCGTTTTCAACATAATTGTTTTAATATATTTTCAGTTGCAACAGTAACCGAAGAGAATATGACCGCTCCTTTTCCCTTTTTGGACTTGTTTTTTTACTTCTCTCATCTTAATTTGAACTCTGCGCGTTCCTGTACTCACATGTGCGACTTCACAAGAAACGGTGTATCTAGGCCCATGAAATACCCACTCTCAATGCTCCCTTCGGCTTTATCAGCTACAAAGCTAGAACCAGTCCAAATGGCTGCGTCGATCAGCCGCGCCCTCTTAAATGTGCCGTGGAGTCCCGTTGCCAATAGCTGGAGATTTGCCGAATCAACTTTTATTCAGATCCTCCCTGGAGTCAGAAGGATAATTTTCCTTCAGTCAGTAAACAATTTTATATAAATCCAGTAAAATTGATCGGCTTTTGTGCGCTTGAAACTAACTATTCTGTTCTTCCTTCCAGTTAATTTGATGGTTATTGTGATCCTTTGTCGTGAAAAATGCGGACTCTCCAAATGCATCACCCGTTACCTGGTGGCGATGGCATCAGCTGATTTATTGGGTGTTATCATCGGTGTTATATTGGAGCGGATCAATCATATTTATGTTTATGCGAGATTTTTGTTCATCACTCCGATTTGTGCTACGTCACTTGTCTTTAGGCTCGCAGCCATGGACTGTTCTGTCGGGCTGACAGTGTCTTTCACATTTGATCGATGTATTGCAATTTGTAGCCAAAACCTGCGTGAACGATTTTGCACTGTGAAGACGGCGACGATAGTGGTGGTGATTGTGGGCTTAGGGAGTTGTCTAAGGTGTTCGCCATTTTACTTTTCAGTGGATCATTCCGCGATTAATAATAACTTTCCATGGCGATGTACTGGCAGTGCAGATTACTTTACTTCACCAGTGTGGAAGGCTTACCAGATGTTTAATACTATTACTACACCTTTATTGCCAATCGGTTTAATTGTATTGTTCAATGTTTTAACAGTCAGTCACATCATCGCGGCAAACAGAGTCCGCCGAGGACTCCGGAGCAGCAATGACAATAAGAAGGATTCAGAGGTGGAGAACCGGAGAAAGTCAATGATTTTGCTGTTCGCTCTATCAGCCAATTTCATTATATTGTGGATCCCTTTTATAGTCTCTACTATGATCTGGCAGGCTCAAAATTACCGTTATATAGATAGATACCTTAACTCGCCGAGGTTTATCCTGCAAGAGTTTGGGTTTATGTTGCAATTTCTCTGCACCTGCACCAACACGTGTATCTACACACTGTCCCAGAGGAAATTCAGGGAAGAGATGAAGACCGGAGTGAAACATCTGGTCACATTGAATGGCCGACTTTGTAGATAATCGGAAGATGAATTGTACGCTTTGTTATAATTTTCTGAACTATTTGTTGGTCTGATCAATATAACATAAATTAGCATCGTCAGGCAGCCAAGTGACCCTCCTCAAGTGTCAAAATCATGGTCCAACTTCGGTGTAATATCGGCGAATTTGTAACACGTACATTTGTTTCCCATATTTGTGACACACATATTTCTTTATATTACCATCAAAATATGTATTTTAATTTGTCACATTACCGAATTTGTGATCAGGTCGGTATGACTCTGTTTCGTACCGAGGTTATATTATATTTTCAGAACTATTGTCTTCATTAGAATCAATGAATATTGAAATCTGGGTCAGAAAATTAATGCCTGAGACCTGACGATAGGTCTTCGACCAGAATAGTTAATTTCCTTTCTTTCTCTCCTCCATTGTTACCTCACCTGCGTTTCCGTTTCTGTTTCAGATTCCCCATTCTAAAGGTTTCCTTGGTTAGATTGGGTTTTCGGGGAAATAAACAGTTTATATCAGAGGAGTTTCCCCTCAATATTATACAGGAAACGATCTTCAACCTCCAGTGTGGCGTATTTTGTATTTTCACATCTATTCTGATAAAATTGCATGAATATGCAACAAGTGAAAATTGGATAATATAGCAGTTACTTTTATTTCTGCACAGTTCAGGGAAGTTATCATTTAATCTATCATCAGCACCCCGGCAGAAGTCTCACAGATCAGAGATACAGATTATTTAGACATACACCGCAGACCAGCACGGTTGCTTCTGGCTCAAGGATCCATGCCCGCCAGCAATCCGGCATTCCCCAAACTCATCACAGAATAAATTACAACTACCAATTAACATGCTCACAGTGAGAATTTTAGACTGTGGGAGGAAAGGAAGCACACGGAGAAAGTCCATGCATATGAGCTTTCTTACGAAGGACACCGGACTCCGATGCCCCGAGCAGTCGCAGTTTCGTGCTAACAGTACTCTATCGCCGTTAAATGTATGCGTGCATTTTCAAGCGTTTGATAGTGTTAACAATGACTTATGGTTTCTTCAAAATGTGAATGTGTATCAGGTACTTTACGAGAATATCTACAATACACATGTATTAGTTAAATATATCAAAAGACTTTTGAAGATTTATTAGGCCTATGTAACTAGATAATGAAACCTTACCAAGAAGAAAATGTTCATGTACAAGCCGAAGTAGTTTCCTCTGCCGCTCAATACTGTTCCGTCATTTCACACGTCAGAAGGTTTCTTACTTTGAAAATGGGGCTCTCGTTTTACCATATCGTCCCGGAGTGCAAATGACTCTATCTGATTGTTGAATTTCATTTTTCAAGTTTGTTTGTTAAAATTGCAAGAGGCTGTACATTTTTCTCTTATTGCAACATGCGTCTTTTACTTTTTATCTAACAGTACCTCTTTTTGAATTACGAACTCTCACCAGCCATATATTCCATTATATTTAACCAAAAAGCAGAGTCTAAAATGAAACGTACAGCCACCTTTCCGATAACCTAGAAGATTTAAAAACAACACTCTGGACTAGTTGTCCGGTTCCGACAGCCATAAACAATGGCCGATTTATTTTTCTTTTTAGTTTTATCTAAACTTAATATATGTTGCTTGCCACTTTATGCCAATTTCTTAAATACGGACTATTAGTCATTTTAATGTATATGCAATTATTACATTAGCTTCTAAATCTGTTTTACTGAGATTAAATAATAATCAGTAATGCTCGGTTTTCCAACAATACTTACTGACTTACTGACCATGACGCCACAAGAGAAGCAATGAGGGTTCTCCATCTACGTCTGCACATTCATTCGCATACAGATATAGAAGGATTCTTCATTGCGGTTTTCATAACACCTTTTAAAAAGTCAGCAAAGTTAGGACCAGGAAGACCGGTGGACCACTGTTAACCTGGTCTATACACTTTGAACTATGACCCTCCCAAGATACAGGGTACAAACCAACATGGCTTCCAAATCAATGTGGCACGCAAGCCTCGAAACCCTATGATAAGGTTATGATCGTTTGGGGAATGTTTCCACATTACTGGATATAAAATAGTCAGTATCTCGTTTTCTCTACAGATGCTTTTAACTCGATCATCCAAAATCCCTCCTCCACCTGGTTGCAGCTAACTTTCAAATGTTCAAAGGTTCGAAGGTTAACTTAACATCAAAGTGTACATCTCTGAAATGATACTTCTCCAGACATCGACGAAACAGAGAAAGAAAAGAGCAGAATCACGATAATCAACCCCCCAAATCCTTCCTACCCGCAGGAAAAAAAAGATCAAAAACCGAATAGCACGTCGACCCCAAAATCCCGTCTCCCAGGCACAAAATAACGAGAAAGGTCGGGTGAAAAACATATTATATTAAAACCTATGTTACGTACCCGTGACACGTGACAGTGGTACCCTTGTCACGTGACTGGGGTTGAAGTTATACTGGACATGAGGTAATGGTTTTGTGATGGTGGAGTGATGTCATTTTCCCGCCAGTAGAGGTCATGTGACAGGTTTTTTCTACAGGGTATAAAAGGAAGACCCACCTTGTCAGGTGGGGCAGTTCGTGGCGGAATTTGCCAAGATGACTTCATGTCACTGCGTGATTTAATGTGATGACGCAGTTTAGTTGAAAATGAAGTTCTACATAATGCCTAAAGTTTAAAAGGTTATTGCCAACGGTTTCTTTGCCGTGGAGAGTGAAGAAAAGTTTGGAAGGTAACGATCGAGGAGAATCGATTTTCGACGGTGGATTGATTTCGACCTTGTTTGATCCTCATTCGGAAGGATTTCGTTTACTATTCTCGTGTTAGTCTCCGCTGGAAGTAGCGGGAGATTGAGAATAGTGTGGAAGGAAGGTCAGTACCTTTTAAACCGTTATATTTAATAAAATTCTTCGTGGGAAAGTTCGACGCCGGGGAATCGAAGGACATCGACGTGGAAGAGAATTTACATCACTTTAAAACGTCTCTCCTTTTAAAAGTACTGTGAGCTTTTGAACTTTCGGCATATCGTTCTAAAGAACTGTTTTTTCCCAATACCGCTTTAAAGACTGTTTGGGACTGCAAAGCTATTAAGAACTGTGAACGTGTCGCACAGCAGCTGTTTTCCGGTTACGTTTGGGTTTGTTTACTTTTGAGGGGGTTTGTTTCAGTGTTTAATAAACATGTTATTTGTTGTTAAACCTTTGCCTAGCTCATCTATATTTATTGTTGCCTGAATACGTAACATTAATTATGGGGGCTCGTCCGGGATTGAATCGTTTGAGTTTAAAGTGCTTTTTGAATTTTGAATCGGTGTTTTGGTAACGGGGATTGCTCGATTTTTTTTTGTTTGTTTGGCTTGTGAGTGGTATTCGGCAACGATGAATATTGATGAGTTTCTGGATTCGCCAGACGCGGATTTGTTAGCGACGGCGAAAAAAACTGAAGTATCTGAGATTGCTAAGAGATTGCAACTTAAAGGTATTTTGGCGACTACATCAAAAGCTGTAATTCAGAGAAAAATCGCATCACATTTTGTGGCTTCGGGTGATTTTGATGAATCGATTTTAGAATCGTTTCCAATAAGTAATCTGGAGATGCAGTTGCAAATCGAACAAATGATGTTAGAGAGGTGTAAAATGGAAGCTGAACAAAAGCAGAGAGATTTTGAATATGCAATGGGGAATTTAAGGTCTGAGAATCAGTCTTCTGATTCTAGAAAACTGTTTGTTGCTAGCCAAGAATTTAAATTGGTCCCTCCATTTAGTGAAACAGAAGTGGAAAGATATTTTCAACATTTTGAAACTATTGCTCGGATGTCAGAGTGGCCGAAAGATAAATGGTCAGTGTTGTTACAGAGTGTGATTAAAGGCAAGGCACAGCAAGTTTACACAGCTTTAACTGCTGCACAAGCATTGGATTATGATATTGAGAAAACAAATATTCTCAAATCATACGAATTAGTCCCAGAAGCGTATAGGGAAAGATTCAGAAGTTTGAAAAAGTCTGTGGAAGAGACTTATGTGGAATTTGCCTATGATAAAGCTATGTGTTTTGAGAGATGGGTTTCTTCTAAAAATGTAAATGAGGACTATGAGACATTGAAAGAGCTGATTTTGATGGAGGAATTTAAAAGAAGCATTCCTGTTGAAGTAAGGACCTACTTAAATGAGAGGGATACTGATAAATTGCAGGACTGTGCTAGATTAGCTGATGAGTATGTTTTAATCCATAAGAATAAATTTCCTCAGGGTAGAATTTTTAAGAGGAAAAATAATATGGAGACTCCAGGTAAATTAGAAATTAAATCAGAGGTTAATGAGAGAGGTAAGGAGGAAGGAAAACCTGTGAAGGAAAGACAGTTTGGTCTTATTTGTAACTATTGTAAGAAGCCTGGCCATGTAATAGCTAACTGTTTCAAATTGAAAAAGAAAGAGAAGGAAGCAGTTCCAGATGCTTGTGTGCAACATACTGAAGCACCTGTAAAGTTACAGGGTTTGGTAAACACAAATGAGGATTTGTTAGAGTCTGACAAAGTTAGAAAGGGATATGATCATTTTATAACTGAAGGGTTTGTATCCTTGAAAGAAGGATCTACTCTGGTGCCAATAAAAATTCTTAGGGATACTGGAGCTTCTCAATCACTGATGTTAGATAGTGTGTTGAAGTTTAATGAAGAGAGTGATACTGGTGAGGTAAATTACATAAGAGGTGTTGGAAGTGATTTTATGCCTGTACATTTACATGAAGTAAATTTAAAGTCAGGGTTAGTTACAGGATTTGTTAAAGTAGGATTACAGCATAGCTTACCTGTGAAGGGTATTTCTTTATTGTTAGGTAATGACTTGGCAGGTGGACGTTTTTCCTGAAGTGCATTTGACAATGGAATTAGAGGAACCAGAGGTGAATTCTAACACAGATTCTTCCTGTGTTGTGACTAGAGCTATGGCTAAAAAAATTGATGTGCAGAATGAGGTTGTTACTCATGACTGTTCAACTCTGGATTTGAGTTTTGAGGATGTGTCAGAGACTTTCTTACCTTCGTTGTTTGAACAAGGTTCTGGGAGTAAGTCTGACTATGAAGATTTATCTCTGTCTCGGAAGGAGGTGATAGCAGAGCAGAATAGAGATCCTGAGATTGTAAAATTGAGGGAACAAGCTTTACTAGGTAGTGAAATTGAGAAAGTGTCAGTAGGATATTACTGGGAAAAAGGAGTGTTGATGAGGAAGTGGAGGTCGCCTACAATTCCTGCAAGTGAGGAATGGAATGTTGTTTATCAGGTAGTTGTTCCTAAAGTTTATCGAAATGAGATTTTGACGTTAGCTCATAGTGTGCCTTTAGGTGGACATCAAGGGGTAAGGAAAACTGTGGACAAGATTTTAAAACATTTTTACTGGCCTGGTCTAAGAAAAGATTGTGGCGATGTTTTGTAAGACGTGCCATACTTGTCAAATTGTGGGTAAACCAAATCAGGTTACACCAGTAGCTCCATTACAACCTATTCCAGCATTCGGTGAACCGTTTTCTAAAGTTATTGTAGATTGTGTTGGTCCATTACCAAAGACAAAAACTGGTTATCAGTATTTGTTGACTATCATGTGTACTTCGTCTAGGTTTCCAGAAGCAGTACCACTTAGGAATATAAAAGCTAAAACTGTGACGGAGGCTCTTATAAAATTCTTTACTTATTTTGGATTGCCTAAGAAAATACACTGATCAAGGTAGTAATTTTATGTCTGGATTGTTTCAACAGATAGTTTATAAATTGGGAGCTAAGCAAATCACTTCGTCTGCATACCATCCAGAATCGCAAGGTGCCTTGGAGAGGTTTCATTCTACTCTGAAGAATATGATTAGGACATATTGTGTGGAGAATGAAAGTGACTGGGATGAGAGTATAAACTTACTTTTATTTGTAGTAAGGGAATCGGTACAGGAATCTTTAGGTTTTAGTCCATTTGAACTTGTGTTTGGACATAGAGTTAGAGGACCTTTAGCTTTATTGAAGGAACAGTGGATTAGTAAGGAAATGCATACTAATTTGTTGGACTATGTTTTGAAATTTAAGGACAGGTTACATAAAGCTTGTAGTTTAGCCAAGGAAAATTTAAAGTTGGCTCAGGAGAAAATGAAAACTTGGTATGATAAGGAAGCTAGGATGAGGATGTTTAAGCCTGGAGATAAGGTGTTGGTTTTTTTCCCAGTGCAGCCAAATCCTTTACAAGCTAGATTTCATGGACATTATGAAATTGTGTCTAGAATCAATGATGTGGATTATGTAATAAAAACTCCAGATCGTAGAAGGTCAACACAACTTTGCCACATAAATATGATTAAACCATATTTTGAGAAACAATCTGATACTGTGACTGTTGTGGTTAGTGAGAATGAGTTTGATTTAACTGGGAACATGATAGATGATTCATCTGACTTTCATTCTAAATCTAACATTGTTTCTGTTAGGTTACCTAATTCAACCATTTTGGAAAATATGGATGAGAAATTAGCACATTTACAGCTAGAGCAGAAACAACAGATGAAGGAATTGATTTTTAAGTATAAGGATTTGTTTCCAGATGTTCCGAGAAGGACTACTATAGCTTCACATGATGTAGATGTTGGAGATGCCAACTCTATTAAACAACATCCATATAGGATGAACATGGAAAAATGTGAACTTGCTGAGAAGGAAATTGAATACATGCTAGAGAATGATATTATTAGACATTCTAACTCGAATTGGAGTTCGCCATGTGTTATGGTGCCAAAACCTGATGGTGGTATTAGGTTTTGTACGGACTATAGGAAGGTGAATGCTGTAACAAAAACAGATGCATATCCAATTCCTAGAGTAGATGATTGTGTAGATAAGGTTGGAAAAGCAAAGTTCCTTACAAAGATTGATTTATTGAAAGGGTATTGGTGTGTTCCATTAACGGACAGAGGTAGAGAGATTTCTGCATTTGTAACTCCATCTGGGTTATATGAGTATAATGTTCTTCCATTTGGGATGAAGAATGCCCCAGGTACTTTCCAGAGGATGATTAATTCGGTGATTCAGGGTTTGAAAGATACTGATGCTTATATTGATGATTTAGTGACAGGAAATGATACTTGGGAAGCACACATAATTGCGGTGGAGAAATTGTTTGAAAAGCTTTCAAAAGCTAACTTGACTATTAATTTAGCCAAGAGTGAATTTGGACATGCCACTGTGACTTACCTTGGTTATGTTGTAGGTCAAGGTAAGGTAGCTCCTGTTCAGGCAAAAGTTCAGGCAATTTTAGAGATTTCCACTCCGACGGGGGAAAAAACTCTCAGAAGATTTTTGGGAATGGTAGGATATTATCGAAAATTTTGTAAGAATTTTGCTAATGTTGCCCTTCCATTAACTAATCTTCTGCAGAAGAATGTGAAGTTTGTGTGGACAGTGTTTTGTCAGGAAGCATTTGAAAAATTGAAAACAATGATATGTCAACAACCTGTGCTTAAGGCACCTGACTTTGAAAAACCTTTTTCATTAGCTGTAGATGCTAGTGATGAAGCTGCGGGAGCAGTATTGATGCAAAGGAATGAGGGTGATGAGGTTGATCATCCAGTAGCTTACTTTTCTAAGAAATTTAATAAGCATCAAAGAAACTATTCAACAATAGAGAAAGAATTGTTATCTCTTGTTTTGGCTTTAGAATATTTTGAGGTATATGTTGGTACAACTCAAAAACCACTTGTTGTTTACACTGATCATAATCCGTTAGTCTTTCTGAGTAAGATGAAAAACAAAAACAGAAGATTATTAAATTGGAGTTTGATGTTACAAGAGTACAATATTGTGATAACTCATATTAAAGGTAGAGATAATGTGGTTGCTGATTGTCTATCTCGATGTTGAATGTACAATGTAATTTTTTTTTGGTGCGGTTTTTTTTTATTGTAACACTCCTACTGTATTGTATATTGTGTATGTTATATGATTTATACATTTGTTTTTTGTTGTAAGTAATTGTTAAAAATTTTTGCTCTTGTCAGACCAAAAATGTTTTTTTTGGAGGGAGGTGTTACGTACCCGTGACACGTGACAGTGGTACCCTTGTCACGTGACTGGGGTTGAAGTTATACTGGACATGAGGTAATGGTTTTGTGATGGTGGAGTGATGTCATTTTCCCGCCAGCAGAGGTCATGTGACAGGTTTTTTCTACAGGGTATAAAAGGAAGACCCACCTTGTCAGGTGGGGCAGTTCGTGGCGGAATTTGCCAAGATGACTTCATGTCACTGCGTGATTTAATGTGATGACGCAGTTTAGTTAAAAATGAAGTTCTACATAATGCCTAAAGTTTAAAAGGTTATTGCCAACGGTTTCTTTGCCGTGGAGAGTGAAGAAAAGTTTGGAAGGTAAAGATCGAGGAGAATCGATTTTCGACGGTGGATTGATTTCGACCTTGTTTGATCCTCATTCGGAAGGATTTCGTTTACTATTCTCGTGTTAGTCTCCGCTGGAAGTAGCGGGAGATTGAGAATAGTGTGGAAGGAAGGTCAGTACCTTTTAAACCGTTATATTTAATAAAATTCTTCGTGGGAAAGTTCGACGCCGGGGAATCGAAGGACATCGACGTGGAAGAGAATTTACATCACTTTAAAAAGTCTCTCCTTTTAAAAGTACTGTGAGCTTTTGAACTTTCGGCATATCGTTCTAAAGAACTGTTTTTTCCCAATACCGCTTTAAAGACTGTTTGGGACTGCAAAGCTATTATGAACTGTGAATGTGTCGCACAGCAGCTGTTTTCCGGTTACGTTTGGGTTTGTTTACTTTTGAAGGGGTTTGCTTCAGTGTTTAATAAACATGTTATTTGTGGTTAAACCTTTGCCTAGCTCATCTATATTTATTGTTGCCTGAATACGTAAAACCTATAAGACTGTTAAAAGTCCCATTTCGCATGTCCATATCCAAAACGGAGAGAACCGAGTTCACATTCTCCAGGCACAGCGGTCCACATTTCCTTCTCGAGCAGCATGCCATTTGACCAACGCTGAAAAGTAAGTTTATCCGCTCCGACAGCAGCCCGATACCCAGCGATCAAAAGGCAGACTTCTCTCTCCGGTGCAGAACAGTTTCACCAGCAATCAAAAGGCAGGCAGCCGGCGCTAGCCGTCCGTATTCGCCTCGATGGTTCAATCTCTCTCGTCACTTTAATCGGCGAACAAGGAAGACTTTAATCGGCGAAGTGAATTCGAACATAGTTTTGCGCTCGACCTGCAGCCTTCTCGCCACGACACGCTACCACTGTCTCCCGGAATAAGAGACTGCAGAGCGCTGAAACCCCATGACGATCTCCAAAGTGCATCACATGTTCCAACAGTTTCAGAATCAAATTCAAGGCGAAAAGCAATTGTAAAGGATATAAAAGAACATACTCAGCTTCATGATCTCTCCAGAGATGTCAACCAAAGTGTATCCTCGGTGCTGTAGGTTATTATGTAACAAAGACTTCGAATATCCCAATTGATGCTGCATCAGCATAACACTGTCAGGCTATAAATAGAATTCACCAATGCTATCGCCACTGTTACAAATTTAAGTCTTTCTGTTTAAATTCTTCCTATCCCCTCCCCTGAACTACTCTCAGTGTCTCCACAAACACGAAATTAAATTTTCTGCTTTACTATTTTTACCTTAACTCCTCAGCCTCCCGCAATAGAAACGACATCACTAGATTCTTCTACTTGCTCATTCATGGGAATCGTTTCTACAGATGCTGGATCTGACCCCTCACAATCAAAACACATGTGGAGCTGTTTCAATACCAAGGAAATACCTCAGTCAGTGAAAGTTCATTGCTCGATGCAAAAAAAAAACTTTGAGACTTTTGTCATCACTTCCGATATTTCCACTACATTTCTCACTTTTCCCTCAGCCTGACTGGCCAATCTACATGTCCGTTGCATGCATGCTTGCTGCCCTCAGTTGCCACCAGCATTTTGATAGTGAGCTATGTAAAGCAGATTATCACATAATACGGCAAAGGACTATCAGTGTACTAGATATACATAGCATTCCTGTTGGAAATAACCGTCGAAAACTCGCCGTCTGGATGGGCCACATAGCCCAGCAAGAAACATATCCCCTTGTATTTTATTTTCGTTCTCTTTTCGCTTCTACCATCGTGAAAAAGGTGTAGCATCCTTAGGTTCCGCTCAAACGGGTTCAAGAAGTTATTGCTGTACGACCATCAGGAACATTATCAGCGTGGACAACGTTATGCACCTCAACTCTGTACAGATTGCAAAATGTACGAACTCACTTTCAAGGACCTTGCAAATCCATAGGATCATAGTGTGATGTTGAGGAGTAATAGCTGTTTATCTACCTGGTGGTGTGAATCATGAGGGTCATGTGGTAATGACAACAGCTGATTTCATGGGTGTTATCATTGGCGTTCTACAAGAGCGGATCAATAAATATTACGGTTTTGCCAATGCTCTGTTCATCTCTCCGATTTGTGATACGACGCTTGCGTTTCGGCTCGCACTTCTGGACTGTTCTGTATGGCTGACGGTGGCTTTCACATTTGATTGATGTGTTGCAAAGGCTGCAGAAGCGAGTTTGCACCGGGAGGACGCCGATTGCAATGGTAGTGTTTGTGGGCATAAGAGGTTTTCTGAGGTATTCTCCATTTCTCTTTGCAGCAGCAACTTTCGCGGTTATTGACAATGTTCCATAGCGCTGTATTCCCAGTGCAGATTACGTTACTTCACCAGTGTGAGCAGTTTATCAGATGTTTAATAGGACCATGACGCCATTATTCCCAATCGGTTTAATTCTGTTATTCAATGCTTAAACAGTCAGACATGTTATCGGAACAAACAGAGTCCGCCGAGGACTCCGGAACAGCAATGACAAATTTATTTATTGCGGATGACCTTTATACTCTCTACTATGATCAGGCAATCTCTGAATTACTTTTACACAGACAGATATCTTAATTCGCCGTCGTTTATCTTGCAGGAGTTTGGGTGCATGCTGCAATTTCTCTGCACCTGCACCAACATGTGTATCTACACCCTGTCCCAGAGGAAATTCAGGGGAGAGGTGAAGAAAGGTGAACCGTCTCCAGTGTCAGCACATGTTTTCCAACATAAAGCAGCATATACTTTCAAAGATAAACCTCCTGAGAATATTCGTATTAAGGCCTCACCAGTGTGTTATAAATCCTCGAAATTACAACCTTGCTTTTTCATTTTAATACTCTTGGGGTCAATGCTAACATCGCATTTGCATTGCTCACAACCGACTCAATCTGCAAATTAACCTTCAGGTAATTCTGCACAACGACTGAATGACCCTTTGCGCCTCCGATTTTTGAATTTCCTTTCCGTTTATTTCTGCTAGCAAAATGCATGACCACACACTTCCCGACACTATATTCCATCTGCTACACTTTACCCATTTTCCTAATCTCTAAACCTTCTGTAGCCTCTCTACTTCCTCAAAACTACCTATCCCTCCACCTATCTTCGTAGCGTCCGCAAGTCTTTCAACAAAGCCATCAATTACTTCATCCAACTTCTTTACATAAATAATGAAACAATAAATCTTTCCAGTAATACCATAGGCTCCTAGTTTGGTAACCAGCTTCAGGTGTGGCATTTATCTTCTGAAAATGCAAGAACATTTCTCCTTTTCTTCTTTTCTCCAACCGATTCTCCTTTGCCTGTCCTGCTTCGAACTTATTCAAAGAAATCCAAATGTTTGTCAGGCAAGATTTTGCCTTGAGGAATCAATGCTGACTATGGCTTCTTATATCATTTGCCCCCAAGTACTCTGACACCTCATCATTATCAAACGACTCACCACTTCTCAACGACTGTGGTCAGTCCATCTGGCCTTTAATTTCCTCAATTCGGTCTCTCTACTTTCCCAAGCAGTGGAGTCACACTTGCAATGTTCCAGTGTTCCGGAACGATTTTTGAATATATATTTGTTTTCCTGAAAGTTCATTACAAATGCCTCAACGATCTCACCAGCTACCTCTTTAAGAACCCTGGGCTGTACTCTATCTCGTCCAGGTGACTTATCTACTTTTCTGATGACATTCTCCGTATCAACGGCATCTTCACACACTTATGACGTCTTACAGCCTAGAAGGTCGACGCACTGCTGCAGTATTCTACAGTGATTACTGATGTAAAACACTTATTCAGTTCGTCCGGCATTTCCTTGTCTCCACTACGATTAACTAGCAGCGTTTTCCAGCGATCCGATATTCATTCTCGGGTCTCCTTTCCACTTAATATACCTAAAGATGTTACTGTAAACGTTTAAACATTACTTTCCTTTTCCATTTTTGTCCTTACCAATCATCTAACCCTACTATCTGAGCTGCATTATAATTCATCCATTTAACTTTAATGTTAGCCATAACTTCACTTGTTAACCACAATTGTGTGATTTTGCCTTTAGAACATCTCTTCCTCTTTGGAGAGTGTACATCCTCTGCCTCCGAATTGCTTCCAGAATTTCTGGCAATTGCTGCTCTACCGTTATCTCAATCAGTGTTCTTCTGCAGTAATTTCTGGTCAACTCCTCTCTCCTGCCTCTGCAATTCCCGTACTTCTGTGTTATGCTGATACATCTGACCTCAGCTTCTACTTCTCAAATTTAAATGCGAACTCCATCATATTATAATCACTTTTTCTGAAGGGTTCTTCTACTTTAAGCTCTCTGAACACCTCATCCAAAACAGTTGGTCTCCGAGTCGCCTCAGACCTGAACTGCTCTAAATACCATCTTGGAGGCATTCTAGAAATCTCACCTCTTGGGATCCAACAACAGCTTTATTTTTCTAATCTACCTGCCTTTATCATTCTCCCGTGACTATTTTGAAATTGTTCTTTTCGCATGTTGTATGTTTTGACTTGTGTTAGTTTGTAGACCCAAAACTTACTACTGCAAGGGTGTCTGGATATAACTCCCATTAGGGTATTTTTACACTTGCAATTCCTTACCCACAACTATTTAACACCTTCCGACGCTATGCGACCCCTTTCAAATCACTTGACTTCATTTTTTTTTTGCCAGTAGTTCTCTAGGCCATACTCTCTACCTGTACTTTCGATATGATGTGTATACAAACTTTTGTACATGGGCATTAGCCTCCAAGCTATAAGCTTCTTTGAGTCACGATTTAGTGATCCGCACAACGTCATACCTGCCAATCTGTAACTGTGCCTCAAGTTCATCTAACCGTATTCCGTGTACTGCGTGCATTGAAACAAAGTACCTTCAGTCCTTTGTCAAAGTTCGATATGCCTTGCCGAATCTGCGCAAACTGCTGGAGTAGTGGAAACGTTGCCATGCTCTCTTGGTAATTACACTGACCTGCTGGGGGCAGGACAGCTTCTCGGAAACAATAACAGCGGGGAATGCAATGTTCGTGATCCTCTGAGTCACAAATGAAACGCTGGTATAATAGGGGGGTAGCTACATAACTATGTGGTGTACCCGTGCTGATGGAAATCATGCAGGAGACGCTGTTGCAAAACCGAACTGATGGGCTCGGTCAAAATGACAATTTTTCATGGTAAGACAGGGAAGTGACCGCGAATTTTCACTTTTATAAAATTTATAACGCGATATATGGGCATAATTACGTAATTTGGCCCATCCAGCCAGTTTCGCTATTTCATCATTTCCCTCTCAGCCCCAAACTCCTGTCTTCTCCCCATATCCCGTCATGCCTAGACAACCTCTGCCTTGCCTCTACGCCAGGATACGGATTCCACAAATTCACCACTCTCTTGCCTTCAGCTCCGTTCTAAAAGGACGCCTTTCTCTTCTGAGGATGTGTCCTCTGGCCGTATACTCTTGCAATATAGGTAACAGCCTCTCCACCTCCACTTCAGCTTTATTGGTTACACAGATTCAGCTTTGTCTTGTTTTGCTTGCTATTTCTTTAAACAATTTCAACACATTTTTCAGGCCTAATTTTTCCTGGAACAATGAAGCTGATACGATTTATTTCATCATGTGACTCCAAGTATCCCGATACCACATCTTTAATTATCCAGTCGAATATCTTCCCAACCGTTGAGGTCAGATCAACTGGCATATAATTTCCATTCTTCTGTCTCTCTCCTTCTTGAAGAGCGAGATGACCTCTGCAATTTTCTGCTGACCCCGTATCTAGAGATTCTTGAAAAATCATGACTAATTAATCCACAATCTCTTCGGACATCTCCTTCGGACCCCAGAGCTGAGCACCGTCTGGTCCAGGTAACGTATCAACATTCCGATCCCAAGAGTCCTCTCCTAGTATTGGCAGATTCACGTATTCCTGAACCCCTGGCACTCCCGAACTTGTGGCACGCTGCTAGTGTCTTCCACAGTGAAAACGTGCAAGAAACTGAGACAGTTCGTCCGGCATTTTCTTCTCTCACATTGCAACCTGTTTGGCATCTTTCCCAGCGGTCTGATAAGCACTCGCCCGTCTCATTTAAACTTTATATATCTCAAGGAACATATGATATCCATCTGAATATGATTGGCTTGCTTACTTTCGCATTCCATCTTTCCTTCCATAATGCTTTTTTGTGCCTATTGAAGGTTTTTAAAAGCTTTCCAATCCACTAACATCCCACGAATGCTTGCTCTATTACAGGGCCCTCTTTCGGTTTTCTGTTGACATTGACTTCTTGTTATCCACGGTTCTGTTACCTCGCCATTAGCACACTTCTTTTTTTTCCTTGGGATTTACAAATCCTGAACCTTTCGAATTGCTTCCAGAATTTCCAGCCATTGCTGCTCTTCTGTTACCCCTATCAGTGTTATTTTCCAATCAGTTCATGCAAATCTCTCCCTAATGCCTTTGTAATTGGCTTTCCTCCATCGTAATATTCACACATCTGACTTTATGGTCTCCTTCTCAAATTTCAGTGTGAGTTGTGTCATATTATGATCACATTTCCATCAGTGGTCTTTCTTTATCTTAAGCTCTCTAATCAAGTCCCCGTCTTTGCACCGCACCCAATCCAAAATAACTGCTCCGCTGATGGGCCCAACGTAAGCTGCTTCAATGAGCCATCTTGCAGGTATGCTAGAAATTCCCGCCTTTGGAATCCAACACCATTAAGATTTTCCCAATCTACCTGCATGTTGAAATTCCCTATGACAATTGCAACACTACCCTTTTATCCTTTATTTTGTATATCCTGTTATAATTGTTGAACTCAATCTTACTACTCTTTGGAAGTCTGTAAATAACTCCCAAGAGGAACTTCTAACCATTGCAGATCCTTAGCTCTACCCAAAACTATTCAACACCTTCCGACCCGAGGTCACCTCTTTCAAACGATGTGATTTCCCGTTTTTTTTTTAACCATAGCTCCATTGCACCTCTTCTGCCTGTCCTTTCGGGAGAATGTGTATCCTTGGACGTTAACCTCCCAGCCATATATTCTTTGAGTCACGATTTATTGATAGCCACAACTTCATAGCTGCTAATCTGTCACCGTGCTGCAATTCATCCACCTTGTTTGATTAACATAATTCCATCTACTGCGAGCATTCAAACAAAAGACCTTTAGCCCTGTTTTCACCCTCTTCGCTTTTTTCCTCCTTTTATATTGCAACTTTTCTATTTGATTGCAATTTTGATCTATCATCAGCCTCTGTTTGCTGGGAGAGCCTCTCTTGATAAACCAGCTACTTCATGCCCAACACTGTATCACTTGTTCTCATCCACGGTCAAGTAGTTTACTTAATTGAAATACTAATGAAAATTCCTTTATTAATTTAATCGTGTTAAATTGCTGAGTTAACTACTATAAAATTATACATATTTGGAAGTGATAATAAAGTTGAACATATTTTCTCCAATCATCTTATCTGATAAACATCCTTACTTTTGTGTCATAGAGAAGGAATGTGGGACGTTCTCCTTCGGAATCGTAAATAAACAGTTTATTTTTAAATGTGTTCTGTTGTGATTTCTCTGATGAGCGCATCCATTGCGCTAACACAATGTATCGAAATAGATCATGAGAAATGTTTGGACACTGGGCTGTCTCTGATGTGACTAATAAGCTGCTAAGATTAGTTTGGAGATTGCTTTATAAAAGCTTTCAATTCCATTAACAGTAGCTTCGGCAGTAGAAGCTTTTTAATCTGATCGTCACGGCAAACAGAGAATGGAATATCCAGCAATTTACTACACAGAGAGTGTTTATTATCCTGTACTGACCGCTATCGGTATCCCTCGTAAATAACTGACTGGACAATGTCTGTAATTATTTATTGCTCTATCTGCTGCTCTCTATTATATTCGCCTTAAAAACCATTACACATAGTTATTGTCTGACGAGGGATTTCGATCTTATCAGAAGATGAAATATATTCTTCTTTCTTCTTTCTTCCGTTCCTTATGGCTGTTTTCCTGGTCAACTGCAACAACCGAATTAGCACAAATATTCAAAGGTTTCATATACTTCAAATGTATATATAATGTCAGAGAAATTTACATCCTGAAATGCTTTTTTTTTCGCAACCATCCACGAAACAGAAGAATGCCCCAAAAGAATGAATGACAATTAAATGTTAGAACCCCAAAGTTGCCGCCCCAGCTTCCCTTCCTCCCCCGCATAAGCGGCAGCAAGCAACGATCCCTCTGCCCCCACCAGCAAAAAAAGCATCGGCGTCCACTACCGAACTCTCAAGCGTGAGCAAAGCGAGGGGGGAGGCATAACAAACAGCTCGCTGATTTACAATGTTAAAAGTCTGTGGCGTTGTTGTTCCGAGCTCTGATCCGAAAGATCTCCGGTCTCTGGGCACAGAGCCTTAGATCTTCCATCACCCACGACACACCGATCCAGACCCACGAGGTCTCGGCACTCCGAAGGCGAGCAGAGCTCTCAGATCGAGCCCTTGGCGTGCCGAGTAACTGCCAGTCGTGAAACCCCGAAAGCTGGTCCCCTTCCCGCAAAGAACCGTATTCAGCGTGCAAATCCAGGTCGGGGTCAAAAGAACGCTGAAAGGGAAAATAGAGAAATTACAGTTGGAACTAGAGCGGTTTCCAAAGATGCAAGCAAACGAGTCGGCGTTAGACGCCATTAATCCTCTTAAGCTCCTAAGCTGTAGATGTATTTCTAGCGATTTACCTTGCCCGACCATCATGCAACAACTGAGGATTCGTTTTCAACATAATTGTTTTAATATATTTTCAGTTGCAACAGTAACCGAAGAGAATATGACCGCTCCTTTTCCCTTTTCGGACTTGTTTTTTTTTACTTCTCTCATCTTAATTTGAACTCTGTGCGTTCCTGTACTCCCATGTGCGACATCACAAGAAACGGTGTATCTAGGCCCACGAAATACCCACTCTCAATGCTCCCTTCGGCTTTATCAGCTACAAAGCTAGAACCAGTCCAAATGGCTGCGTCGATCAGCCGCGCTCTCTTAAATGTGCCATGGAGTCCCGTTGCCAACAGGTGGAGATTTGCCGACTCAACTTTTATTCAGATCCTCCCTGGAATCAGAAGGATAATTTTCCTTCAGTCAGTAAACAATTTTATATAAATCCGGTAAAATTGATCGGCTTTTGTGCGCTTGAATGTAACTCTTCTTTTCTTCCTTCCAGTTAATTTGATGGCTATTGTGATCCTTTGTCGTGGAAAATGCGGACTCTCCAAATGCATCACCCGCTACCTGGTGGCGATGGCATCAGCTGATTTATTGGGTGTTATCATCGGTGTTATATTGGAGCAGATCAATCATATTTATGTTTATGCGAGATTTTTGTTCATCACTCCGATTTGTGCTACGTCACTTGTCTTTAGGCTCGCAGCCATGGACTGTTCTGTCTGGTTGACAGTGTCTTTCACATTTGATCGATGTATTGCAATTTGTAGCCAAAACCTGCGTGAACGATTTTGCACTGTGAAGATGGCGACGATAGTGGTGGTGATTGTGGGCTTAGGGAGTTGTCTAAGGTGTTCGCCATTTTACTTTTCAGTGGATCATTCCGCGATTAATAATAACTTTCCATGGCGATGTACTGGCAGTGCAGATTACTTTACTTCACCAGTGTGGAAGGCTTACCAGATGTTTAATACTATTACTACACCTTTATTGCCAATCGGTTTAATTCTATTGTTCAATGTTTTAACAGTCAGTCACATCATCGCGGCAAACAGAGTCCGCCGAGGACTCCGGAGCAGCAATGACAATAAGAAGGATTCAGAGGTGGAGAACCGGAGAAAGTCAATGATTTTACTGTTCGCTCTATCAGCCAATTTCATTATATTGTGGATCCCTTTTATAGTCTCTACTATGATCTGGCAGGCTCAAAAATACCGTTATACAGAGAGATACCTTAACTCGCCGAGGTTTATCGTGCAAGAGTTTGGGTTTATGTTGCAATTTCTCTGCACCTGCACCAACACGTGTATCTACACACTGTCCCAGAGGAAATTCAGGGAAGAGATGAAGACCGGAGTGAAACATCTGGTCACATTGAATGGCCGACTTTGTAGATAATCGGAAGATGAATTGTACGCTTTGTTATAATTTTTTGAACTATTTGTTGGTCTGATCAATATAACATAAATTAGCATCGTCAGGAGCTTGACGTTTGGAAGCGTGCTTTTCCATCAATGGCAGCCAAGTGACCCTCCTCAAGTGTCAAAATCATGGTCCAACTTCGGTGTAATATCGGCGAATTTGTAACACGTACATTTGTTTCCCATATTTGTGACACATATATTTCTTTATATTACCATCAAAATATGTATTTTAATTTGTCACATTACCGAATTTGTGATCAGATCGGTATGACTCTGTTTCGTACAGAGGTGATATTATATTTTCAGAACTATTGCCTTCATTAGAATGAGTGAATATGGAAAGCTGGGCCAGAAAATTAATGCCTGAGACTTGTCGATAGGTCTTCGACCAGAATAGTTAATTTCCTTTCTTTCTCTCCTCCATTGTTACCTCACCTGCGTTTTCGTTTCTGTTTCAGATTCCCCATTCTAAAGGTTACCTTGGTTAGATTGGGTTTTCGGGGAAATAAACAGTTTATATCAGAGGAGCTTCCCCTCAATATTATACAGGAAACGATCTTCAACCTCCAGTGTGGCATATTTTGTATTTTCACATCTATTCTGATAAAATTGCATGAATATGCATCAAGTGAAAATTGGATAATATAGCAGTTACTTTTATTTCTGCACAGCTCAGGGAAGTTATCATTTAATCTATCATCAGCACCCCGGCAGAAGTCTCACAGATCAGAGATACAGATTATTTAGACATACACCGCAGATCAGCACGGTTGCTTCTGGCTCAGGAATCCATGCCCGCCAGCAATCCGGCATTCCCCAAATTCATCACAGAATAAATTACAACTACCAATTAACATGCTCACAGTGAGAATTTTAGACTGTGGGAGGAAAGGAAGCAGACGGAGAAAGTCCATGCATATGAGCTTTCTTACGAAGGACACCGGACTCCGATGCCCCGAGCAGTCCCAGTTTCGTGCTAACAGTACTCTATCGCCGTTAAATGTATGCGTGCATTTTCAAGCGTTTGATAGTGTTAACAATGACTTATTGTTTCTTCAAAATGTGAATGTGTTTCAGGTACTTTACGAGAATATCTACAGTACACGTGCATTAGTTAAATATATTAAAAGAGTTTTGAAGTTTTTTTTAGGCCTACGTAATTAGATAATGAAACCTTACCAAGAAGAAAATGTTTCTGTTCAAGCCGAAGTTGTTTCCTCTGCCGCTCAATACTGTTCCGTCATTTCGCACGTCAGAAGGTTTCTTAATTTGAAAATGGGGCTCTCGTTTTACCATATCATCCCGGAGTGCAAATGACTCTATCTGATTGTTGAATTTCATTTGTTTGTAAACATTGCAAGAGGCTGTACATTTTTCTCTTATTGCAACATGCGTCTTTTACTTTTATCTAACAGTACCTCTTTTTGAATTACGAACTCTCACCAGCCATATATTCCATTATATTTACCCAAAAAGCAGAGTCTAAAATGAAACGTACAGCCACCTTTCCGATAACCTAGAAGATTTAAAAACAACACTCTGGGCTAGCTGTCCGGTTCCGACAGCCATAAACAATGGCCGATTTATTTTTCTTTTTAGTTTTATCTAAACTTAATATATGTTGCTTGCCATTTTATGCCAATTTCTTAAATACGGACTATTAGTCATTTTAATGCATATGCAATTATTACATTAGCTTCTAAATCTGTTTTACTGAGATTAAATAATAATCAGTAATGCTCGGTTTTCCAACAATACTTACTGACTTACTGACCATGACGCCACAAGAGAAGCAAGGAGGGTTCTCCATCTACGTCTGCACATTCCTTCGCATACAGATATAGAAGGATTCTTCATTGCGGTTTTCATAACACCTTTTAAAAAGTCAGCAAAGTTAGGACCAGGAGACCGGTGGACCACTGTTAACCTGGTCAATACCCTTTGAACTATGACCCTCCCAAGATACAGGGCACAAGCCAACATGGCTTCCAAATCAATGTGGCTCGCAAGCCTCTAAACCCTATAATAAGGTTATGATCGTTTGGGAAATGTTTCCACATTACTGGATATAAAATAGTATCGTTTATATTAAAACCTATAAGACTGTTAAAAGTCCCATTTCGCATGTCCATATCCAAAACGGAGAGAACCTAGTTCACATTCTCCAGGCACAGCGGTCCACATTTCCTTCTCGAGCAGCATGCCATTTGACCAACGCTGAAAAGTAAGTTTATCCGCTCCGACAGCAGCCCGATACCCAGCGATCAAAAGGCAGTCTTCTCGCTCCGGAGCAGAACAGTTTCACCAGCAATCAAAAGGCAGGCAGCCGGCGCTAACCGTCCGTATTCGCCTCGATGGTTCAATCTCTCTCGTCACTTTAATCGGCGAACAAGGAAGACTTTAATCGGCGAAGTGAATTCGAACATCGTTTTGCGCTCGACCTGCAGCCTTCTCGCCACGACACGCTACCACTGTCTCCCGGAATAAGAGACTGCAGAGCGCTAAAACACCATGACGATCTCCAAAGTGCATCAACTGTTCCAACAGTTTCAGAATCAAATTCAAGGCGAAAAGCAATTGTAAAGGACATAAAAGAACATACTCAGCTTCATGATCTCTCCAGAGATGTCAACCAAAGTGCATCCTCGGTGCTGTAGGTTATTATGTAACAAAGACTTCGAATATCCCAAATGATGCTGCATCAGCATAACACTGTCAGGCTATAAATAGAATTCACCAATGCTGTCGCCACTATTACAAACTTAAGTCTTTCTGTTTAAATTCTTCCTATACCCTCCCCTGAACTACTCTCAGTGTCTCCACAAACACGAAATTAAAATTTCTGCTTTACTATTTTTACCTTAACTCCTCAGCCTCCTGCAATAGAAACGACATCACTAGATTCTTCCATGGGAATTCTCATTCATGGGAATCGTTTCTACAGATGCTGGATCTGACCCCTCACAATCAAAACACATGTGGAGCTGTTTCAATACTATGGAAATACCTCAGTCAGTGAAAGTTCATTGCTCAATGCAAAAAAAAAACTTTGAGACTTTTGTCATCACTTCCGATATTTCCACTACATTTCTCACTTTTCCCTCAGCCTGACTGGCCAATTTACATGTCCGTTGCATGCATGCTTGCTGCCCTCAGTTGCCGCCAGCATTTTGATAGTGAGCTATGTAAAGCAGATTATCACATAATACACCAAAGGCCTATCAGTGCACTAGATATACATAGCATTCCTGTTGGAAATAACCGTCCACAACTCGCCGTCTGGATGGGCCACACCGCCCAGCAAGAAATATATCCCCTTGTATTTTATTTTCGTTCTCTTTTCGCTTCTACCGTCGTGTCAAAGGTGTAGCATCCTTAGGTTCCGCTCAACCGGGTTCAAGAAGTTATTGCTGTACGACCATCAGGAACATTATCAGCGTGGACAACGTTATGCACCTCAACTCTGTACAGATTGCAGAATGTACGAACTCACTTTCAAGGACCTTGCAAATCCATAGGATCATAGTGTGATGTTGAGGAGTAATAGCTGTTTATCTACCTGGTGGTGTGAATCATGAGGGTCATGTGGTAACGACAACAGCTGATTTCATGGGTGTTATCATTCGCGTTCTACAAGAGCGGATCAATAAATATTACAGTTTTGCCAATGCTCTGTTCATCTCTCCGATTTGTGATACGACGCTTGCGTTTCGGCTCGCACTTCTGGACAGTTCTGTATGGCTGACGGTGGCTTTCACATTTGATTGATGTGTTGCAAAGGCTGCAGAAGCGAGTTTGCACCGGGAGGACGCCGATTACAATGGTAGTGATTGTGGGCATAAGAGGTTTTCTAAAGATATTCTCCATTTCTCTTTGCAGAGCAACTTTCGCGGTTATTGACAATGTTCCATGGCGCTGTATTCTCAGTGCAGATTACGTTACTTCACCAGTGTGAGCAGTTTATCAGATGTTTAATAGGAGCATGACGCCATTATTCCCAATCGGTTTAATTCTGTTATTCAATGCTTAAACAGTCAGACATGTTATCGGAACAAACAGAGTCCGCCGAGGACTCCGGAACAGCAATGACAATTTTATTTATTGCGGATCACCTTTATAGTCTCTACTATGATCAGGCAATCTCTGAATTAATTTTACACAGACAGATATCTTAATTCGCCGTCGTTTATCTTGCAGGAGTTTGGGTGCATGTTGCAATTTCTCTGCACCTGCACCAACACGTGTATCTACACCCTGTCCCTGAGGAAATTCAGGGGAGAGGTGAAGAAAGGTGAACCGTCTCCAGTGTCAGCACATGTTTTCCAACATAAAGCAGCATATACTTTCAAAGATAAACCTCCTGAGAATATTCGTATTAAGGCCTCACCAGTGTGTTATAAATCCTCGAAATTACAACCTTGCTTTTTCTTTTTAATACTCTTGGGGTGAATGCTAACATCGCATTTGCATTGCTCACAACCGACTCAATCTGCAAATTAACCTTCAGGTAATTCTGCACAAGGACTGAATGTCCCTTTGCGCCTCCGATTTTTGAATTTCCTTTCCGTTTATTTCTGCTAGCAAAATGCATGACCACACACTTCCCGACACTATATTCCATCTGCTACACTTTACCCATTTCCCTAATCTCTAAACCTTCTGCAGCCTCTCTACTTCCTCAAAACTACCTATCCCTCCACCTATCTTCGTAGCGTCCGCAAGGTTTTCAACAAAGCCATCAATTACTTCATACAACTTCTTTACATAAATAATGAAACAATAAGCAGTTGCACACGCGAGCAACTACGGAACACCACGAGCCACGATCAACCAACCAGAAAAGGCTCCCTTTATTTCTACATTTTCCCTCCTGCCAATAACCCTCAGCTTAATCCATGAAAAAAATATTTCCAGTAATACCATAGGCTCATAGTTTGGTAACCAGCTTCAGGTGTGGCATTTATCTTCTGAAGATGCAAGAACATTTCTCCTTTTCTTCTTTTCTCCAACCGATTCTCCTTTGCCTGTCCTGCTTCGAACTTATTCAAAGAAATCCAAATGTTTGTCAGGCAAGATTTTGTCTTGAGTAATCAATGCTGACTATGGCTTCTTTTATCATTTGCCTCCAAGTACTCTGACACCTCATCATTATCAAACGACTCACCACTTCTCAACGACTGTGGTCAGTCCATCTGGCCTTTAATATCCTCACTTCGGTCTCTCTCCTTTCCCAAGCAGTGGAGTCACACTTGCAATGTTCCAGTGTTCCAGAACGATTCTTGAATATATATATATATATATATTTTTTTTTTTTTGTTTTCCTGAAAGATCATTACAAATGCCTCAACGATCTCACCAGCTACCTCTTTAAGAACCCTGGGCTGTACTCTATCGGGTCCAGGTGACTTATCTACTTTTCTGATGACATTCTCTGTATCAACGGCATCTTCACACACTTATGACTTCTTACAGCCTAGAAGGTCGACGCACTGTTGCAGTATTCCACAGTGATTACTGATGTAAAACACTTATTCAGTTCGTCCGTCATTTCCTTGTCTCCACTACGATTAACTAGCAGCGTTTTCCAGCGATCCGATATTCATTCTCGGGTCTCCTTTCCACTTAATATACCTAAAGATGTTACTGTATCCGTTTAAACATTACTTTCCTTTTCCATATTTGTCCTTACCAATCATCTAACCCTACTATCTGAGCTGCATTATAATTCATCCATTTAACTTTAATGTTAGCCATAACTTCACTTATTAACCACAATTGTGTGATTTTGCCATTAGAATATCTCTTCCCCTTTGGAGTGTGTACATCCTCTGCCTCCGAATTGCTTCCAGAATTTCTGGCAATTTCTGCTCTACCGTTATCTCAATCAGTGTTCTTCTGCAGTAATTTCTGGTCAACTCCTCTCTCCTGCCTCTGTAATTCCCGTACTTCTGTGTTATGCTGATACATCTGACCTCAGCTTCTACTTCTCAAATTTTAATGCGAACTCCATCATATTATAATCACTTTTTCTGAAGGGTTCTTCTACTCTCTGAACACCTCATCCAAAACAGTTGGTCACCGAGTCGCCTCAGACATGAACTGGTCTAAAAACTGTCTTGGAGGCATTCTAGAAATCTCACCTCTTGGGATCCAACAACAGCTTTATTTTTCTAATCTACCTGCCTTTATCATTCTCCCATGACTATTTTGATATTGTTCTTTTCGCATGTTGTAATTTTTGACGTGTGTTAGTTTGTAGACCCAAAGCTTACTAATGCATGGGTGTCTGGATATAACTCCCATTAGGGTATTTTTACACTTGCAATTCCTTACCCACAACTATTCAACTCCTTCCGACGCTATGCGACCCCTTTCAAATCACTTGACTTCATTTTTTTTGCCAGTAGCTCTCTAGGCCATACCCTCTACCTGTACTTTCGATATGATGTGTATACAAACTTTTGTACATGGGCATTAGCCTCCAAGCTATAAGCTTCTTTGAGTCACGATTTAGTGATCCGCACAACGTCATACCTGCCAATCTGTAACCGTGCCTCAAGTTCATCTAACCGTATTCCGTGTACTGCGTGCATTGAAACAAAGTACCTTCAGTCCTTTGTCAAAGTTCGATATGCCTTGCCGAATCTGCGCAAACTGCTGGAGTAGTGGAAACGTTGCCATGCTCTCTTGGTAATTACACTGACCTGCTGGGGGCAGGACAGCTTCTCGGAAAAAATAACAGCGGGGAATGCAATATTCCTGATCCTCTCAGTCACAAACGAAACGCTGGTATAATAGGGGGCTAGCTACATAACTGTGTGGTGCACCCGTGCTGATGGAAATCATGCAGGAGACGCTGTTGCAAAACCGAACTGATGGGCTCGGTCAAAATGACAATTTTTCATGGTAAGACAGGGAAGTGACAGATAATTTTCACATATAAGATTTATAACGTGATATATGTGCATAATTACGTAATTTGGCCCATCCAGCCAGTTTCGCTATTTCATCATTGATGATCTATTTCCCTCTCAGCCCCAAACTCCTGCATTCTCCCCGTATTCATTCATGCCCTGACTACCTCTGCCTTGCCCATACACGAGGGGTTGGATACGGATTCCACAAATTCAACACTCTCTTGCCTTCTGCTCCATTCTAAAAGGACGACCTTCTCTTCTGAGGATGTGTCCTCTGGCCGTATACTATTGCAATATAGGTAACAGCCTCTCCACCTCCACTTCAGCTTTGTTGGTTACACAGATTCAGCTTTGTCTTGTTTGCTTGTTATTGGTTTAAACAACTTTAACAAATTTTTCAGACCTAATCTTTCCTGGAACAATGAAGCTGATACGATTTATTTCATCATGTGACTCCAAGCATCCCGATACCACATTTTAATAATCCAGTCGAATATCTTCCCAACCGTTGAGGTCAGATCAACTGGCATATAATTTCCATTCTTCTGTCTCTCTCCTTTCTTGAAGAGTGGGGTGACATCTGCAATTTTCTACTGTCCCCGTATCTAGAGATTCTTGAAAAATCATGACTAATTAATCCACAATCTCTTCGGACATCTCCTTCAGACCCCAGAGCTGAGCACCGTCTGGTCCAGGTAACGTATGAACATTCAGATCCCAAGAGTCCTCTCCGTAGTAATGACAGATTCACGTATTCCTGAACCCCTGGCACTCCCGAACTTGTGGCACGCTGCTAGTGTCTTCCACAGTGAATACGTCCAAGAAACTGAGACAGTTCGTCCGGCATTTTCTTCTCTCACATTGCATCCTGTTTGGCATCTTTCCAGCGGTCTGATAAGCACTCGCCCGTCTCTTTTAAACTTTATGTATCTCAAGAAACATATGGTATCCATCTGAATATGATTGGCTTGCTTACTTTCGCATTCCATCTTTCCTTCCATAATGCTTTTTTTGTGCCTATTAAAGGTTTTTAATAGCTTTCCAATCCTCTAACATCCCACGAATGCTTGCTCTATTACAGGGCCCACTTTCGGTTTTCTGTTGACATTGACTTCTTGATATCCATGCTTCTGTTATCTCGCCATTAGCACACTTCTTTTTTTTTCTTGGGATTTACAAATCCTGAACCTTTCGAATTACTTCCAGAAGTTCCAGCCATTGCTGCTCTTCTGTTACCCCTATCAGTGTTATTTTCCAATCAGTTCATGCAAATCTCTCTCTAATGCCTTTGTAATTGGCTTTCCTCCATCGCAATATTCACATATCTGACTTTAGGATCTCCTTCTCAAATTTCAGTGTGAATTGTGTCATGTTATGATCACATTTCCATCAGTGGTCTTTCTTTATCTTAAGCTCTCGAATCAAGTCCCCTTCATTGCACCGCACCCAATCTAAAATAACTGCTCCGCTGGTGGGCCCTAAGTAAGCTGCTCTAAATATCTGCTTGCAGGTATGCTAGAAATTCCCGCATTTGGAATCCAACAGCATTAAGATTTTCCCAATCTACCTACATGTTGAAATTCCCTATGTCAATTGCAACACTACACTTTTAGCCTGTATTTTGTATCTCCTGTTATAATTTGTTGACCTCAATCTTACTACTCTTTGGAAGTCTGTAAATAACTTCCAAGAGGAACTTCTAACCATTGCAGATCCTTAGCTCTACCCAAAAATATTCAACACTTTCCGACCCGAGGTCACCTCAATCAAACGATGTGATTTCCCTTTTTTTTTTTTACCATAGCGCCATTGCACCCCTTCTGCCTGGCCTTTCGGGAAAATGTGTATTCTTGGACGTTACCCTCCCAGCTATATATTCTTTGAGTCACGATTTATTGACAGCCACAACTTCATAGCTGCTAATCTGTCACCGTGCTGCAATTCATCCACCTTGTTTGATTAACATAATTCCATCTACTGCGAGCATTCAAACAAAGGACCTTTAGCCCTGTTTTCACCCTCTTCGCTTTTGTCCTCCTTTTATATTGCAACTTATCCTATTGACTGCAATTTTGATCTATCATCAGCCTCTGTTTGCTGGGAGAGCCTTTCTTGATAAACCAGCTACTTCATGCCCAACACTGTAACACTTGTTCTCATCCACTGTCAAGTTAGTTTACTTAATTGAAATACTAATGAAAATTACTTTATTAATTTAATCGTGTTAAATTGCTCTGTTAACTACTATAAAATTACACTTATTTGGAAGTGATAATAAAGTTAAACATATTTTTTCCAATCATCTTATCTGATAAACATCCTTTTTTTTGTGTCATAGAGAAGGAATGTGGGACGTTCTCCTTCCGAATCGTAAATAAACAGTTTGTTTTTAAATGTGTTCTGTTGTGATTTCCCTGATGGGCGCATCCATTGCGCTAACACAATGTATCGAAATAGCTCAGGAGAAATGTTTGGTCACTGGGCTGTCTCTGATGTGACTAATAAGCTGCTAAGATTAGTTTGGAGATTGCTTTATAAAAGCTTTCAATTCCATTATCAGTAGCTTTCGGCAGTAGAAGCTTTTTAATCTGATCGTCACGGCACACAGAGAATGGAATATCCAGCAATTTACTACATAGAGAGTGTTTATTATCCTGTACTGACCGCTATCGGTATCCCTCGTAAGTAAGTGACTGGAGAATGTCTGTAATTATTTATTGCTCTATCTGCTGCTCTCTATTATATTCGCCTTAAAAACCATTACACATAGTTATTGTCTGATGAGGGATTTCGATCTTATCAGGTTTGAAATATATTCTTCTTTCTTCTTTCTTCCGTTCCGTACGGCTGTTTTCCTGGTCAACTGCAACAACCGAATTAGCACAAATATTCAAAGGTTTTATATACATCAAATGTATATATAATGTCAGAGAAATTTACATCCTGAAATGCTTTTTTTTCGCAACCATCCACGAAACAGAGGAATGCCCCAAAAGAATGAATGACGATTAAATGTTAGAACCCCAAAGTTGCCGCCCCAGCTTCCCTTCCTCCCCCGCATTAGCGGCAGCAAGCAACGATCCCTCTGCCCCCACCAGCAAAAAAAGCATCGGCGTCCACCACCGAACTCTCAAGCGTGAGCAAAGCGAGGGGGGAGGCGTAACAAACAGCTCGCTGATTTACAATGTTAAAAGTCTGTGGCGTTGTTGTTCCGAGCTCTGATCCGAAAGATCTCCGGTCTCTGGGCACAGAGCCTTAGATCTTCCATCACCCACGACACACCGATCCAGACCCACGAGGTCTCGGCACTCCGAAGGCGAGCAGAGCTCTCAGATCGAGCCCTTGGCGTGCCGAGTAACTGCCAGTCGTGAAACCCCGAAAGCTGGTCCCCTTCCCGCAAAGAACCGTATTCAGCGTGCAAATCCAGGTCGGGGTCAAAAGAACGCTGAAAGGGAAAATAGAGAAATTACAGTTGGAACTAGAGCGGTTTCCAAAGATGCAAGCAAACGAGTCGGCGTTAGACGCCATTAATCCTCTTAAGTTCCTAAGCTGTAGATGTATTTCTAGCGATTTACCTTGCCCGACCATCATGCAACAACTGAGGATTCGTTTTCAACATAATTGTTTTAATATATTTTCAGTTGCAACAGTAACCGAAGAGAATATGACCGCTCCTTTTCCCTTTTCGGACTTGTTTTTTTTTTACTTCTCTCATCTTAATTTGAACTCTGTGCGTTCCTGTACTCCCATGTGCGACATCACAAGAAACGGTGTATCTAGGCCCACGAAATACCCACTCTCAATGCTCCCTTCGGCTTTATCAGCTACAAAGCTAGAACCAGTCCAAATGGCTGCGTCGATCAGCCGCGCTCTCTTAAATGTGCCATGGAGTCCCGTTGCCAACAGGTGGAGATTTGCCGACTCAACTTTTATTCAGATCCTCCCTGGAATCAGAAGGATAATTTTCCTTCAGTCAGTAAACAATTTTATATAAATCCGGTAAAATTGATCGGCTTTTGTGCGCTTGAAACTATCTATTCTTTTCTTCCTTCCAGTTAATTTGATGGCTATTGTGATCCTTTGTCGTGGAAAATGCGGACTCTCCAAATGCATCACCCGTTACCTGGTGGCGATGGCATCAGCTGATTTATTGGGTGTTATCATCGGTGTTATATTGGAGCAGATCAATCATATTTATGTTTATGCGAGATTTTTGTTCATCACTCCGATTTGTGCTACGTCACTTGTCTTTAGGCTCGCAGCCATGGACTGTTCTGTCTGGTTGACAGTGTCTTTCACATTTGATCGATGTATTGCAATTTGTAGCCAAAACCTGCGTGAACGATTTTGCACTGTGAAGATGGCGACGATAGTGGTGGTGATTGTGGGCTTAGGGAGTTGTCTAAGGTGTTCGCCATTTTACTTTTCAGTGGATCATTCCGCGATTAATAATAACTTTCCATGGCGATGTACTGGCAGTGCAGATTACTTTACTTCACCAGTGTGGAAGGCTTACCAGATGTTTAATACTATTACTACACCTTTATTGCCAATCGGTTTAATTCTATTGTTCAATGTTTTAACAGTCAGTCACATCATCGCGGCAAACAGAGTCCGCCGAGGACTCCGGAGCAGCAATGACAATAAGAAGGATTCAGAGGTGGAGAACCGGAGAAAGTCAATGATTTTACTGTTCGCTCTATCAGCCAATTTCATTATATTGTGGATCCCTTTTATAGTCTCTACTATGATCTGGCAGGCTCAAAAATACCGTTATACAGAGAGATACCTTAACTCGCCGAGGTTTATCGTGCAAGAGTTTGGGTTTATGTTGCAATTTCTCTGCACCTGCACCAACACGTGTATCTACACACTGTCCCAGAGGAAATTCAGGGAAGAGATGAAGACCGGAGTGAAACATCTGGTCACATTGAATGGCCGACTTTGTAGATAATCGGAAGATGAATTGTACGCTTTGTTATAATTTTTTGAACTATTTGTTGGTCTGATCAATATAACATAAATTAGCATCGTCAGGAGCTTGACGTTTGGAAGCGTGCTTTTCCATCAATGGCAGCCAAGTGACCCTCCTCAAGTGTCAAAATCATGGTCCAACTTCGGTGTAATATCGGCGAATTTGTAACACGTACATTTGTTTCCCATATTTGTGACACATATATTTCTTTATATTACCATCAAAATATGTATTTTAATTTGTCACATTACCGAATTTGTGATCAGATCGGTATGACTCTGTTTCGTACAGAGGTGATATTATATTTTCAGAACTATTGCCTTCATTAGAATGAGTGAATATGGAAAGCTGGGCCAGAAAATTAATGCCTGAGACTTGTCGATAGGTCTTCGACCAGAATAGTTAATTTCCTTTCTTTCTCTCCTCCATTGTTACCTCACCTGCGTTTTCGTTTCTGTTTCAGATTCCCCATTCTAAAGGTTACCTTGGTTAGATTGGGTTTTCGGGGAAATAAACAGTTTATATCAGAGGAGCTTCCCCTCAATATTATACAGGAAACGATCTTCAACCTCCAGTGTGGCATATTTTGTATTTTCACATCTATTCTGATAAAATTGCATGAATATGCATCAAGTGAAAATTGGATAATATAGCAGTTACTTTTATTTCTGCACAGCTCAGGGAAGTTATCATTTAATCTATCATCAGCACCCCGGCAGAAGTCTCACAGATCAGAGATACAGATTATTTAGACATACACCGCAGATCAGCACGGTTGCTTCTGGCTCAGGAATCCATGCCCGCCAGCAATCCGGCATTCCCCAAATTCATCACAGAATAAATTACAACTACCAATTAACATGCTCACAGTGAGAATTTTAGACTGTGGGAGGAAAGGAAGCAGACGGAGAAAGTCCATGCATATGAGCTTTCTTACGAAGGACACCGGACTCCGATGCCCCGAGCAGTCCCAGTTTCGTGCTAACAGTACTCTATCGCCGTTAAATGTATGCGTGCATTTTCAAGCGTTTGATAGTGTTAACAATGACTTATTGTTTCTTCAAAATGTGAATGTGTTTCAGGTACTTTACGAGAATATCTACAGTACACGTGCATTAGTTAAATATATTAAAAGAGTTTTGAAGTTTTTTTTAGGCCTACGTAATTAGATAATGAAACCTTACCAAGAAGAAAATGTTTCTGTTCAAGCCGAAGTTGTTTCCTCTGCCGCTCAATACTGTTCCGTCATTTCGCACGTCAGAAGGTTTCTTAATTTGAAAATGGGGCTCTCGTTTTACCATATCATCCCGGAGTGCAAATGACTCTATCTGATTGTTGAATTTCATTTGTTTGTAAACATTGCAAGAGGCTGTACATTTTTCTCTTATTGCAACATGCGTCTTTTACTTTTATCTAACAGTACCTCTTTTTGAATTACGAACTCTCACCAGCCATATATTCCATTATATTTACCCAAAAAGCAGAGTCTAAAATGAAACGTACAGCCACCTTTCCGATAACCTAGAAGATTTAAAAACAACACTCTGGGCTAGCTGTCCGGTTCCGACAGCCATAAACAATGGCCGATTTATTTTTCTTTTTAGTTTTATCTAAACTTAATATATGTTGCTTGCCATTTTATGCCAATTTCTTAAATACGGACTATTAGTCATTTTAATGCATATGCAATTATTACATTAGCTTCTAAATCTGTTTTACTGAGATTAAATAATAATCAGTAATGCTCGGTTTTCCAACAATACTTACTGACTTACTGACCATGACGCCACAAGAGAAGCAAGGAGGGTTCTCCATCTACGTCTGCACATTCCTTCGCATACAGATATAGAAGGATTCTTCATTGCGGTTTTCATAACACCTTTTAAAAAGTCAGCAAAGTTAGGACCAGGAGACCGGTGGACCACTGTTAACCTGGTCAATACCCTTTGAACTATGACCCTCCCAAGATACAGGGCACAAGCCAACATGGCTTCCAAATCAATGTGGCTCGCAAGCCTCTAAACCCTATAATAAGGTTATGATCGTTTGGGAAATGTTTCCACATTACTGGATATAAAATAGTATCGTTTATATTAAAACCTATAAGACTGTTAAAAGTCCCATTTCGCATGTCCATATCCAAAACGGAGAGAACCTAGTTCACATTCTCCAGGCACAGCGGTCCACATTTCCTTCTCGAGCAGCATGCCATTTGACCAACGCTGAAAAGTAAGTTTATCCGCTCCGACAGCAGCCCGATACCCAGCGATCAAAAGGCAGTCTTCTCGCTCCGGAGCAGAACAGTTTCACCAGCAATCAAAAGGCAGGCAGCCGGCGCTAACCGTCCGTATTCGCCTCGATGGTTCAATCTCTCTCGTCACTTTAATCGGCGAACAAGGAAGACTTTAATCGGCGAAGTGAATTCGAACATCGTTTTGCGCTCGACCTGCAGCCTTCTCGCCACGACACGCTACCACTGTCTCCCGGAATAAGAGACTGCAGAGCGCTAAAACACCATGACGATCTCCAAAGTGCATCAACTGTTCCAACAGTTTCAGAATCAAATTCAAGGCGAAAAGCAATTGTAAAGGACATAAAAGAACATACTCAGCTTCATGATCTCTCCAGAGATGTCAACCAAAGTGCATCCTCGGTGCTGTAGGTTATTATGTAACAAAGACTTCGAATATCCCAAATGATGCTGCATCAGCATAACACTGTCAGGCTATAAATAGAATTCACCAATGCTGTCGCCACTATTACAAACTTAAGTCTTTCTGTTTAAATTCTTCCTATACCCTCCCCTGAACTACTCTCAGTGTCTCCACAAACACGAAATTAAAATTTCTGCTTTACTATTTTTACCTTAACTCCTCAGCCTCCTGCAATAGAAACGACATCACTAGATTCTTCCATGGGAATTCTCATTCATGGGAATCGTTTCTACAGATGCTGGATCTGACCCCTCACAATCAAAACACATGTGGAGCTGTTTCAATACTATGGAAATACCTCAGTCAGTGAAAGTTCATTGCTCAATGCAAAAAAAAAACTTTGAGACTTTTGTCATCACTTCCGATATTTCCACTACATTTCTCACTTTTCCCTCAGCCTGACTGGCCAATTTACATGTCCGTTGCATGCATGCTTGCTGCCCTCAGTTGCCGCCAGCATTTTGATAGTGAGCTATGTAAAGCAGATTATCACATAATACACCAAAGGCCTATCAGTGCACTAGATATACATAGCATTCCTGTTGGAAATAACCGTCCACAACTCGCCGTCTGGATGGGCCACACCGCCCAGCAAGAAATATATCCCCTTGTATTTTATTTTCGTTCTCTTTTCGCTTCTACCGTCGTGTCAAAGGTGTAGCATCCTTAGGTTCCGCTCAACCGGGTTCAAGAAGTTATTGCTGTACGACCATCAGGAACATTATCAGCGTGGACAACGTTATGCACCTCAACTCTGTACAGATTGCAGAATGTACGAACTCACTTTCAAGGACCTTGCAAATCCATAGGATCATAGTGTGATGTTGAGGAGTAATAGCTGTTTATCTACCTGGTGGTGTGAATCATGAGGGTCATGTGGTAACGACAACAGCTGATTTCATGGGTGTTATCATTCGCGTTCTACAAGAGCGGATCAATAAATATTACAGTTTTGCCAATGCTCTGTTCATCTCTCCGATTTGTGATACGACGCTTGCGTTTCGGCTCGCACTTCTGGACAGTTCTGTATGGCTGACGGTGGCTTTCACATTTGATTGATGTGTTGCAAAGGCTGCAGAAGCGAGTTTGCACCGGGAGGACGCCGATTACAATGGTAGTGATTGTGGGCATAAGAGGTTTTCTAAAGATATTCTCCATTTCTCTTTGCAGAGCAACTTTCGCGGTTATTGACAATGTTCCATGGCGCTGTATTCTCAGTGCAGATTACGTTACTTCACCAGTGTGAGCAGTTTATCAGATGTTTAATAGGAGCATGACGCCATTATTCCCAATCGGTTTAATTCTGTTATTCAATGCTTAAACAGTCAGACATGTTATCGGAACAAACAGAGTCCGCCGAGGACTCCGGAACAGCAATGACAATTTTATTTATTGCGGATCACCTTTATAGTCTCTACTATGATCAGGCAATCTCTGAATTAATTTTACACAGACAGATATCTTAATTCGCCGTCGTTTATCTTGCAGGAGTTTGGGTGCATGTTGCAATTTCTCTGCACCTGCACCAACACGTGTATCTACACCCTGTCCCTGAGGAAATTCAGGGGAGAGGTGAAGAAAGGTGAACCGTCTCCAGTGTCAGCACATGTTTTCCAACATAAAGCAGCATATACTTTCAAAGATAAACCTCCTGAGAATATTCGTATTAAGGCCTCACCAGTGTGTTATAAATCCTCGAAATTACAACCTTGCTTTTTCTTTTTAATACTCTTGGGGTGAATGCTAACATCGCATTTGCATTGCTCACAACCGACTCAATCTGCAAATTAACCTTCAGGTAATTCTGCACAAGGACTGAATGTCCCTTTGCGCCTCCGATTTTTGAATTTCCTTTCCGTTTATTTCTGCTAGCAAAATGCATGACCACACACTTCCCGACACTATATTCCATCTGCTACACTTTACCCATTTCCCTAATCTCTAAACCTTCTGCAGCCTCTCTACTTCCTCAAAACTACCTATCCCTCCACCTATCTTCGTAGCGTCCGCAAGGTTTTCAACAAAGCCATCAATTACTTCATACAACTTCTTTACATAAATAATGAAACAATAAGCAGTTGCACACGCGAGCAACTACGGAACACCACGAGCCACGATCAACCAACCAGAAAAGGCTCCCTTTATTTCTACATTTTCCCTCCTGCCAATAACCCTCAGCTTAATCCATGAAAAAAATATTTCCAGTAATACCATAGGCTCATAGTTTGGTAACCAGCTTCAGGTGTGGCATTTATCTTCTGAAGATGCAAGAACATTTCTCCTTTTCTTCTTTTCTCCAACCGATTCTCCTTTGCCTGTCCTGCTTCGAACTTATTCAAAGAAATCCAAATGTTTGTCAGGCAAGATTTTGTCTTGAGTAATCAATGCTGACTATGGCTTCTTTTATCATTTGCCTCCAAGTACTCTGACACCTCATCATTATCAAACGACTCACCACTTCTCAACGACTGTGGTCAGTCCATCTGGCCTTTAATATCCTCACTTCGGTCTCTCTCCTTTCCCAAGCAGTGGAGTCACACTTGCAATGTTCCAGTGTTCCAGAACGATTCTTGAATATATATATATATATATATTTTTTTTTTTTTTGTTTTCCTGAAAGATCATTACAAATGCCTCAACGATCTCACCAGCTACCTCTTTAAGAACCCTGGGCTGTACTCTATCGGGTCCAGGTGACTTATCTACTTTTCTGATGACATTCTCTGTATCAACGGCATCTTCACACACTTATGACTTCTTACAGCCTAGAAGGTCGACGCACTGTTGCAGTATTCCACAGTGATTACTGATGTAAAACACTTATTCAGTTCGTCCGTCATTTCCTTGTCTCCACTACGATTAACTAGCAGCGTTTTCCAGCGATCCGATATTCATTCTCGGGTCTCCTTTCCACTTAATATACCTAAAGATGTTACTGTATCCGTTTAAACATTACTTTCCTTTTCCATATTTGTCCTTACCAATCATCTAACCCTACTATCTGAGCTGCATTATAATTCATCCATTTAACTTTAATGTTAGCCATAACTTCACTTATTAACCACAATTGTGTGATTTTGCCATTAGAATATCTCTTCCCCTTTGGAGTGTGTACATCCTCTGCCTCCGAATTGCTTCCAGAATTTCTGGCAATTTCTGCTCTACCGTTATCTCAATCAGTGTTCTTCTGCAGTAATTTCTGGTCAACTCCTCTCTCCTGCCTCTGTAATTCCCGTACTTCTGTGTTATGCTGATACATCTGACCTCAGCTTCTACTTCTCAAATTTTAATGCGAACTCCATCATATTATAATCACTTTTTCTGAAGGGTTCTTCTACTCTCTGAACACCTCATCCAAAACAGTTGGTCACCGAGTCGCCTCAGACATGAACTGGTCTAAAAACTGTCTTGGAGGCATTCTAGAAATCTCACCTCTTGGGATCCAACAACAGCTTTATTTTTCTAATCTACCTGCCTTTATCATTCTCCCATGACTATTTTGATATTGTTCTTTTCGCATGTTGTAATTTTTGACGTGTGTTAGTTTGTAGACCCAAAGCTTACTAATGCATGGGTGTCTGGATATAACTCCCATTAGGGTATTTTTACACTTGCAATTCCTTACCCACAACTATTCAACTCCTTCCGACGCTATGCGACCCCTTTCAAATCACTTGACTTCATTTTTTTTGCCAGTAGCTCTCTAGGCCATACCCTCTACCTGTACTTTCGATATGATGTGTATACAAACTTTTGTACATGGGCATTAGCCTCCAAGCTATAAGCTTCTTTGAGTCACGATTTAGTGATCCGCACAACGTCATACCTGCCAATCTGTAACCGTGCCTCAAGTTCATCTAACCGTATTCCGTGTACTGCGTGCATTGAAACAAAGTACCTTCAGTCCTTTGTCAAAGTTCGATATGCCTTGCCGAATCTGCGCAAACTGCTGGAGTAGTGGAAACGTTGCCATGCTCTCTTGGTAATTACACTGACCTGCTGGGGGCAGGACAGCTTCTCGGAAAAAATAACAGCGGGGAATGCAATATTCCTGATCCTCTCAGTCACAAACGAAACGCTGGTATAATAGGGGGCTAGCTACATAACTGTGTGGTGCACCCGTGCTGATGGAAATCATGCAGGAGACGCTGTTGCAAAACCGAACTGATGGGCTCGGTCAAAATGACAATTTTTCATGGTAAGACAGGGAAGTGACAGATAATTTTCACATATAAGATTTATAACGTGATATATGTGCATAATTACGTAATTTGGCCCATCCAGCCAGTTTCGCTATTTCATCATTGATGATCTATTTCCCTCTCAGCCCCAAACTCCTGCATTCTCCCCGTATTCATTCATGCCCTGACTACCTCTGCCTTGCCCATACACGAGGGGTTGGATACGGATTCCACAAATTCAACACTCTCTTGCCTTCTGCTCCATTCTAAAAGGACGACCTTCTCTTCTGAGGATGTGTCCTCTGGCCGTATACTATTGCAATATAGGTAACAGCCTCTCCACCTCCACTTCAGCTTTGTTGGTTACACAGATTCAGCTTTGTCTTGTTTGCTTGTTATTGGTTTAAACAACTTTAACAAATTTTTCAGACCTAATCTTTCCTGGAACAATGAAGCTGATACGATTTATTTCATCATGTGACTCCAAGCATCCCGATACCACATTTTAATAATCCAGTCGAATATCTTCCCAACCGTTGAGGTCAGATCAACTGGCATATAATTTCCATTCTTCTGTCTCTCTCCTTTCTTGAAGAGTGGGGTGACATCTGCAATTTTCTACTGTCCCCGTATCTAGAGATTCTTGAAAAATCATGACTAATTAATCCACAATCTCTTCGGACATCTCCTTCAGACCCCAGAGCTGAGCACCGTCTGGTCCAGGTAACGTATGAACATTCAGATCCCAAGAGTCCTCTCCGTAGTAATGACAGATTCACGTATTCCTGAACCCCTGGCACTCCCGAACTTGTGGCACGCTGCTAGTGTCTTCCACAGTGAATACGTCCAAGAAACTGAGACAGTTCGTCCGGCATTTTCTTCTCTCACATTGCATCCTGTTTGGCATCTTTCCAGCGGTCTGATAAGCACTCGCCCGTCTCTTTTAAACTTTATGTATCTCAAGAAACATATGGTATCCATCTGAATATGATTGGCTTGCTTACTTTCGCATTCCATCTTTCCTTCCATAATGCTTTTTTTGTGCCTATTAAAGGTTTTTAATAGCTTTCCAATCCTCTAACATCCCACGAATGCTTGCTCTATTACAGGGCCCACTTTCGGTTTTCTGTTGACATTGACTTCTTGATATCCATGCTTCTGTTATCTCGCCATTAGCACACTTCTTTTTTTTTCTTGGGATTTACAAATCCTGAACCTTTCGAATTACTTCCAGAAGTTCCAGCCATTGCTGCTCTTCTGTTACCCCTATCAGTGTTATTTTCCAATCAGTTCATGCAAATCTCTCTCTAATGCCTTTGTAATTGGCTTTCCTCCATCGCAATATTCACATATCTGACTTTAGGATCTCCTTCTCAAATTTCAGTGTGAATTGTGTCATGTTATGATCACATTTCCATCAGTGGTCTTTCTTTATCTTAAGCTCTCGAATCAAGTCCCCTTCATTGCACCGCACCCAATCTAAAATAACTGCTCCGCTGGTGGGCCCTAAGTAAGCTGCTCTAAATATCTGCTTGCAGGTATGCTAGAAATTCCCGCATTTGGAATCCAACAGCATTAAGATTTTCCCAATCTACCTACATGTTGAAATTCCCTATGTCAATTGCAACACTACACTTTTAGCCTGTATTTTGTATCTCCTGTTATAATTTGTTGACCTCAATCTTACTACTCTTTGGAAGTCTGTAAATAACTTCCAAGAGGAACTTCTAACCATTGCAGATCCTTAGCTCTACCCAAAAATATTCAACACTTTCCGACCCGAGGTCACCTCAATCAAACGATGTGATTTCCCTTTTTTTTTTTTACCATAGCGCCATTGCACCCCTTCTGCCTGGCCTTTCGGGAAAATGTGTATTCTTGGACGTTACCCTCCCAGCTATATATTCTTTGAGTCACGATTTATTGACAGCCACAACTTCATAGCTGCTAATCTGTCACCGTGCTGCAATTCATCCACCTTGTTTGATTAACATAATTCCATCTACTGCGAGCATTCAAACAAAGGACCTTTAGCCCTGTTTTCACCCTCTTCGCTTTTGTCCTCCTTTTATATTGCAACTTATCCTATTGACTGCAATTTTGATCTATCATCAGCCTCTGTTTGCTGGGAGAGCCTTTCTTGATAAACCAGCTACTTCATGCCCAACACTGTAACACTTGTTCTCATCCACTGTCAAGTTAGTTTACTTAATTGAAATACTAATGAAAATTACTTTATTAATTTAATCGTGTTAAATTGCTCTGTTAACTACTATAAAATTACACTTATTTGGAAGTGATAATAAAGTTAAACATATTTTTTCCAATCATCTTATCTGATAAACATCCTTTTTTTTGTGTCATAGAGAAGGAATGTGGGACGTTCTCCTTCCGAATCGTAAATAAACAGTTTGTTTTTAAATGTGTTCTGTTGTGATTTCCCTGATGGGCGCATCCATTGCGCTAACACAATGTATCGAAATAGCTCAGGAGAAATGTTTGGTCACTGGGCTGTCTCTGATGTGACTAATAAGCTGCTAAGATTAGTTTGGAGATTGCTTTATAAAAGCTTTCAATTCCATTATCAGTAGCTTTCGGCAGTAGAAGCTTTTTAATCTGATCGTCACGGCACACAGAGAATGGAATATCCAGCAATTTACTACATAGAGAGTGTTTATTATCCTGTACTGACCGCTATCGGTATCCCTCGTAAGTAAGTGACTGGAGAATGTCTGTAATTATTTATTGCTCTATCTGCTGCTCTCTATTATATTCGCCTTAAAAACCATTACACATAGTTATTGTCTGATGAGGGATTTCGATCTTATCAGGTTTGAAATATATTCTTCTTTCTTCTTTCTTCCGTTCCGTACGGCTGTTTTCCTGGTCAACTGCAACAACCGAATTAGCACAAATATTCAAAGGTTTTATATACATCAAATGTATATATAATGTCAGAGAAATTTACATCCTGAAATGCTTTTTTTTCGCAACCATCCACGAAACAGAGGAATGCCCCAAAAGAATGAATGACGATTAAATGTTAGAACCCCAAAGTTGCCGCCCCAGCTTCCCTTCCTCCCCCGCATTAGCGGCAGCAAGCAACGATCCCTCTGCCCCCACCAGCAAAAAAAGCATCGGCGTCCACCACCGAACTCTCAAGCGTGAGCAAAGCGAGGGGGGAGGCGTAACAAACAGCTCGCTGATTTACAATGTTAAAAGTCTGTGGCGTTGTTGTTCCGAGCTCTGATCCGAAAGATCTCCGGTCTCTGGGCACAGAGCCTTAGATCTTCCATCACCCACGACACACCGATCCAGACCCACGAGGTCTCGGCACTCCGAAGGCGAGCAGAGCTCTCAGATCGAGCCCTTGGCGTGCCGAGTAACTGCCAGTCGTGAAACCCCGAAAGCTGGTCCCCTTCCCGCAAAGAACCGTATTCAGCGTGCAAATCCAGGTCGGGGTCAAAAGAACGCTGAAAGGGAAAATAGAGAAATTACAGTTGGAACTAGAGCGGTTTCCAAAGATGCAAGCAAACGAGTCGGCGTTAGACGCCATTAATCCTCTTAAGTTCCTAAGCTGTAGATGTATTTCTAGCGATTTACCTTGCCCGACCATCATGCAACAACTGAGGATTCGTTTTCAACATAATTGTTTTAATATATTTTCAGTTGCAACAGTAACCGAAGAGAATATGACCGCTCCTTTTCCCTTTTCGGACTTGTTTTTTTTTTACTTCTCTCATCTTAATTTGAACTCTGTGCGTTCCTGTACTCCCATGTGCGACATCACAAGAAACGGTGTATCTAGGCCCACGAAATACCCACTCTCAATGCTCCCTTCGGCTTTATCAGCTACAAAGCTAGAACCAGTCCAAATGGCTGCGTCGATCAGCCGCGCTCTCTTAAATGTGCCATGGAGTCCCGTTGCCAACAGGTGGAGATTTGCCGACTCAACTTTTATTCAGATCCTCCCTGGAATCAGAAGGATAATTTTCCTTCAGTCAGTAAACAATTTTATATAAATCCGGTAAAATTGATCGGCTTTTGTGCGCTTGAAACTATCTATTCTTTTCTTCCTTCCAGTTAATTTGATGGCTATTGTGATCCTTTGTCGTGGAAAATGCGGACTCTCCAAATGCATCACCCGTTACCTGGTGGCGATGGCATCAGCTGATTTATTGGGTGTTATCATCGGTGTTATATTGGAGCAGATCAATCATATTTATGTTTATGCGAGATTTTTGTTCATCACTCCGATTTGTGCTACGTCACTTGTCTTTAGGCTCGCAGCCATGGACTGTTCTGTCTGGTTGACAGTGTCTTTCACATTTGATCGATGTATTGCAATTTGTAGCCAAAACCTGCGTGAACGATTTTGCACTGTGAAGATGGCGACGATAGTGGTGGTGATTGTGGGCTTAGGGAGTTGTCTAAGGTGTTCGCCATTTTACTTTTCAGTGGATCATTCCGCGATTAATAATAACTTTCCATGGCGATGTACTGGCAGTGCAGATTACTTTACTTCACCAGTGTGGAAGGCTTACCAGATGTTTAATACTATTACTACACCTTTATTGCCAATCGGTTTAATTCTATTGTTCAATGTTTTAACAGTCAGTCACATCATCGCGGCAAACAGAGTCCGCCGAGGACTCCGGAGCAGCAATGACAATAAGAAGGATTCAGAGGTGGAGAACCGGAGAAAGTCAATGATTTTACTGTTCGCTCTATCAGCCAATTTCATTATATTGTGGATCCCTTTTATAGTCTCTACTATGATCTGGCAGGCTCAAAAATACCGTTATACAGAGAGATACCTTAACTCGCCGAGGTTTATCGTGCAAGAGTTTGGGTTTATGTTGCAATTTCTCTGCACCTGCACCAACACGTGTATCTACACACTGTCCCAGAGGAAATTCAGGGAAGAGATGAAGACCGGAGTGAAACATCTGGTCACATTGAATGGCCGACTTTGTAGATAATCGGAAGATGAATTGTACGCTTTGTTATAATTTTTTGAACTATTTGTTGGTCTGATCAATATAACATAAATTAGCATCGTCAGGAGCTTGACGTTTGGAAGCGTGCTTTTCCATCAATGGCAGCCAAGTGACCCTCCTCAAGTGTCAAAATCATGGTCCAACTTCGGTGTAATATCGGCGAATTTGTAACACGTACATTTGTTTCCCATATTTGTGACACATATATTTCTTTATATTACCATCAAAATATGTATTTTAATTTGTCACATTACCGAATTTGTGATCAGATCGGTATGACTCTGTTTCGTACAGAGGTGATATTATATTTTCAGAACTATTGCCTTCATTAGAATGAGTGAATATGGAAAGCTGGGCCAGAAAATTAATGCCTGAGACTTGTCGATAGGTCTTCGACCAGAATAGTTAATTTCCTTTCTTTCTCTCCTCCATTGTTACCTCACCTGCGTTTTCGTTTCTGTTTCAGATTCCCCATTCTAAAGGTTACCTTGGTTAGATTGGGTTTTCGGGGAAATAAACAGTTTATATCAGAGGAGCTTCCCCTCAATATTATACAGGAAACGATCTTCAACCTCCAGTGTGGCATATTTTGTATTTTCACATCTATTCTGATAAAATTGCATGAATATGCATCAAGTGAAAATTGGATAATATAGCAGTTACTTTTATTTCTGCACAGCTCAGGGAAGTTATCATTTAATCTATCATCAGCACCCCGGCAGAAGTCTCACAGATCAGAGATACAGATTATTTAGACATACACCGCAGATCAGCACGGTTGCTTCTGGCTCAGGAATCCATGCCCGCCAGCAATCCGGCATTCCCCAAATTCATCACAGAATAAATTACAACTACCAATTAACATGCTCACAGTGAGAATTTTAGACTGTGGGAGGAAAGGAAGCAGACGGAGAAAGTCCATGCATATGAGCTTTCTTACGAAGGACACCGGACTCCGATGCCCCGAGCAGTCCCAGTTTCGTGCTAACAGTACTCTATCGCCGTTAAATGTATGCGTGCATTTTCAAGCGTTTGATAGTGTTAACAATGACTTATTGTTTCTTCAAAATGTGAATGTGTTTCAGGTACTTTACGAGAATATCTACAGTACACGTGCATTAGTTAAATATATTAAAAGAGTTTTGAAGTTTTTTTTAGGCCTACGTAATTAGATAATGAAACCTTACCAAGAAGAAAATGTTTCTGTTCAAGCCGAAGTTGTTTCCTCTGCCGCTCAATACTGTTCCGTCATTTCGCACGTCAGAAGGTTTCTTAATTTGAAAATGGGGCTCTCGTTTTACCATATCATCCCGGAGTGCAAATGACTCTATCTGATTGTTGAATTTCATTTGTTTGTAAACATTGCAAGAGGCTGTACATTTTTCTCTTATTGCAACATGCGTCTTTTACTTTTATCTAACAGTACCTCTTTTTGAATTACGAACTCTCACCAGCCATATATTCCATTATATTTACCCAAAAAGCAGAGTCTAAAATGAAACGTACAGCCACCTTTCCGATAACCTAGAAGATTTAAAAACAACACTCTGGGCTAGCTGTCCGGTTCCGACAGCCATAAACAATGGCCGATTTATTTTTCTTTTTAGTTTTATCTAAACTTAATATATGTTGCTTGCCATTTTATGCCAATTTCTTAAATACGGACTATTAGTCATTTTAATGCATATGCAATTATTACATTAGCTTCTAAATCTGTTTTACTGAGATTAAATAATAATCAGTAATGCTCGGTTTTCCAACAATACTTACTGACTTACTGACCATGACGCCACAAGAGAAGCAAGGAGGGTTCTCCATCTACGTCTGCACATTCCTTCGCATACAGATATAGAAGGATTCTTCATTGCGGTTTTCATAACACCTTTTAAAAAGTCAGCAAAGTTAGGACCAGGAGACCGGTGGACCACTGTTAACCTGGTCAATACCCTTTGAACTATGACCCTCCCAAGATACAGGGCACAAGCCAACATGGCTTCCAAATCAATGTGGCTCGCAAGCCTCTAAACCCTATAATAAGGTTATGATCGTTTGGGAAATGTTTCCACATTACTGGATATAAAATAGTATCGTTTATATTAAAACCTATAAGACTGTTAAAAGTCCCATTTCGCATGTCCATATCCAAAACGGAGAGAACCTAGTTCACATTCTCCAGGCACAGCGGTCCACATTTCCTTCTCGAGCAGCATGCCATTTGACCAACGCTGAAAAGTAAGTTTATCCGCTCCGACAGCAGCCCGATACCCAGCGATCAAAAGGCAGTCTTCTCGCTCCGGAGCAGAACAGTTTCACCAGCAATCAAAAGGCAGGCAGCCGGCGCTAACCGTCCGTATTCGCCTCGATGGTTCAATCTCTCTCGTCACTTTAATCGGCGAACAAGGAAGACTTTAATCGGCGAAGTGAATTCGAACATCGTTTTGCGCTCGACCTGCAGCCTTCTCGCCACGACACGCTACCACTGTCTCCCGGAATAAGAGACTGCAGAGCGCTAAAACACCATGACGATCTCCAAAGTGCATCAACTGTTCCAACAGTTTCAGAATCAAATTCAAGGCGAAAAGCAATTGTAAAGGACATAAAAGAACATACTCAGCTTCATGATCTCTCCAGAGATGTCAACCAAAGTGCATCCTCGGTGCTGTAGGTTATTATGTAACAAAGACTTCGAATATCCCAAATGATGCTGCATCAGCATAACACTGTCAGGCTATAAATAGAATTCACCAATGCTGTCGCCACTATTACAAACTTAAGTCTTTCTGTTTAAATTCTTCCTATACCCTCCCCTGAACTACTCTCAGTGTCTCCACAAACACGAAATTAAAATTTCTGCTTTACTATTTTTACCTTAACTCCTCAGCCTCCTGCAATAGAAACGACATCACTAGATTCTTCCATGGGAATTCTCATTCATGGGAATCGTTTCTACAGATGCTGGATCTGACCCCTCACAATCAAAACACATGTGGAGCTGTTTCAATACTATGGAAATACCTCAGTCAGTGAAAGTTCATTGCTCAATGCAAAAAAAAAACTTTGAGACTTTTGTCATCACTTCCGATATTTCCACTACATTTCTCACTTTTCCCTCAGCCTGACTGGCCAATTTACATGTCCGTTGCATGCATGCTTGCTGCCCTCAGTTGCCGCCAGCATTTTGATAGTGAGCTATGTAAAGCAGATTATCACATAATACACCAAAGGCCTATCAGTGCACTAGATATACATAGCATTCCTGTTGGAAATAACCGTCCACAACTCGCCGTCTGGATGGGCCACACCGCCCAGCAAGAAATATATCCCCTTGTATTTTATTTTCGTTCTCTTTTCGCTTCTACCGTCGTGTCAAAGGTGTAGCATCCTTAGGTTCCGCTCAACCGGGTTCAAGAAGTTATTGCTGTACGACCATCAGGAACATTATCAGCGTGGACAACGTTATGCACCTCAACTCTGTACAGATTGCAGAATGTACGAACTCACTTTCAAGGACCTTGCAAATCCATAGGATCATAGTGTGATGTTGAGGAGTAATAGCTGTTTATCTACCTGGTGGTGTGAATCATGAGGGTCATGTGGTAACGACAACAGCTGATTTCATGGGTGTTATCATTCGCGTTCTACAAGAGCGGATCAATAAATATTACAGTTTTGCCAATGCTCTGTTCATCTCTCCGATTTGTGATACGACGCTTGCGTTTCGGCTCGCACTTCTGGACAGTTCTGTATGGCTGACGGTGGCTTTCACATTTGATTGATGTGTTGCAAAGGCTGCAGAAGCGAGTTTGCACCGGGAGGACGCCGATTACAATGGTAGTGATTGTGGGCATAAGAGGTTTTCTAAAGATATTCTCCATTTCTCTTTGCAGAGCAACTTTCGCGGTTATTGACAATGTTCCATGGCGCTGTATTCTCAGTGCAGATTACGTTACTTCACCAGTGTGAGCAGTTTATCAGATGTTTAATAGGAGCATGACGCCATTATTCCCAATCGGTTTAATTCTGTTATTCAATGCTTAAACAGTCAGACATGTTATCGGAACAAACAGAGTCCGCCGAGGACTCCGGAACAGCAATGACAATTTTATTTATTGCGGATCACCTTTATAGTCTCTACTATGATCAGGCAATCTCTGAATTAATTTTACACAGACAGATATCTTAATTCGCCGTCGTTTATCTTGCAGGAGTTTGGGTGCATGTTGCAATTTCTCTGCACCTGCACCAACACGTGTATCTACACCCTGTCCCTGAGGAAATTCAGGGGAGAGGTGAAGAAAGGTGAACCGTCTCCAGTGTCAGCACATGTTTTCCAACATAAAGCAGCATATACTTTCAAAGATAAACCTCCTGAGAATATTCGTATTAAGGCCTCACCAGTGTGTTATAAATCCTCGAAATTACAACCTTGCTTTTTCTTTTTAATACTCTTGGGGTGAATGCTAACATCGCATTTGCATTGCTCACAACCGACTCAATCTGCAAATTAACCTTCAGGTAATTCTGCACAAGGACTGAATGTCCCTTTGCGCCTCCGATTTTTGAATTTCCTTTCCGTTTATTTCTGCTAGCAAAATGCATGACCACACACTTCCCGACACTATATTCCATCTGCTACACTTTACCCATTTCCCTAATCTCTAAACCTTCTGCAGCCTCTCTACTTCCTCAAAACTACCTATCCCTCCACCTATCTTCGTAGCGTCCGCAAGGTTTTCAACAAAGCCATCAATTACTTCATACAACTTCTTTACATAAATAATGAAACAATAAGCAGTTGCACACGCGAGCAACTACGGAACACCACGAGCCACGATCAACCAACCAGAAAAGGCTCCCTTTATTTCTACATTTTCCCTCCTGCCAATAACCCTCAGCTTAATCCATGAAAAAAATATTTCCAGTAATACCATAGGCTCATAGTTTGGTAACCAGCTTCAGGTGTGGCATTTATCTTCTGAAGATGCAAGAACATTTCTCCTTTTCTTCTTTTCTCCAACCGATTCTCCTTTGCCTGTCCTGCTTCGAACTTATTCAAAGAAATCCAAATGTTTGTCAGGCAAGATTTTGTCTTGAGTAATCAATGCTGACTATGGCTTCTTTTATCATTTGCCTCCAAGTACTCTGACACCTCATCATTATCAAACGACTCACCACTTCTCAACGACTGTGGTCAGTCCATCTGGCCTTTAATATCCTCACTTCGGTCTCTCTCCTTTCCCAAGCAGTGGAGTCACACTTGCAATGTTCCAGTGTTCCAGAACGATTCTTGAATATATATATATATATATATTTTTTTTTTTTTTTGTTTTCCTGAAAGATCATTACAAATGCCTCAACGATCTCACCAGCTACCTCTTTAAGAACCCTGGGCTGTACTCTATCGGGTCCAGGTGACTTATCTACTTTTCTGATGACATTCTCTGTATCAACGGCATCTTCACACACTTATGACTTCTTACAGCCTAGAAGGTCGACGCACTGTTGCAGTATTCCACAGTGATTACTGATGTAAAACACTTATTCAGTTCGTCCGTCATTTCCTTGTCTCCACTACGATTAACTAGCAGCGTTTTCCAGCGATCCGATATTCATTCTCGGGTCTCCTTTCCACTTAATATACCTAAAGATGTTACTGTATCCGTTTAAACATTACTTTCCTTTTCCATATTTGTCCTTACCAATCATCTAACCCTACTATCTGAGCTGCATTATAATTCATCCATTTAACTTTAATGTTAGCCATAACTTCACTTATTAACCACAATTGTGTGATTTTGCCATTAGAATATCTCTTCCCCTTTGGAGTGTGTACATCCTCTGCCTCCGAATTGCTTCCAGAATTTCTGGCAATTTCTGCTCTACCGTTATCTCAATCAGTGTTCTTCTGCAGTAATTTCTGGTCAACTCCTCTCTCCTGCCTCTGTAATTCCCGTACTTCTGTGTTATGCTGATACATCTGACCTCAGCTTCTACTTCTCAAATTTTAATGCGAACTCCATCATATTATAATCACTTTTTCTGAAGGGTTCTTCTACTCTCTGAACACCTCATCCAAAACAGTTGGTCACCGAGTCGCCTCAGACATGAACTGGTCTAAAAACTGTCTTGGAGGCATTCTAGAAATCTCACCTCTTGGGATCCAACAACAGCTTTATTTTTCTAATCTACCTGCCTTTATCATTCTCCCATGACTATTTTGATATTGTTCTTTTCGCATGTTGTAATTTTTGACGTGTGTTAGTTTGTAGACCCAAAGCTTACTAATGCATGGGTGTCTGGATATAACTCCCATTAGGGTATTTTTACACTTGCAATTCCTTACCCACAACTATTCAACTCCTTCCGACGCTATGCGACCCCTTTCAAATCACTTGACTTCATTTTTTTTGCCAGTAGCTCTCTAGGCCATACCCTCTACCTGTACTTTCGATATGATGTGTATACAAACTTTTGTACATGGGCATTAGCCTCCAAGCTATAAGCTTCTTTGAGTCACGATTTAGTGATCCGCACAACGTCATACCTGCCAATCTGTAACCGTGCCTCAAGTTCATCTAACCGTATTCCGTGTACTGCGTGCATTGAAACAAAGTACCTTCAGTCCTTTGTCAAAGTTCGATATGCCTTGCCGAATCTGCGCAAACTGCTGGAGTAGTGGAAACGTTGCCATGCTCTCTTGGTAATTACACTGACCTGCTGGGGGCAGGACAGCTTCTCGGAAAAAATAACAGCGGGGAATGCAATATTCCTGATCCTCTCAGTCACAAACGAAACGCTGGTATAATAGGGGGCTAGCTACATAACTGTGTGGTGCACCCGTGCTGATGGAAATCATGCAGGAGACGCTGTTGCAAAACCGAACTGATGGGCTCGGTCAAAATGACAATTTTTCATGGTAAGACAGGGAAGTGACAGATAATTTTCACATATAAGATTTATAACGTGATATATGTGCATAATTACGTAATTTGGCCCATCCAGCCAGTTTCGCTATTTCATCATTGATGATCTATTTCCCTCTCAGCCCCAAACTCCTGCATTCTCCCCGTATTCATTCATGCCCTGACTACCTCTGCCTTGCCCATACACGAGGGGTTGGATACGGATTCCACAAATTCAACACTCTCTTGCCTTCTGCTCCATTCTAAAAGGACGACCTTCTCTTCTGAGGATGTGTCCTCTGGCCGTATACTATTGCAATATAGGTAACAGCCTCTCCACCTCCACTTCAGCTTTGTTGGTTACACAGATTCAGCTTTGTCTTGTTTGCTTGTTATTGGTTTAAACAACTTTAACAAATTTTTCAGACCTAATCTTTCCTGGAACAATGAAGCTGATACGATTTATTTCATCATGTGACTCCAAGCATCCCGATACCACATTTTAATAATCCAGTCGAATATCTTCCCAACCGTTGAGGTCAGATCAACTGGCATATAATTTCCATTCTTCTGTCTCTCTCCTTTCTTGAAGAGTGGGGTGACATCTGCAATTTTCTACTGTCCCCGTATCTAGAGATTCTTGAAAAATCATGACTAATTAATCCACAATCTCTTCGGACATCTCCTTCAGACCCCAGAGCTGAGCACCGTCTGGTCCAGGTAACGTATGAACATTCAGATCCCAAGAGTCCTCTCCGTAGTAATGACAGATTCACGTATTCCTGAACCCCTGGCACTCCCGAACTTGTGGCACGCTGCTAGTGTCTTCCACAGTGAATACGTCCAAGAAACTGAGACAGTTCGTCCGGCATTTTCTTCTCTCACATTGCATCCTGTTTGGCATCTTTCCAGCGGTCTGATAAGCACTCGCCCGTCTCTTTTAAACTTTATGTATCTCAAGAAACATATGGTATCCATCTGAATATGATTGGCTTGCTTACTTTCGCATTCCATCTTTCCTTCCATAATGCTTTTTTTGTGCCTATTAAAGGTTTTTAATAGCTTTCCAATCCTCTAACATCCCACGAATGCTTGCTCTATTACAGGGCCCACTTTCGGTTTTCTGTTGACATTGACTTCTTGATATCCATGCTTCTGTTATCTCGCCATTAGCACACTTCTTTTTTTTTCTTGGGATTTACAAATCCTGAACCTTTCGAATTACTTCCAGAAGTTCCAGCCATTGCTGCTCTTCTGTTACCCCTATCAGTGTTATTTTCCAATCAGTTCATGCAAATCTCTCTCTAATGCCTTTGTAATTGGCTTTCCTCCATCGCAATATTCACATATCTGACTTTAGGATCTCCTTCTCAAATTTCAGTGTGAATTGTGTCATGTTATGATCACATTTCCATCAGTGGTCTTTCTTTATCTTAAGCTCTCGAATCAAGTCCCCTTCATTGCACCGCACCCAATCTAAAATAACTGCTCCGCTGGTGGGCCCTAAGTAAGCTGCTCTAAATATCTGCTTGCAGGTATGCTAGAAATTCCCGCATTTGGAATCCAACAGCATTAAGATTTTCCCAATCTACCTACATGTTGAAATTCCCTATGTCAATTGCAACACTACACTTTTAGCCTGTATTTTGTATCTCCTGTTATAATTTGTTGACCTCAATCTTACTACTCTTTGGAAGTCTGTAAATAACTTCCAAGAGGAACTTCTAACCATTGCAGATCCTTAGCTCTACCCAAAAATATTCAACACTTTCCGACCCGAGGTCACCTCAATCAAACGATGTGATTTCCCTTTTTTTTTTTTACCATAGCGCCATTGCACCCCTTCTGCCTGGCCTTTCGGGAAAATGTGTATTCTTGGACGTTACCCTCCCAGCTATATATTCTTTGAGTCACGATTTATTGATAGCTACAACTTCATAGCTGCTAATCTGTCACCGTGCTGCAATTCATTCACCTTGTTTGATTAACATCTACTGCGAGCATTCAAACAAAAGACCTTTAGCCCTGTTTTCACCCTCTTCGCTTTTGTCCTCCTTTTATATTGCAACTTATCCTATTGACTGCAATTTTGATCTATCATCAGCCTCTGTTTGCTGGGAGAGACTCTCTTGATAAACCAGCTACTTCATGCCCAACACTGTAACACTTGTTCTCATCCACTGTCAAGTTAGTTTACTTAATTGAAATACTAATGAAAATTACTTTATTAATTTAATCGTGTTAAATTGCTCTGTTAACTACTATAAAATTACACTTATTTGGAAGTGATAATAAAGTTAAACATATTTTTTCCAATCATCTTATCTGATAAACATCCTTTTTTTTGTGTCATAGAGAAGGAATGTGGGACGTTCTCCTTCCGAATCGTAAATAAACAGTTTGTTTTTAAATGTGTTCTGTTGTGATTTCCCTGATGGGCGCATCCATTGCGCTAACACAATGTATCGAAATAGCTCAGGAGAAATGTTTGGTCACTGGGCTGTCTCTGATGTGACTAATAAGCTGCTAAGATTAGTTTGGAGATTGCTTTATAAAAGCTTTCAATTCCATTATCAGTAGCTTTCGGCAGTAGAAGCTTTTTAATCTGATCGTCACGGCACACAGAGAATGGAATATCCAGCAATTTACTACATAGAGAGTGTTTATTATCCTGTACTGACCGCTATCGGTATCCCTCGTAAGTAAGTGACTGGAGAATGTCTGTAATTATTTATTGCTCTATCTGCTGCTCTCTATTATATTCGCCTTAAAAACCATTACACATAGTTATTGTCTGATGAGGGATTTCGATCTTATCAGGTTTGAAATATATTCTTCTTTCTTCTTTCTTCCGTTCCGTACGGCTGTTTTCCTGGTCAACTGCAACAACCGAATTAGCACAAATATTCAAAGGTTTTATATACATCAAATGTATATATAATGTCAGAGAAATTTACATCCTGAAATGCTTTTTTTTCGCAACCATCCACGAAACAGAGGAATGCCCCAAAAGAATGAATGACGATTAAATGTTAGAACCCCAAAGTTGCCGCCCCAGCTTCCCTTCCTCCCCCGCATTAGCGGCAGCAAGCAACGATCCCTCTGCCCCCACCAGCAAAAAAAGCATCGGCGTCCACCACCGAACTCTCAAGCGTGAGCAAAGCGAGGGGGGAGGCGTAACAAACAGCTCGCTGATTTACAATGTTAAAAGTCTGTGGCGTTGTTGCTCCGAGCTCTGATCCGAAAGATCTCCGGTCTCTGGGCACACAGCCTTAGATCTTCCATCACCCACGACACACCGATCCAGACCCACGAGGTCTCGGCACTCCGAAGGCGAGCAGAGCTCTCAGATCGAGCCCTTGGCGTGCCGAGTAACTGCCAGTCGTGAAACCCCGAAAGCTGGTCCCCTTCCCACAAAGAACCGTATTCAGCGTGCAAATCCAGGTCGGGGTCAAAAGAACGCTGAAAGGGAAAATAGAGAAATTAAAGTTGGAACTACAGCGGTTTCCAAAGGTGCAAGCAAACGAGTGGACGTTAGACGCCATTAATCCTCTTAAGCTCCTAAGCTATAGATGTATTTCTAGCGATTTACCTTGCCCGACCTTTCAATGTATAGTTCCTTTGCACCATCATGGAACAACTGAGGATTCGTTTTCAACATAATTGTTTTAATATATTTTCAGTTGCAACAGTAACCGAAGAGAATATGACCGCTCCTTTTCCCTTTATGGACTTGTTTTTTTTACTTCTCTCATCTTAATTTGAACTCTTTGCGTTCCTGTACTCACATATGCGACATCACAAGAAACGGTGTATCTAGGCCCACGAAATACCCACTCTCAATGCTCCCTTCGGCTTTATCAGCTACAAAGCTAGAACATGTCCAAATGGCTGCGTCGATCAGCCGCGCTCTCTTAAATGTGCATGGAGTCCAGTTGCCAACAGCTGGAGATTTGCCGAATCAACTTTTATTCAGATCCTCCCTGGAGTCAGAAGGATAATTTTCCTTCAGTCAGTAAACAATTTTATATAAATCCAGTAAAATTGCTCGGCTTTTGTGCGCTTGAAACTATCTATTCTGTTCTTCCTTCCAGTTAATTTGATGGCTATTGTGATCCTTTGTCGTGAAAAATGCGGACTCTCCAAATGCATCACCCGTTACCTGGTGGCGATGGCATCAGCTGATTTATTGGGTGTTATCATCGGTGTTATATTGGAGCGGATCAATCATATTTATGTTTATGCGAGATTTTTGTTCATCACTCCGATTTGTGCTACGTCACTTGTCTTTAGGCTCGCAGCCATGGACTGTTCTGTCTGGCTGACAGTGTCTTTCACATTTGATCGATGTATTGCAATTTGTAGCCAAAACCTGCGTGAACGATTTTGCACTGTGAAGACGGCGACGATAGTGGTGGTGATTGTGGGCTTAGGGAGTTGTCTAAGGTGTTCGCCATTTTACTTTTCAGTGGATCATTCCGCGATTAATAATAACTTTCCGAGGCCATGTATTGGCAGTGCAGATTACTTTTCTTCGCCAGTGTGGAAGGCTTACCAGATGTTTAATACTATTACTACACCTTTATTGCCAATCGGTTTAATTCTATTGTTCAATGTTTTAACAGTCAGTCACATCATCGCGGCAAACAGAGTCCGCCGAGGACTCCGGAGCAGCAATGACAATAAGAAGGATTCAGAGGTGGAGAACCGGAGAAAGTCAATGATTTTACTGTTCGCTCTATCAGCCAATTTCATTATATTGTGGATCCCTTTTATAGTCTCTACTATGATCTGGCAGGCTCAAAATTACAGTTATATAGACAGATACCTTAACTCGCCGAGTTTTATCCTGCAAGAGTTTGGGTTTATGTTGCAATTTCTCTGCACCTGCACCAACACGTGTATCTACACACTGTCCCAGAGGAAATTCAGGGAAGAGATGAAGAAAGGAGTGAAACATCTGGTCACATTGAATGGCCGACTTTGTAGATAATCGGAAGATGCATAGTACGCTTTGTTATAATTTTTTGAACTATTTGTTGGTCTGATCAATATAACATAAATTAGCATCGTCAGGAGCTTGAAGTTTGGAAGCGTGCTTTTCCATCAATGGCAGCCAAGTGACCCTCCTCAAGTGTCCCAAATAATAAACTATTGCCCATGTCAGTCTTACATCCGCAGAATTACATTTAAAATGATAGGATTAATACCGAAATCTGGCCAACGATCCACTTGATGCAAGTGTGATTCATACATTGGTAGAATTATATTCTGATTGACAGGACCATCGATCCACTGAACACGCTTGCACATCCTCTATGGCTGGCGGAGAAATGAACCTTGGAGATAACAAACCGGTGGCTGATAAAGTGAGTGGGGTTTAAGTATCGGATCTTCGTTGTTCTGGTTTCAAAAATTGAGGTAACACGCTGTTCTCTGAGAAAGAGAAGTATACACGCAGGTTGACCTGCCTTGGAGTCTTTATGAAAGGGATTAGTATGAAAAATGCATCTCCGACGTGAACCCCACAGTAAAACATTACTGTACATTTGAAACGATGCTCTGATTTATCTCATCGATAAGGTTTCCTTCTACAAATCCAGTCCCGTCAAAGGCAAGCTTTATGTCCAAAATCATGGTCCAAAGTCGGTGTAATATCGGCGTATTTGTAACACGTACATTTGTTTCCCATATTAGTGACACAGATATTTCTTTATGTTACCATCAAAATTTGTATTTTAATTAGTCACATTACCGAATATGTGAACAGATCAGTATGACTCGGTTTCGTACCGAGGTGATATGATATTTTCAGAACTATTGTCTTCATTAGAATGAGTGAATATGGAAAGCTGGGTCAGAAAATTAATGCCTGAGACCTGACGATGGGTCTTCGACCAGAATAGTTAATTTCCAATCTTTCTCTCCTCCATTGTTACCTCACCTGCGTTTTCGTTTCTGTTTCAGATTCCCCATTCTAAAGGTTTCCTTGGTTAGATTCGGTTTTCGGGGAAATAAACAGTTTATATCAGAGGGGTTTCCCCTCAATATTATACAGGGAACGATCTTCAACCTCCAGTGTGGCGTATTTTGTATTTTCACATCTATTCTGAAAAAATTGCATGAATATGCATCAAGTGAAAATTGGATAATATAGCAGTTACTTTTATTTCTGCACAGCTCAGGGAAGTTATCATTTAATCTATCATCAGCACCCCGGCAGAAGTCTCACAGATCAGAGATACAGATTATTTAGACATACACCGCAGATCAGCACGGTTGCTTCTGGCTCAGGGATCCATGCTCGGCAGCAATCCGGCATTCACCAAACTCATCACAGAATAAATTACAACTACCAATTAACATGCTCACAGTGAGAATTTTAGACTGTAGGAGGAAAGGAAGCAGACGGAGCAAGTCCATCCATATGAGCTTTCTTACGAAGGACACCGGACTCCGATGCCCCGAGCAGTCGCAGTTTCGTGCTAACAGTACTCTATCGCCGTTAAATGTATGTGTGCATTTTCAAGCGTTTGATAGTGTTAACAATGACTTACGGTTTCTTCAAAATGTGAATGTGTTTCAAGTACTTTACGTGAATATCTACAATACACATGTATTAGTTAAATATATCAAAAGACTTTTGAAGATTTATTAGGCCTATGTAACTAGATAATGAAACCTTACCAAGAAGAAAATGTTCATGTACAAGCCGAAGTAGTTTCCTCTGCCGCTCAATACTGTTCCGTCATTTCACACGTCAGAAGGTTTCTTACTTTGAAAATGGGGCTCTCGTTTTACCATATCGTCCCGGAGTGCAAATGACTCTATCTGATTCTTTAATTTCATTTTTGAAGTTTGTTTGTAAACATTGCAAGAGGCTCTACATTTTTCTCTTATTCCGCCATGCATCTCTAACTTTTTATCTAACGGTACCTCTTTTTGAGTTACGAACTCTCACCAGCCATATATTCCATTATATTTAACCAAAAAGCAGAGTCTAAAATGAAACGTACAGCCACCTTTCCGATAACCTAGAAGATTTAAAAACAACACTCTGGGCTAGTTGTCCGGTTCCGACAGCCATAAACAATGGCCGATTTATTTTTCTTTTTAGTTTTATCTAAACTTAATATATGTTGCTTGCCACTTTATGCCAATTTCTTAAATACGGACTATTAGTCATTTTAATGCATATGCAATTATTACATTAGCTTCTAAATCTGTTTTACTGAGATTAAATAATAATCAGTAATGCTCGGTTTTCCAACAATACTTACTGACTTACTGACCATGACGCCACAAGAGAAGCAAGGAGGGTTCTCCATCTACGTCTGCACATTCCTTCGCATACAGAAATAGAAGGATTCTTCATTGCGGTTTTCATAACACCTTTTAGAAAGTCAGCAAAGTTAGGACCAGGAAGACCGGTGGACTACTGTTAGCCTGGTCAATACCCTTTGAACTATGACCCTCCCAAGATACAGGGCACAAGCCAACATGGCTTCCAAATCAATGTGGCACGCAAGTCTCTAAACCCTATAATAAGGTTATGATCGTTTGGGAAATGTTTCCACATTACTGGATATAAAATAGTAAGTATCTCCTTTTCTCTACAGATGCTTTTAACTCGATCATCCAAAATCCCTCCTCCACATGGTTACAGCTAACTTTCAAATGTTCAAAGGTTCGAAGGTTAACTTAACATCAAAGTGTACAACTCTGAAATGATAGTTCTCCAGACATCGACGAAACAGAGAAAGAAAAGAGCAGAATCACGATCATCAACATCCCAAATCCTTCCTACCCGCACGAAAAAAAAGATCAAAAACCAAATAGCACGTCGACCCCAAAATTCCCGTCTCCCAGGCACAAAACAACGAGAAAGGTCGGGTGAAAAACATATTATATTAAATCCTATAAGACTGTTAAAAGTCCCGTTTCACATGTCCATATCCAAAACGGTGAGAACCTGGTTCACATTCTCCAGGCATAGCGGTCCACATTTCCTTCTCGAGCAGCATGCCATTTGACCAACGCTGAAAAGTATGTTTATCCGCTCCGACAGCAGCCCGTTACCCAGCGATCAAAAGGCAGTCTTCTCTCTCCGGAGCAGAATAGTTTCACCAGCAATCGAAAGGCAGGCAGCCGGCGCTAACCGTCCGTATTCGCCTCGATGGTTCAATCTCTCTCGTCACTTTAATCGGCGAACGAGGAAGACTTTAATCGGCGAAGTGAATTCGAACATCGTTTTGCGCTCGACCTACAGCCTTCTCGCCACGACACGCTACCACTGTCTCCCGGAATAAGAGACTGCAGAGCGCTGAAACACCATGACGATCTCCAAAGTGCATCACATGTTCCACCAGTTTCAGAATCAAGGCGAAAAGCAATTGTAAAGGACATACAAGAACATACTTAGCTTCATGATCTCTCCAGAGATGTCAACCAAAGTGCATCCTCGGTGCTGTAGGTTATTATGTAACAAAGACTTCGAATATCCCAATTGATGCTGCATCAGCATAACACTGTCAGGCTATAAATAGAATTCACCAATGCTGTCGCCACTGTTACAAACTTAAGTCTTTCTGTTTAAATTCTTCCTATCCCCTCCCCTGAACTGCTCTCAGTGTCTCCACAAACACGAAATTAAAATTTCTGCTTTACTATTTTTACCTTAACTCCTCAGCCTCCTGCAATAGAAACGACATCACTAGATTCTTCCATGGGAATTCTCATTCATGGGAATCGTTTCTACAGATGCTGGATCTGACCCCTCACAATCAAAACACATGTGGAGCTGTTTCAATACCAAGGAAATACCTCAGTCAGTGAAAGTTCATTGCTCAATGCAAAAAAAACTTTGAGACTTTTGTCATCACTTCCGATATTTCCACTACATTTCTCACTTTTCCCTCAGCCTGACTGGCCAATTTACATGTCCGTTGCATGCATGCTTGCTGCCCTCAGTTGCCGTCAGCATTTTGATAGTGAGCTATGTAAAGCAGATTATCATATAGTACGCCAAAGGCCTATCAGTGTACTAGATATACATAGCATTCCTGTTGGAAATAACCGTCCAAAACTCGACGTCTGGATGGGCCACATAGCCCAGCAAGAAACATCTCCCCTTGTATTTTATTTTCGTTCTCTTTTCGCTTCTACCATCGTGGAAAAGGTGTAGCATCCTTAGGTTCCGCTCAAACGGGTTCAAGAAGTTATTGCTGTACGACCATCAGGAACATTATCAGCGTGGACAACGTTATGCACCTCAACTCCGTACAGATTGCAGAATGTACGAACTCACTTTCAAGGACCTTGCAAATCCATAGGATCATAGTGTGATGTTGAGGAGTAATAGCAGTTTATCTACCTGGTGGTGTGAATCATGAGGGTCATGTGGTAATGACAACAGCTGATTTCATGGGTGTTATCATTGGCGTTCTACAAGAGCGGATCAATAAATATTACTGTTTTGCCAATGCTCTGTTCATCTCTCCGATTTGTGATACGACGCTTGCGTTTCGGCTCGCACTTCTGGACTGTTCTGCATGGCTGACGGTGGCTTTCACATTTGTTTGATGTGTTGCAAAGGCTGCAGAAGTGAGTTTGCACCGGGAGGACGCCGATTACAATGGTAGTGGTTGTGGGCATAGGAGGTTTTCTAAGGTATTCTCCAATTCTCTTTGCAGCAGCAACTTTCGCGTTTATTGACAATGTTCCATGGCGCTGTATTCTCAGTGCAGATTACGTTACTTCACCAGTGTGAGCAGTTTATCAGATGTTTAATAGGACCATGACGCCATTATTCCCAATCGGTTTAATTCTGTTATTCAATGCTTAAACAGTCAGACATGTTATCGGAACAAACAGAGTCCGCCGAGGACTCCGGAACAGCAATGACAATTTTATTTATTGCGGATCACCTTTATAGTCTCTACTATGATCAGGCAATCTCTGAATTACTTTTACACAGACAGATATCTTAATTCGCCGTCGTTTATCTTGCAGGAGTTTGGGTGCATGCTGCAATTTCTCTGCACCTGCACCAGCACGTGTATCTACACCCTGTCCCAGAGGAAATTCAGGGGAGAGGTGAAGAATGGTGAACCCTCTCCAGTGTCAGCACATGTTTTCCAACATAAAGCAGCACATACTTTCAAAGATAAGCCTCCTGAGAATATTCGTATTAAGGCCTCACCAGTGTGTTATAAAGCCTCGAAATTACAACCTTGCTTTTTCTTTTTAATACTCTTGGGGTGAATGCTAACATCGCATTTGCATTGCTCACAACCGACTCAATCTGCAAATTAACCTTCAGGTAATTCTGCACAAGGACTGAATGTCCCTTTGCACCTCCGATTTTTGAATTTCCTTTCCGTTTATTTCTTCTAGCAAAATGCATGACCACACACTTCCCGACACTATATTCCATCTGCTACACTTTACCCATTTTCCTAATCTCTAAACCTTCTGCAGCCTCTCTACTTCCTCAAAACTACCTATCCCTCCACCTATCTTCGTAGCGTCCGCAAGGCTTTCAACAAAGCCATCAATTACTTCATCCAACTTCTTTACATAAATAATGAAACAATAAGCAGTTGCACACGCGAGCAATTACGGAACACCACGAGCCACGATCAAACAACCAGAAAAGGCTCCCTTTATTTCTACGTTTTCCCTCCTGCCAATAACCCTCAGCTTCATCCAAGAAAAAAATCTGTCCAGTAATACCATAGGCTCATAGTTTGGTAACCAGCTTCAGGTGTGGCATTTATCTTCTGAAGATGCAAGAACATTTCTCCTTTTCTTCTTTTCTCCAACCGATTCTCCTTTGCCTGTCCTGCTTCGAACTTATTCAAAGAAATCCAAATGTTTGTCAGGCAAGATTTTGCCTTGAGGAATCAATGCTGACTATGGCTTCTTATATCATTTGCCCCCAAGTACTCTGACACCTCATCATTATCAAACGACTCACCACTTCTCAACGACTGTGGTCAGTCCATCTGGCCTTTGATTTCCTCAATTCGGTCTCTCTCCTTTCCCAAGCAGTGGAGTCACACTTGCAATGTTCCAGTGTTCCGGAACGATTCTTGTATATATATATATATATATATATATTTGTTTTCCTGAAAGATCATTACAAATACCTCAACGATCTCACCAGCTACCTCTTTAAGAACCCTGGGCTGTACTCTATCGGGTCCAGGTGACTTATCTACTTTTCTGATGACATTCTCCGTATCAACGGCATCTTCACACACTTATGACGTCTTACAGCCTAGAAGGTCGACGCACTGCTGCAGTATTCTACAGTGATTACTGATGTAAAACACTTATTCAGTTCGTCCGGCATTTCCTTGTCTCCACTACGATTAACTAGCAGCGTTTTCCAGCGATCCGATATTCATTCTCGGGTCTCCTTTCCACTTAATAAACCTAAAGATGTTACTGTATACGTTTAAACATTACTTTCCTTTTCCATTTTTGTCCTTACCAATCATCTAACCCTACTATGTGTGCTGCATTATAATTCATCCATTTAACTTTAATGTTAGCCATAACTTTACTTGTTAACCACAATTGTGTGATTTTGCCTTTAGAATATCTCTTCCTCTTTGGAGTGTGTACATCCTCTGCCTCCGAATTGCTTCCAGAATTTCTGGCAATTGCTGCTCTACCGTTATCTCAATCAGTGTTCTTCTGCAGTAATTTCTGGTCAACTCCTCTCTCCTGCCTCTGTAATTCCCGTACTTCTGTGTTATGCTGATACATCTGACCTCAGCCTCTACTTCTCAAATTTTAATGCGAACTCCATCATATTATAATCACTTTTTCTGAAGGGTTCTTCTACTTTAAGCTCTCTGAACACCTCATCCAAAACAGTTGGTCTCCGAGTCGCCTCAGACATGAACTGCTCTAAATACCATCTTGGAGGCATTCTAGAAATCTCACCTCTTGGGATCCAACAACAGCTTTATTTTTCTAATCTACCTGCCTTTATCATTCTCCCATGGGTGTCTGGATATAACTCCCATTAGGGTATTCTTACACTTGCAATTCCTTACCCACAACTATTTAACACCTTCCGACGCTATGCGACCCCTTTCAAATCACTTGACTTCATTTTTGTTTGCCAGTTGCTCTCTAGGCCATACCCTCTACCTGTACTTTCGATATGATGTGTATACAATCTTTTGTACATGGGCATTAGCCTCCAAGCTATAAGCTTCTTTGAGTCACGATTTAGTGATCCGCACAACGTCATACCTGCCAATCTGTAACTGTGCCTCAAGTTCATCTAACCGTATTCCGTGTACTGCGTGCATTAAAAAAAAGCACCTTCAGTCCTTTGTCAAAGTTCGATATGCCTTGCCGAATCTGCGCAAACTGCTGGAGTAGTGGAAACGTTGCCATGCTCTCTTGGTAATTACACTGACCTGCTGGGCCCAGGAAAGCTGCTCGGAAAAAATAACAGCGGGGAATGCAATATTCCTGATCCTCTAAGTCACAAACGAAACTCTGGTATAATAGGGGGCTAGCTACATAACTGTGTGGTGCACCCGTGCTGATGGAAATCATGCAGGAGACGCTGTTGCAAAACCGAACTGATGGGCTTGGTCAAAACGACAATTTTTCATGGTAAGACAGGGAAGTGACCGATAATTTTCACTTATATAAGATTTATAACGTGATATATGTGCATAATTACGTAATTTGGCCCATCCAGCCAGTTTCGCTATTTCATCATTGCTGATCTATTTCCCTCTCAGCCCCACACTCCTGCATTCTCCCCGTACTCATTCATGCCCTGACTACCTCTGCCTTGCCCATACACGAGGGGTTGGATACGGATTCCACAACTTCAACACTCTCTTGCCTTCTGCTCCATTCTAAAAGGACGACCTTCTCTTCTGAGGATGTGTCCTCTGGCCGTATACTCTTGCAATATAGGTAACAGCCTCTCCACCTCCACTTCAGCTTTGTTGGTTACACAGATTCAGCTTTGTCTTGTTTGTTTGTTACTTGTTTAAAAAACTTTAACAAAATTTTCAGGCCTAATTTTTCCTGGAACAATGAAGCTGATACGATTTATTTCATCATGTGACTCCAAGCATCCCGATACCACATCTTTAATAATCTAGTCGAATATCTTCCCAACAGTTGAGGTCAGATCAACTGGCATATAATTTCCATTCTTCTGTCTCTCTCCTTTCTTGAATAGTGGGGTGACATCTGCAATTTTCTACTGTCCCCGTATCTAGAGATTCTTGAAAAATCATGACTAATTCATCTACAATCTCTTTGGACATCTCCTTCAGACCCTAGAGCTGAGCAACGTCTGGTCCAGGTAACGTATTAACATTCAGATCCCAAGAGTCCTCTCCGTAGTAATGACAGATTCACGTATTCCTGAACCCCTGGCACTCCCGAACTTGTGGCAAGCTGCTAGTGTCTTCCACAGTGAATACGTCCAAGAAACTAAGACAGTTCGTCCGGCATTTTCTTCTCTCACATTGCATCCTGTTTGGCATCTTTCCAGCGGTCTGATAAGCACTCGCCCGTCTCTTTTAAACTTTATGTATCTCAAGAAACATATGGTATCCATCTGAATATGATTGGCTTGCTTACTTTCGCATTCCATCTTTCCTTCCATAATGCTTTTTTGTGCCTATTAAAGGTTTTTAATAGCTTTCCAATCCTCTAACATCCCACGAATGCTTGCTCTATTACAGGGCCCACTTTCGGTTTTCTGTTGACATTGACTTCTTGTTATCCATGGTTCTGTTACCTCGCCATTAGCACACTTCTTTTTTTTCTTGGGATTTACAAATCTTGAACCTTTCGAATTACTTCCAGAAGTTCCAGCCATTGCTGCTCTTCTGTTACCCCTATCAGTGTTATTTTCCAATCAGTTCATGCAAATCTCTCTCTAATGCCTTTGTAATTGGCTTTCCTCCATCGCAATATTCACACATCTGACTTTAGGATCTCCTTCTCAAATTTCAGTGTGAATTGCGTCATATTATGATCACATTTCCATCAGTGGCCTTTCTTTATCTTAAGCTCTCGAATCAAGTCCCCTTCATTGCACGCACCCAATCCAAAATAACTGCTGCGCTGGTGGGCCCAACGTAAGATGCTCTAAAGAGCCTGCTTGCTGGTATGCTAGAAATTCCCGCATTTGGAATCCAACAGCATTAAGATTTTCCCAATCTACCTGCATGTTGAAATTCCCTATGACAATTGCAACTCTACACTTTTAGCCTGTAGTTTGTATCTCCTGTTATAATTTGTTGACCTCAATCTTATTACTCTTTGGAAGTCTGTAAATAACTTCCAAGAGGAACTTCTAACCATTGCAGATCCTTAGCTCCACCCAAAAATATTCAACACCTTCCGACCCGAGGTCACCTCTTTCAAACGATGTGATTTCCCTTTTTTTTTAACCATAGCGCCATTGCACCCCTTCTGACTGTCCTTTCGGGAAAATGTGTATCCTTGGACGTTAACCTCCCAGCTATATTTTCTTTGAGTCACGATTTATTGACAGCCACAACTTCATAGCTGCTAATCTGTCACCGTGCTGCAATTCATCCACCTTGTTTGATTAACATAATTCCATCTACTGCGAGCATTCAAACAAAAGACCTTTAGCCCTGTTTTCACCCTCTTCGCTTTTGTCCTCCTTTTATATTGCAACTTATCCTATTGACTGCAATTTTGATCTATCATCAGCCTCTGCTTGCTGCGAGAGCCTCTCTTGATAAACCAGCTACTTCATGCCCAACACTGTAACACTTGTTCTCATCCACTGTCAAGTTAGTTTACTTAATTGAAATACTAATGAAAATTACTTTATTAATTTAATCGTGTTAAATTGCTGTGTTAACTACTATAAAATTACACATATTTGGAAGTGATAATAAAGTTAAACATATTTTCTCCAATCATCTTATCTTATAAACATCCTTACTTTTTTGTCATAGAGAAGGAATGTGGGACGTTCTCCTTCGGAATCGTAAATAAACAGATTGTTTTTAAATGTGTTCTGTTGTGATTTCCCTGATGGGCGCATCCATTGCGCTAAACAATGTATCGTAATAGCTCAGGAGAAATGTTTGGACACTGGGCTGTCTCTGATGTGACTAATAAGCTGCTAAGATTAGTTTGGAGATTGCTTTATAAAAGCTTTCAATTCCATTATCAGTAGCTTTCGGCTGTAGAAGCTTTTTAATCTGATCGTCACGGCACACAGAGAATGGAATATCCAGCAATTTACTACATAGAGAGTGTTTATTATCCTGTACTGACAGCTATTTGTATCCCTCGTAAGTAACTGACTGGAGAATGTCTGTAATTATTTATTGCTGTATCTGCTGCTCTCTATTATATTCGCCTTAAAAACCATGACACATAGTTATTGCCTGATGAGGGATTTCGATCTTATCAGGTTTGAAATATATTCTTCTTTCTTCTTTCTTCCGTTCCTTATGGCTGTTTTCCTGGGCAACTGCAACAACCGAATTAGCACAAATATTCAAAGGTTTTATATACTTCAAATGTATATATAATGTCAGAGAAAATTACATCCTGAAATGTTTTTTTTTCGCAACCATCCACGAAACAGAGGAATGCCCCAAAAGAATGAATGACAATTAAATGTTACAACCACAAAGTTGCCGCCCCAGCTTCCCTTCCTCCCCCGCATTAGCGGCAGCAAGCAACGATCCCTCTGCCCCCACCAGCAAAAAAAGCATCGGCGTCCACCACCGAACTCTCAAGCGTGAGCAAAGCGAGGGGGGATGCATAACAAACAGCTCGCTGATTTACAATGTTAAAAGTCTGTGGCGTTGTTGTTCCGAGCTCTGATCCGAAAGATCTCCGGTCTCTGGACACACAGCCTTAGATCTTCCATCACCCACGACACACCGATCCAGACCCACGAGGTCTCGGCACTCCGAAGGCGAGCAGAGCTCTCAGATCGAGCCCTTGGCGTGCCGAGTAACTGCCAGTCGTGAAACCCCGAAAGCTGGTCCCCTTCCCACAAAGAACCGTATTCAGCGTGCAAATCCAGGTCGGGGTCAAAAGAACGCTGAAAGGGAAAATAGAGAAATTAAAGTTGGTACTAGAGCGGTTTCCAAAGATGCAAGCAAACGAGTCGACGTTAGACGCCATTAATCCTCTTAGGCTCCTAAGCTATAGATGTATTTCTGGCGATTTACCTTGCCCGACCATCATGCAACAACTGAGGATTCGTTTTCAACATAATTGTTTTAATATATTTTCAGTTGCAACAGTAACCGAAGAGAATATGACCGCTCCTTTTCCCTTTTTGGACTAGTTTTTTTACTTCTCTCATCTTAATTTGAACTCTGCGCGTTCCTGTACTCACATGTGCGACATCACAAGAAACGGTGTATCTAGGCCCACGAAATACCCACTCCCAATGCTCCCTTCGGCTTTATCAGCTGCAAAGCTAGAACCAGTCCAAATGGCTGCGTCGATCAGCCGCGCCCTCTTAAATGTGCCATGGAGTCCCGTTGCCAACAGCTGGAGATTTACCGACTCAACTTTTTTTCAGATCCTCCCTGGAATCAGAAGGATAATTTTCCTTCAGCCAGTAAACAATTTTATATAAATCCAGTAAAATTGATCGGCTTTTGTGCGCTTGAAACTAACTCTTCCGTACTTCCTTCCAGTTAATTTGATGGCTATTGTGATCCTTTGTCGTGGAAAATGCGGACTCTCCAAATGCATCACTCGCTACCTGGTGGCAATGGCATCAGCTCATTTACTGGGTGTTATCATCGGTGTTATATTGGAGAGGATCAATCATATTTACGTTTATGCGAGATTTTTGTTCATCACTCCGATTTGTGCTACGTCAGTTGTCTTTAGGCTCGCAGCCACGGACTGTTCTGTCTGGCTGACAGTGTCTTTCACATTTGATCGATGTATTGCAATTTGCAGCAAAAACCTGCGTGAACGATTTTGCACTGTGAAGACGGCGACGATAGTGGTGGTGATTGTGGGCATAGTGAGTTGTCTAAGGTGTTCGCCATTTTACTTTTCAGTGGATCATTCCGCGATTAATAATAACTTTCCATGGCGATGTACTGGCAGTGCAGATTACTTTACTTCACCAGTGTGGAAGGCTTACCAGATGTTTAATACTATTACTACAACTTTATTGCCAATCGGTTTAATTCTATTGTTCAATGTTTTAACAGTCAGTCACATCATCGCGGCAAACAGAGTCCGCCGAGGACTCCGGAGCAGCAATGACAATAAGAAGGATTCAGAGGTGGAGAACCGGAGAAAGTCAATGATTTTGCTGTTCGCTCTATCAGCCAATTTCATTTTATTGTGGATCCCCTGTATAGTCTCTACTATGATCTGGCAAGCTCAAAATTACCGTTATACAGACAGATATCTTAACTCGCCGAGGTTTATACTGCAAGAGTTTGGGTTTATGTTGCAATTTCTCTGCACCTGCACCAACACGTGTATCTACACACTGTCCCTGAGGAAATTCAGGGAAGAGATGAAGAAAGGAGTGAAACATTTGGTCACATTGAATGGCCGACTTTGTAGATAATCGGAAGATGCATTGTACGCTCTGTTATAATTTTTTGAACTATTTGATGGTCTGATGAATATAACATAAATTAGCATTGTCAGGAGCTTGAAGTTTGGAAGCGTGCTTTTCCATCAATGGCAGCCAAGTGACCCTCCTCAAGTGTCCCAAATAATAAACTATTACCAATGTCAGTCTTACATCAGCAGAATTACATTTAAAATGATAAAATTAATACCGAAATCTGGCCAACGAACCACTTGATGCAAGGGTGATTCATACATTGGTAGAATTATATTCTGATTGACAGGATCATCGATCCACTGAACACGCTTGCACATCCTCTATGGCTGGCGGAGAAATGAACCTTGGACAGAACAATCCGGTGGCTGATAAAGTGAGTGGGGTTTTAGTATCGGATCTCCGTTGTTCTGGTTTCAAAAATTGAGGTAACACGCTGTTCTCTGAGAAAGAGAAGCATACACGCAGGTTGACCTGCCTTGGAGTCTTTATGAAAGGGGTTAGTATGAAAAATGCACCTCCGACGTGAACCTCACAGTAAAACATTACCATACATTTCAAACGATGCTGTGATTTATCTCATTGATAAGGTTTCCTTCTACAAATCTAGTCCCGTCAAAGGCAAGCTTTATGTCCAAAATCATGTTCCAACTTCGGTGTAATATCGGCGTATTTGTAACACGTACATTTGCTTCCCAAATTTGTGACACACATATTTCTTTATATTACCATCAAAATTTGTATTTTAATTAGTCACATTACCGAATATGTGAACAGAGCAGTATGACTCGGTTTCGTACCGAGGTGATATTATATTTTCAGAACTATTGTCTTCATTACAATGAGTGAATATGGAAAGCTGGGCCAGAAAATTAATGCCTGAGACCTGACGATAGGTTTTCGACCAGAATAGTTAATTTCCAATCTTTCTCTCCTCCATTGTCACCTCACCTGCGTTTTCGTTTCTGTTTCAGATTCCCCATTCTAAAGGTTTCCTTGGTTAGATTGGGTTTTCGGGGAAATAAACAGTTTATATCAGAGGAGTTTTCCCTCAATATTATACAGGGAACGATCTTCAACCTCCAGTGTGGCGTATTTTGTATTTTCACATCTATTCTGATAAAATTGCATGAATATGCATCAAGTGAAACTTGGATAATATAGCAGTTACTTTTATTTCTGCACAGCTCATGGAAGTTATCATTTAATCTATCATCAGCACCCCGGCAGAAGTCTCACAGATCAGAGATACAGATTATTTAGACATACACCGCAGATCAGCACAGTTGCTTCTGGCTCAAGGATCCAGGCCCGCCAGCAATCCGGCATTCCCCAAACTCATCACAGAATAAATTACAACTACCAATTAACATGCTCACAGTGAGAATTTTAGACTGTGGGAGGAAAGGAAGCAGACGGAGCAAGTCCATGCATATGAGCTTTCTTACGAAGGACACCGGACTCCGATGCCCGAGCAGTCGCAGTTTCGTGCTAACAGTACTCTATCGCCGTTAAATGTATGTGTGCATTTTCAAGCGTTTGATAGTGTTAACAATGACTTACGGTTTCTTCAAAATGTGAATGTGTTTCAAGTACTTTACGTGAATATATCAATATATCAATATATCAAAAGACTTTTGAAGATTTATTAGGCCTATGTAACTAGATAATGAAACCTTACCAAAAAGAAAATGTTCATGTACAAGCCAAAGTAGTTTCCTCTGCCGCTCAATACTGTTCCGTCATTTCACACGTCAGAAGGTTTCTTACTTTGAAAATGGGGCTCTCGTTTTACCATATCGTCCCGGAGTGCAAATGACTCTATCTGATTGTTTAATTTCATTTTTCAAGTTTGTTTGTAAACATTGCAAGAGGCTGTACATTTTTCTCTTATTGCGCCATACGTCTCTAACTTTTTATCTAACAGTACCTCTTTTTGAGTTACGAACTCTCACCAGCCATATATTCCATTATATTTAACCAAAAAGCAGAGTCTAAAATGAAACGTACAGCCACCTTTCCGATAGCCTAGAAGATTTAAAAACAACACTCTGGGCTAGTTGTCCGGTTCCGACAGCCATAAACAATGGCCGATTTATTTTTCTTTTTAGTTTTATCTAAACTTAATATATATTGGTTGCCACTTTATGCCAATTTCTTAAATACGGACTATTAGTCATTTTAATGCATATGCAATTATTACATTAGCTTCTAAATCTGTTTTACTGAGATTAAATTATAATCAGTAATGCTCGGTTTTCCAACAATACTTACTGGCTTACTGACCATGACACCACAAGGGAAGCAATGAGGGTTCTCCATCTACGTCTGCACATTCCTTCGCATACAGATATAGAAGGATTCTTCATTGCGGTTTTCATAACACCTTTTAGAAAGTCAGCAAAGTTAGGACCAGGAAGACCGGTGGACCACTGTTAACCTGGTCAATACCCTTTGAACTATGACCCTCCCAAGATACAGGGCACAAGCCAACATGGCTTCCAAATCAATGTGGCACGCAAGCCTCGAAACCCTATGATAAGGTTATGATCGTTTGGGGAATGTTTCCACATTACTGGATATAAAATAGCAGGTATCTCGTTTTCTCGACAGATGCTTTTAACTCGATCATGCAAAATCCCTCCTCCACCTGGTTGCAGCTAACTTTCAAATGCTCAAAAGTTCGAAGGTTAACTTAACATCAAAGTGTACAACTCTGAAATGATACTTCTCCAGACATCGACGAAACAGAGAAAGAAAAGAGCAGAATCACGATCATCAACCCCCCAAATCCTTCCTACCCGCACGAAAAAAAAGATCAAAATCCGAATAGCACGTCGACCCCAAAATTCCCGTCTCCCAGGCACAAAACAACGAGAAAGGTCGGGTGAAAAACATATTATATTAAATCCTATAAGACTGTTAAAAGTCCCATTTCGCATGTCCATATCCAAAACGGAGGGAACCTGGTTCACATTCTCCAGGCACAGCGGTCCACATTTCCTTCTCGAGCAGCATGCAATTTGACCAACGCTGAAAAGTAAGTTTATCCGCTCCGACAGCAGCCCGTTACCCAGCGATCAAAAGGCAGTCTTCTCTCTCCGGAGCAGAACAGTTTCACCAACAATCAAAAGGCAGGCAGCCGGCGCTAACCGTCTGTATTCGCCTCGATGGTTCAATCTCTCTCGTCACTTTAATCGGCGAACAAGGAAGACTTTAATCGGCGAAGTGAATTCGAACATCGTTTTGCTCTCGAACTGCAGCCTTCTCGCCACGACACGCTACCACTGTCTCCCGGAATAAGAGACTGCAGAGCGCTGAAACACCATGACGATCTCCAAAGTGCATCACATGTTCCACCAGTTTCAGAATCAAGGCGAAAAGCAATTGTAAAGGACATAAAAGAACATACTCAGCTTCATGATCTCTCCAGAGATGTCAACCAAAGTGCATCCTCGGTGCTGTAGGTTATTATGTAACAAAGACTTCGAATATCCCAATTGATGCTGCATCAGCATAACACTGTCAGGCTATAAATAGAATTCACCAATGCTGTCGCCACTGTTACAAATTTAAGTCCTTCTGTTTAAATTCTTCCTATCCCCTCCCCTGAACTACTCTCAGTGTCTCCACAAACACGAAATTAAAATTTCTGCTTTACTATTTTTGCCTTAACTCCTCAGCCTCCTGCAATAGAAACGACATCACTAGATTTTTCCATGGGAATTCTCATTCATGGGAATCGTTTCTACAGATGCTGGATCTGACCCCTCACAATCAAAACACATGTGGAGCTGTTTCAATACCAAGGAAATACCTCAGTCAGTGAAAGTTCATTGCTCAATGCAAAAAAAAACCTTTGAGACTTTTGTCATCACTTCCGATATTTCCACTACATTTCTCACTTTTCCCTCAGCCTGACTGGCCAATTTACATGTCCGTTGCATGCATGCTTGCTGCCCTCAGTTGCCACCAGCATTTTGATAGTGAGCTATGTAAAGCAGATTATCACATAATACGCCAAAGGCCTATCAGTGTACTAGATATACATAGCATTCCTGTTGGAAATAACCGTCCAAAACTCGCCATCTGGATGGGCCACATAGTCCAGCAAGAAACATATCCCCTTGTATTTTATTTTCGTTCTCTTTTCGCTTCTACCATCGTGGAAAAGGTGTAGCATCCTTAGGTTCCGCTCAAACGGGTTCAAGAAGTTATTGCTGTACGACCATCAGGAACATTATCAGCGTGGACAACGTTATGCACCTCAACTCTGTACAGATTGCAGAATGTACGAACTCACTTTCAAGGACCTTGCAAATCCATAGGATCATAGTGTGATTTTGAGGAGTAATAGCTGTTTATCTACCAGGTGGTGTGAATCATGAGGGTCATGTGGTAATGACAACAGCTGATTTCATGGGTGTTATCATTGGCGTTCTACAAGAGCGGATCAATAAATATTACGGTTTTGCCAATGTTCTGTTCATCTCTCCGATTTGTGATACGACGCTTGCGTTTCGGCTCGCACATCTGGACTGTTCTGCATGGCTGACGGTGGCTTTCACATTTGATTGATGTGTTGCAAAGGCTGCAGAAGCGAGTTTGCACCGGGAGGACGCCGATTACAATGGTAGTGGTTGTGGGCATAGGAGGTTTTCTAAAGGTATTCTCCATTTCTCTTTGCAGCAGCAACTTTCGCGGTTATTGACAATGTTCCATGGCGCTGTATTCTCAGTGCAGATTACGTTACTTCACCACTGTGAGCAGTTTATCAGATGTTTAATAGGACCATGACGCCATTATTCCCAATCGGTTTAATTCTGTTTTTCAATGCTTAAACAGTCAGACATGTTATCGGAACAAACAGAGTCCGCCGAGGACTCCGGAACAGCAATGACAATTTTATTTATTGCGGATCACCTTTATAGTCTCTACTATGATCCGGCAATTTCTGAATTGCCTTTACACAGACAGATATCTTAATTCGCCGTCGTTTATCTTGCAGGAGTTTGGGTGCATGCTGCAATTTCTCTGCACCTGCACCAACACGTGTATCTACACCCTGTCCCAGAGGAAATTCAGGGGAGAGGTGAAGAAAGGTGAACCGTCTCCAGTGTCAGCACATGTTTTCCAACATAAAGCGGCATATACTTTCAAAGATAAACCTCCTGAGAATATTCGTATTAAGGCCTCACCAGTGTGTTATAAAGCCTCGAAATTACAACCTTGCTTTTTCTTTTTAATACTCTTGGGGTGAATGCTAACATCGCATTTGCGTTGCTCACAACCGACTCAATCTGCAAATTAACCTTCAGGTAATTCTGCACAAGGACTGAATGTCCCTTTGCGCCTCCGATTTTTGAATTTCCTTTCCGTTTATTTCTGCTAGCAAAATGCAAGACCACACACTTCCCGACATTCCATCTGCTACACTTTACCCATTTTCATAATCTTTAAACCTTCTGTAGCCTCTCTACTTCCTCAAAACTACCTATCCCTCCACCTATCTTCGTAGCGTCCGCAAGGTTTACAACAAAGCCATCAATTACTTCATCCAACTTCTTTACATAAATAATGAAACAATAAGCAGTTGCACACGCGAGCAATTATGGAACACCACGAGCCACGATCAACCAACCAGAAAAGGCTCCCTTTATTTCTACATTTTCCCTCCTGCCAATAACCCTCAGCTTAATCCAAGAAAAAAATCTTTCCAGTAATACCATAGGCTCATAGTTTGGTAACCAGCTTCAGGTGTGGCATTTATCTTCTGAAAATGCAAGAACATTTCTCCCTTTCTTCTTTTCTCCAACCGATTCTCCTTTGCCTGTCCTGCTTCGAACTTATTCAAAGAAATCCAAATGTTTGTCAGGCAAAATTTTGCCTTGAGGAATCAATGCTGACTATGGCTTCTTTTATCATTTGCCTCCAAGTACTCTGACACCTCATCATTACCAAACGACTCACCACTTCTCAACGACCGTTGTCAGACCATCTGGCCTTTAATTTCCTCCCTTCGGTCTCTCTCCTTTCCCGAGCTGTGGAGTCACACTTGCAATGTTCCGGTGTTCCAGAACGATTCTTGAATATATATATATTTGTTTTCCTGAAAGATCATTGCAAATGCTTCAACGATCTCACCAGCTACCTCTTTAAGAACCCTGGGCTGTACTCTATCGGGTCCAGGTGACTTATCTACTTTTCTGATGACATTCAACGGCATCTTCACACACTTATGACTTCTTACAACCTAGAAGGTCGACGCACTGTTGCAGTATTCCACAGTGATTACTGATGTAAAACACTTATTCAGTTCGTCCGTCATTTCCTTGTCTCCACTACGATTAACTAGCAGCGTTTTCCAGCAATCCGATATTCACTCTCGGGTCTCCTTTCCACTTAATATACCTAAAGATGTTACTGTATCCGTTTAAACATTACTTTCCTTTTCCATTTTTGTCCTTACCAATTATCTAACCCTACTATCTGTGCTGCATTATAATTCATCCATTTAACTTTAATGTTAGCCATAACTTCACTTGTTAAACACAATTGTGTGATTTTGCCATTAGAATATCTCTTCCTCTTTGGAGTTTGTACATCCTCTGCCTCCGAATTGCTTCCAGGATTTCTGGCAATTGTTGCTCTACCGTTATCTCAATCAATGTTCCTCTGCAGTAATTTATGGTCAACTACTCTCTCCAGCCTCTGTAATTCCCGTACTTCTGTGTTATGCTGATAGATCTGACCTCAGCTTCTACTTCTCAAATTTTAATGCGAACTCCATCATATTATAATCACTTTTTCTGAAGGGTTCTTCTACTTTAAACTCTCTGAATGACCTCATCCAAAATAGTTGGTCTTCGAGTAGCCTCGGTCATGAACTGCTCTAAAAACCATCTTGGAGGCATTCTAGAAATCTCACCTCTTGGGATCCAACAACAGCTTTATTTTTCTAATCTACCTGCCTTTATCATTCTCCCATGACTATTTTGATATTGTTCTTTTCGCATGGTATAATTTTTTGACGTGTTTTACTTTGTAGACCCAATACTTACTACTGCATGGGGGTCTGGATATAACTCCCATTAGGGTATTTTTACACTTGCAATTCCTTGCCCACAACTATTTAACACCTTCCGACGCTATGCGACCCCTTTCAAATCACTTGACTTCATTTTTTATTTTGCCAGTAGCTCTCTAGGCCATACTCTCTACCTGTACTTTCGATATGATGTGTATACAAACTTTTGTACATGGGCATTAGCCTCCAAGCTATAAGCTTCTTTGAGTCACGATTTAGTGATCCGCACAACGTCATACCTGCCAATCTGTAACTGTGCCTCAAGTTCATCTAACCGTATTCCGTGTACTGCGTGCATTGAAACAAAGTACCTTCAGTCCTTTGTCAAAGTTCGATATGCCTTGCCGAATCTGCGCAAACTGCTGGAGTAGTGGAAACGTTGCCATGCTCTCTTGGTAATTACACTGACCTGCTGGGGGCAGGACAGCTTCTCGGAAAAAATAACAGCGGGGAATGCAATGTTCGTGATCCTCTGAGTCACAAATGAAACGCTGCTATAATAGGGGGCTAGCTACATAACTGTGTGGTGCACCCGTGCTGATGAAAATCATGCAGGAGACGCTGTTGCAAAACCGAACTGATGGGCTTGGTCAAAATGACAATTTTTCATGGTAAGACAGGGAAGTGACCGCGAATTTTCACTTTTATAAGATTTATAACGTGATATATGGGCATAATTACGTAATTTGGCCCATCCAGCCAGTTTCGCTATTTCATCATTGCTGATCTCTTTCCCTCTCAGCCCCAAACTCCAGCATTCTCCCCGTATCCATTCATGCCCTGACTACCTCTGCCTTGCCCATGCACGAGGGGTTGGATACGGATTCCACAAATTCAACACTCTCTTGCCTTCGGCTCCGTTCTAAAAGGACGACCTTCTCTTCTGAGGATGTGTCCTCTGGCCGTATACTCTTGCAATATAGGTAACAGCCTCTCCACCTCCACTTCACCTTTGTTGGTTACACAGATTCAGCTTTGTCTTGTTTGCTTGTTATTTGTTTAATCTACTTTAACAAATTTTTCAGGCCTAATTTTTCCTGGAACAATGAAGCTGATACGATTTATTTCATCATGTGACTCCAAGCATCCCGATACCACATCTTTAATAATCCAGTCGAATATCTTCCCAACCGTTGAGGTCAGATCAACTGGCATATAATTTCCATTCTTCTGTCTCTCTCCTTTCTTGAAGAGTGTGGTGACATCTGCAATTTTCTACTGTCCCCGTATCTAGAGATTCTTGAAAAATCATGACTAATTCATCTACAATCTCTTTGGACATCTCCTTCAGACCCCAGAGCTGAGCACCGTCTGGTCCAGGTAACGTATGAACATTCAGATCCCAAGGGTCCTCTCCGTAGTAATGACAGATTCACGTATTCCTGAACCCCTGGCACTCCCGAACTTGTGGCAAGCTGCTAGTGTCTTCCACAGTGAATACGTCCAAGAAACTGAGACAGTTCGTCCGGCATTTTCTTCTCTCACATTGCATCCTGTTTGGCATCTTTCCAGCGGTCTGATAAGCACTCGCCCGTCTCTTTTAAACTTTATGTATCTCAAGAAACATATGGTATCCATCTGAATATGATTGGCTTGCTTACTTTCGCATTCCATCTTTCCTTCCATAATGCTTTTTTGTGCCTATTAAAGGTTTTTAATAGCTTTCCAATCCTCTAACATCCCACGAATGCTTGCTCTATTACAGGGCCCACTTTCGGTTTTCTGTTGACATTGACTTCTTGTTATCCATGGTTCTGTTACCTCGCCATTAGCACACTTCTTTTTTTTCTTAGGATTTACAAATCTTGAACCTTTCGAATTACTTCCAGAAGTTCCAGCCATTGCTGCTCTTCTGTTACCCCTATCAGTGTTATTTTCCAATCAGTTCATGCAAATCTCTCTCTAATGCCTTTGTAATTGGCTTTCCTCCATCGCAATATTCACACATCTGACTTTAGGATCTCCTTCTCAAATTTCAGTGTGAATTGTGTCATGTTATGATCACATTTCCATCAGTGGTCTTTCTTTATCTTAAGCTCTCGAATCAAGTCCCCTTCATTGCACCGCACCCAATCCAAAATAACTGCTCCGCTGGTGGGCCCAACGTAAGCTGCTCTAAAGAGCCTGCTTGCAGGTATGCTAGAAGTTCCCGCATTTGGAATCCAACACCATTAAGATTTTCCCATCTACCTGTATGTTGAAATTCCCTATGACAATTGCAACATTACACTTTTAGCCTGTATTTTGTATCTCCTGTTATAATTTGTTGACCTCAATCTTACTACTCTTTGGAAGTCTGTAAATAACTTCCAAGAGGAACTTCTAACCATTGCAGATCCTTAGCTCTACCCAAAAATATTCAACACCTTCCGACCCGAGGTCACCTCTTTCAAACGATGTGATTTCCCTTTTTTTTTTAACCATAGCGCCATTGCACCCCTTCTGACTGTCCTTTCGGGAAAATGTGTATCCTTGGACGTTAACCTCCCAGCTATATATTCTTTGAGTCACGATTTATTGATAGCCACAACTTCATAGCTGCTAATCTGTCACCGTGCTGCAAGTTCATCCGCCTTTTTGATTAACATAATTCCATCTACTGCGAGCATTCAAACAAAGGACCTTTAGCCCTGTTTTCACCCTCTTCGCTTTTGTCCTCCTTTTATATTGCAACTTATCCTATTGACTGCAATTTTGATCTATCATCAGCCTCTGCTTGCTGCGAGAGCCTCTCTTGATAAACCAGCTACTTCATGCCCAACACTGTAACACTTGTTCTCATCCACTGTCAAGTTAGTTTACTTAATTGAAATACTAATGAAAATTCCTTTATTAATTTAATCGTGTTAAATTGTTGTGTTAACTACTATAAAATTACACATATTTGGAAGTGATAATACAGTTAAACATATTTTTTCCAATCATCTTATCTGATAAACATCCTTACTTTTGTGTCATAGAGAAGGAATGTGGGACGTTCTCCTTCGGAATCGTAAATAAACAGTTTGTTTTTAAATGTGTTCTGTTGTGATTTCCCTGATGGGCGCATCCATTGCGCTAACACAATGTATCGAAATAGCTCAGGAGAAATGTTTGGACACTGGGCTGTCTCTGATGTGACTAATAAGCTGCTAAGATTAGTTTGGAGATTGCTTTATAAAAGCTTTCAATTCCATTATCAGTAGCTTTCGGCAGTAGAAGCTTTTTAATCTGATCGTCACGGCACACAGAGAATGGAATATCCAGCAATTTACTACATAGAGAGTGTTTATTATCCTGTACTGACCGCTATCGGTATCCCTCGTAAGTAACTGACTGGAGAATGTCTGTAATTATTTATTGCTGTATCTGCTGCTCTGTATTCTATTCGCCTTAAAAACCATTACACATAGTTATTGTCTGATGAGGGATTTCGATCTTATCAGGTTTGAAATATATTCTTCTTTCTTCTTTCTTCCGTTCCGTACGGCTGTTTTCCTGGTCAACTGCAACAACCGAATTAGCACAAATATTCAAAGGTTTTATATACATCAAATGTATATATAATGTCAGAGAAATTTACATCCTGAAATGCTTTTTTTTCGCAACCATCCACGAAACAGAGGAATGCCCCAAAAGAATGAATGACGATTAAATGTTAGAACCCCAAAGTTGCCGCCCCAGCTTCCCTTCCTCCCCCGCATAAGCGGCAGCAAGCAACGATCCCTCTGCCCCCACCAGCAAAAAAAGCATCGGCGTCCACCACCGAACTCTCAAGCGTGAGCAAAGCGAGGGGGGATGCATAACAAACAGCTCGCTGATTTACAATGTTAAAAGTCTGTGGCGTTGTTGCTCCGAGCTCTGATCCGAAAAGATCTCCGGTATCTGGGCACACAGCCTTAGATCTTCCATCACCCACGACACACCGATCCAGACCCACGAGGTCTCGGCACTCCGAAGGCGAGCAGAGCTCTCAGATCGAGCCCTTGGCGTGCCGAGTAACTGCCAGTCGTGAAACCCCGAAAGCTGGTCCCCTTCCCGCAATGAACCGTATTCAGCGTGCAAATCCAGGTCGGGGTCAAAAGAACGCTGAAAGGGAAAATAGAGAAATTACAGTTGGAACTAGAGCGGTTTCCAAAGATGCAAGCAAACGAGTCGGCGTTAGACGCCATTAATCCTCTTAAGCTCCTAAGCTATAGATGTATTTCTAGCGATTTACCTTGCCCGACCTTTCACTGTATAGTTCCTTTGCACCATCATGGAACAACTGAGGATTCGTTTTCAACATAATTGTTTTAATATATTTTCAGTTGCAACAGTAATCGAAGAGAATATGACCGCTCCTTTTCCCTTTTTGGACTTGTTTTTTTTACTTCTCTCATCTTAATTTGAACTCTGTGCGTTCCTGTACTCCCATGTGCGACATCACAAGAAACGGTGTATCAAGGCCCACGAAATACCCACTCTCAATGTTCCCTTCGGCTTTATCAGCTACAAAGCTAGAACCAGTCCAAATGGCTGCGTCGATCAGCCGCGCTCTCTTAAATGTGCCATGGAGTCCCGTTGCCAACAGCTGGAGATTTGCCGACTCAACTTTTATTCAGATCCTCCCTGGAATCAGAAGGATAATTTTCCTTCAGTCAGTAAACAATTTTATATAAATCCGGTAAAATTGATCGGCTTTTGTGCGCTTGAAACTAACTCTTCTTTTCTTCCTTCCAGTTAATTTGATGGCTATTGTGATCCTTTGTCGTGGAAAATGCGGACTCTCCAAATGCATCACCCGTTACCTTGTGGCGATGGCATCAGCTGATTTTTTAGGTGTTATCATCGGTGTTATATTGGAGCGGATCAATCATATTTATGTTTATGCGAGATTTTTGTTCATCACTCCGATTTGTGCTACGTCACTTGTCTTTAGGCTCGCAGCCATGGACTGTTCTGTCTGGCTGACAGTGTCTTTCACATTTGATCGATGTATTGCAATTTGTAGCCAAAACCTGCGTGAACGATTTTGCACTGTGAAGACGGCGACGATAGTGGTGGTGATTGTGGACTTAGGGAGTTGTCTAAGGTGTTCGCCATTTTACTTTTCAGTGGATCATTCCGCGATTAATAATAACTTTCCATGGCGATGTACTGGCAGTGCAGATTACATTACTTCACCAGTGTGGAAGGCTTACCAGATGTTTAATACTATTACTACACCTTTATTGCCAATAGGTTTAATTCTATTGTTCAATGTTTTAACAGTCAGTCACATCATCGCGGCAAACAGAGTCCGCCGAGGACTCCGGAGCAGCAATGACAATAAGAAGGATTCAGAGGTGGAGAACCGGAGAAAGTCAATGATTTTGCTGTTCGCTCTATCAGCCAATTTCATTATATTGTGGATCCCTTTTATAGTCTCTACTATGATCTGGCAGGCTCAAAATTACCGTTATATAGATAGATACCTTAACTCGCCGAGGTTTATCCTGCAAGTGTTTGGGGTTATGTTGCAATTTCTCTGCACCTGCACCAACACGTGTATCTACACACTGTCCCAGAGGAAGTTCAGGGAAGAGATGAAGACCGGAGTGAAACATCTGGTCACATTGAATGGCCGACTTTGTAGATAATCGGAAGATGAATTGTACGCTTTGTTATAATTTTCTGAACTATTTGTTGGTCTGATCAATATAACATAAATTAGCATCGTCAGGAGCTTGAAGTTTGGAAGCGTGCTTTTCCATCAATGGCAGCCAAGTGACCCTCCTCAAGTGTCCCAAATAATAAACTATTGCCAATGTCGGTCTTACATCCGCAGAATTACATTTAAAATGATAGGATTAATACCGAAATCTGGCCAACGAACCACTTGATGCAAGTGTGATTCATACATTGGTAGAATTATATTCTGATTGACAGGATCATCGATCCACTGAACACGCTTGCATATCCTCTATGGCTGGCGGAGAAATGAACCTTGGACAGAACAATCCGGTGGCTGATAAAGTGAGTGGGGTTTAAGTATCGGATCTCTGTTGTTCTGGTTTCAAAAATTGAGGTAACACACTGCTCTGAAGTATACACGCAGGTTGACCTGCCTTGGAGTCTTTATGAAAAGGGTTAGTATGAAAAATACATCTCCGACGTGAACCTCACAGTAAAACATTACTATACATTTGAAACGATGCTCTGATTTATCTCATCGATAAGGTTTCCTTCTACAAATCTAGTCGCGTCAAAGGCAAGCTTTATGTCCAAAATCATGGTCCAACTTCGGTGTAATATCGGCGTATTTGTAACACGTACATTTGTTTCCCATATTAGTGACACACATATTTCTTTATATATCCATCAAAATTTGTATTTTAATTAGTCACATTACCGAATATGTGAACAGATCAGTATGACTCGGTTTCGTACCGAGGTGATATTATATTTTCAGAACTATTGTCTTCATTAGAATGAGTGAATATGGAAAGCTGGGTCAGAAAATTAATGCCTGAGACCTGACGATGGGTCTTCGACCAGAATAGTTAATTTCCAATCTTTCTCTCCTCCATTGTTACCTCACCTGCGTTTTCGTTTCTGTTTCAGATTCCCCATTCTAAAGGTTTCCTTGGTTAGATTGGGTTTTCGGGGAAATAAACAGTTTATATCAGAGGAGTTTCCCCTCAATATTATACAGGGAACGATCTTCAACCTCCAGTGTGGCGTATTTTGTATTTTCACATCTATTCTGATAAAATTGCATGAATATGCATCAAGTGAAAATTGGATAATATAGCAGTTACTTTTATTTCTGCACAGCTCAGGGAAGTTATCATTTAATCTATCATCAGCACCCCGGCAGAAGTCTCACAGATCAGAGATACAGATTATTTAGACATACACCGCAGATCAGCACGGTTGCTTCTGGCTCAAGGATCCATGCCCGCCAGCAATCCGGCATTCCCCAAACTCATCACAGAATAAATTACAACTACCAATTAACATGCTCACAGTGAGAATTTTAGACTGTAGGAGGAAAGGAAGCAGACGGAGCAAGTCCATCCATATGAGCTTTCTTACGAAGGACACCGGACTCCGATGCCCCGAGCAGTCGCAGTTTCGTGCTAACAGTACTCATTCGCCGTTAAATGTATGTGTGCATTTTCAAGCTTTTGATAGTGTTAACAATGACTTACGGTTTCTTAATAATGTGAATGTGTTTCAAGTACTTTACGTGAATATCTACAATACACATGTATTAGTTAAATATATCAAAAGACATTTGAAGATTTATTAGGCCTATGTAACTAGATAATGAAACCTTACCAAGAAGAAAATGTTCATGTACAAGCCGAAGTAGTTTCCTCTGCCGCTCAATACTGTTCCGTCATTTCACACGTCAGAAGGTTTCTTACTTTGAAAATGGGGCTCTCGTTTTACCATATCGTCCCGGAGTGCAAATGACTCTATCTGATTGTTTAATTTCATTTTTCAAGTTTGTTTGTAAACATTGCAAGAGGCTGTACATTTTTCTCTTATTGCGCCATGCGTCTCTAACTTTTTATCTAACGGTACCTCTTTTTGAGTTACGAACTCTCACCAGCCATATATTCCATTATATTTAACCAAAAAGCAGAGTCTAAAATGAAACGTACAGCCACCTTTCCGATAACCTAGAAGATTTAAAAACAACACTCTGGGCTAGCTGTCCGGTTCCGACAGTCATAAACAATGGCCGATTTTTTTTTTTCTTTTTAGTTTTATCTAAACGTAATATATGTTGCTTGCCACCTTATGCCAATTTCTTAAATACGGACTATTTGCCATTTTAATGCATATGCAATTATTACATTAGCTTCTAAATCTGTTTTACTGAGATTAAATAATAATCAGTAATGCTCGGTTTTCCAACAATACTTACTGACTTGCTGACCATGACACCACGAGGGAAGCAAGGAGGGTTCTCCATCTACGTCTGCACATTCCTTCGCATACAGATATAGAAGGATTCTTCATTGCGGTTTTCATAACACCTTTTAAAAAGTCAGCAAAGTTAGGACCAGGAAGACCGGTGGACCACTGTTAACCTGGTCAATACACTTTGAACTATGACCCTCCCAAGATACAGGGCACAAGCCAACATGGCTTCCAAATCAATGTGGCACGCAAGCCTCGAAACCCTATGATAAGGTTATGATCGTTTGGGGAATGTTTCCACATTACTGGATATAAAATAGTAAGTATCTCGTTTTCTCTACAGATGCTTTTAACTCGATCATCCAAAATCCCTCCTCCACCTGGTTGCAGCTAACTTTCAAATGTTCAAAGGTTCGAAGGTTAACTTAACATCAAAGTGTACAACTCTGAAATGATACTTCTCCAGACATCGACGAAACAGAGAAAGAAAAGAGCAGAATCACGATCATCAACCCCCCAAATCCTTCCTACCCGCACGAAAAAAAAGATCAAAAACCGAATAGCACGTCGACCCCAAAATTCCCGTCTCCCAGGCACAAAATAACGAGAAAGGTCGGGTGAAAAACATATTATATTAAAACCTATAAGTCTGTTAAAAGTCCCGTTTCACATGTCCATATCCAAAACGGAGAGAACCTGGTTCACATTCTCCAGGCATAGCGGTCCACATTTCCTTCTCGAGCAGCATGCCATTTGACCAACGCTGAAAAGTAAGTTTATCCGCTCCGACAGCAGCCCGTTACCCAGCGATCAAAAGGCAGTCTTCTCTCTCCGGAGCAGAACAGTTTCACCAGCAATCAAAAGGCAGGCAGCCGGCGCTAACCGTCCGTATTCGCCTCGATGGTTCAATCTCTCTCGTCACTTTAATCGGCGAACGAGGAAGACTTTAATCGGCGAAGTGAATTCGAACATCGTTTTGCGCTCAACCTGCAGCCTTCTCGCCACGACACGCTACCACTGTCTCCCGGAATAAGAGACTGCAGAGCGCTGAAGCACCATGACGATCTCCAAAGTGCATCACATGTTCCACCAGTTTCAGAATCAAGGCGAAAAGCAATTGTAAAGGACATAAAAGAACATACTTAGCTTCATGATCTATCCAGAGATGTCAACCAAAGTGCATCCTCGGTGCTGTAGGTTATTATGTAACAAAAACTTCGAATATCCCAATTGATGCTGCATCAGCATAACACTGTCAGGCTATAAATAGAATTCACCAATGCTGTCGCCACTGTTACAAACTTAAGACTTTCTGTTTAAATTCTTCCTATCCCCTCCTCTGAACTGCTCTCAGTGTCTCCACAAACACGAAATTAAAATTTCTGCTTTACTATTTTTACCTTAACTCCTCAGCCTCCTGCAATAGAAAGGACATCACTAGATTCTTCCATGGGAATTCTCATTCATGGGAATCGTTTCTACAGATGCTGCATCTGACCCCTCACAATCAAAACACATGTGGAGCTGTTTCAATACCAAGGAAATACCTCAGTCAGTGAAAGTTCATTTCTCAATGCAAAAAAAAAAACTTTGAGACTTTTGTCATCACTTCCGATATTTCCACTACATTTCTCACTTTTCCCTCAGCCTGACTGGCCAATTTACATGTCGGTTGCATGCATGCTTGCTGCCCTCAGTTGCCGTCAGCATTATGATAGTGAGCTATGTAAAGCAGATTATCATATAGTACGCCAAAGGCCTATCAGTGTACTAGATATACATAGCATTCCTGTTGGAAATAACCGTCCAAAACTCGCCGTCTGGATGGGCCACACAGCCCAGCAAGAAACATATGCCCTTGTATTTTATTTTCGTTCTCTTTTCGCTTCTACCATCGTGGAAAAGGTGTAGCATCCTTAGGTTCCGCTCAAACGGGTTCAAAAAGTTATTGCTGTACGACCATCAGGAACATTATCAGCGTGGACAACGTTATGCACCTCAACTCTGTACAGATTGCAGAATGTACGAACTCACTTTCAAGGACCTTGCAAATCCATAGGATCATAGTGTGATGTTGAGGAGTAATAGCTGTTTATCTACCTGGTGGTGTGAATCATGAGGGTCATGTGGTAATGACAACAGCTGATTTCATGGGTGTTATCATTGGCGTTCTACAAGAGCGGATCAATAAATATTACTGTTTTGCCAATGCTCTGTTCATCTCTCCGATTTGTGATACGACGCTTGCGTTTCGGCTCGCACTTCTGGACAGTTCTGTATGGCTGACGGTGGCTTTCACATTTGATTGATGTGTTGCAAAGGCTGCAGAAGCGAGTTTGCAGCGGGAGGACGCCGATTACAATGGTAGTGATTGTGGGCATAGGAGGATTTCTAAAGGTATTCTCCATTTCTCTTTTCAGCAGCAACTTTCGCGGTTATTGACAATGTTCCATGGCGCTGTAATCTCAGTGCAGATTACGTTACTTCACCAGTGTGAGCAGTTTATCAGATGTTTAATAGGACCATGACGCCATTATTCCGAATCGGTTTAATTCTGTTATTCAATGCTTAAACAGTCAGACATGTTATCGGAACAAACAGAGTCCGCCGAGGACTCCGGAACAGCAATGACAATTTTATTTATTGCGAATCACCTTTATAGTCTCTACTATGATCAGGCAATCTCTGAATTACTTTTACACAGACAGATATCTTAATTCGCCGTCGTTTATCTTGCAGGACTTTGGGTGCATGCTGCAATTTCTCTGCACCTGCACCAGCACGTGTATCTACACCCTGTCCCAGAGGAAATTCAGGGGAGAGGTGAAGAAAGGTGAACCCTCTCCAGTGTCAGCACATGTTTTCCAACATTAAGCAGCACATACTTTCAAAGATAAGCCTCCTGAGAATATTCGTATTAAGGCCTCACCAGTGTGTTATAAAGCCTCGAAATTACAACCTTGCTTTTTCTTTTTAATACTCTTGGGGTGAATGCTAACATCGCATTTACGTTGCTCACAACCGACTCAATCTGCAAATTAACCTTCAGGTAATTCTGCACAAGGACTGAATGTCCCTTTGCGCCTCCGATTTTTGAATTTCCTTTCCGTTTATTTCTGCTAGCAAAATGCATGACCACACACTTCCCGACACTATATTCCATCTGCTACACTTTACCCATTTTCCTAATCTCTAAACCTTCTGTAGCCTCTGTACTTCCTCAAAACTACCTATCCCTCCACCTATCTTCGTAGCGTCCGCAAGGCTTTCAACAAAGCCATCAATTACTTCATCCAACTTCTTGACATAAATAATGAAACAATAAGCAGCTGCACACGCGAGCAACTACGGAACAGCACGAGCCACGATCAACCAACCAGAAAAGGCTCCCTTTATTTCTACATTTTCCCTCCTGCCAATAACCCTCAGCTTAATCCAATAAAAAAATCTTTCCAGTAATACCATAGGCTCATAGTTTGGTAACCAGCTTCAGGTGTGGCATTTATCTTCTGAAAATGCAAGAACATTTCTCCTTTTCTTCTTTTCTCCAACCGATTCTCCTTTGCCTGTCCTGCTTCGAACTTATTCAAAGAAATCCAAATGTTTGTCAGGCAATATTTTGCCTTGAGGAATCAATGCTGACTATGGCTTCTTTTATCATTTGCCTCCAAGTACTCTGACACCTCATCATTATCAAACGACTCACCACTTCTCAACGACTGTGGTCAGTCCATCTGGCCTTTAATTTCCTCCCTTCGGTCTCTCTCCTTTCCCGAGCTGTGGAGTCACACTTGCAATGTTCCAGTGTTCCAGAACGATTCTTGAATACATATATATATATATATATATATTTGTTTTCCTGAAAGATCATTACAAATGCCTCAACGATCTCACCAGCTACCTCTTTAAGAACCCTGGGCTGTACTCTATCGGGTCCAGGTGACTTATCTACTTTTCTGATGACATTCTGTGTATCAACGTTATCTGCACACAATTATGACTTCTTACAGCCTAGAAGGTCGACGCACTGCTGCAGTATTCCACAGTGATTACTGATGTAAAACACTTATTCAGTTCGTCCGTCATTTCCTTGTCTCCACTACGATTAACTAGCAGCGTTTTCCAGCAATCCGATATTCACTCTCGGGTCTCCTTTCCACTTAATATACCTAAAGATGTTACTGTATACGTTTAAACATTACTTTCCTTTTCCATTTTTGTCCTTACCAATCATCTAACCCAACTATGTGTGCTGCATTATAATTCATCCATTTAACTTTAATGTTAGCCATAACTTCACTTGTTAACCACAATTGTGTGATTTTGCCTTTAGAATATCTCTTCCTCTTTGGAGTGTGTACATCCTCTGCCTCCGAATTGCTTCCAGAATTTCTGGCAATTTCTGCTCTACCGTTATCTCAATCAATGCTCTTCTGCAGTAATTTCTGGTCAACTCCTCTCTCCTGCCTCTGTAATTCCCGTACTTCTGTGTTATGCTGATACATCTGACCTCAGCTTCAACTTCTCAAATTTTAATGCGAACTCCATCATATTATAATCACTTTTTCTGAAGGGTTCTTCTACTCTCTGAACACCTCATCCAAATAGTTGGTCTCCGGGTCGCCTCAGACATGAACTGCTCTAAAAACCATCTTGGAGGCATTCTAGAAATCTCACCTCTTGGGATCCAACAACAGCTTTATTTTTCTAATCTACCTGCCTTTATCATTCTCCCATGACTATTTTGATATTGTTCTTTTCGCATGGTATAATTTTTTGACGTGTTTTACTTTGTAGACCCAATACTTACTACTGCATGGGGGTCTGGATATAACTCCCATTAGGGTATTTTTACACTTGCAATTCCTTGCCCACAACTATTTAACACCTTCCGACGCTATGCGACCCCTTTCGAATCACTTGACTTCATTTTTTTGCCAGTAGCTCTCTAGGCCATACCCTCTACCTGTACTTTCGATATGATGTGTATACAAACTTTTGTACATGGACATTAGCCTCTCAGCTATAAGCTTCTTTGAATCACGATTTAGTGATACGCATAACGTCATACCTGCCAATCTGTAACTGTGCCTCAAGTTCATCTAAGCGTATTCCGTGTACTGCGTGCATTGAAACAAAGTACCTTCAGTCCTTTGTCAAAGTTCGATATGCCTTACCGAATCTGCGCAAACAGCTGCAGTAGTGGAAAAGTTGCCATGCTCTCTTGGTAATTACACTGACCTGCTGGGGGCAGGACAGCTTCTCGGAAAAAATAACAGCGAGGAAAGCAATATTCCTGATCCTCTCAGTCACAAACGAAACGCTGGTATAATACGGGGCTAGCTACATAACTGTGTGGTGCACCCGTGCTGATGGAAATCATGCAGGAGACGCTGTTGCAAAACCGAACTGATGGGCTCGGTCAAAATGACAATTTTCCATGGTAAGACAGGGAAGGGACCGCGAATTTTCACTTATATAAGATTTATAACGTGATATATGGGCATAATTACGTAATTTGGCCCATCCAGCCAGTTTCGCTATTTCATCATTGCTGATCTATTTCCCTCTCATCCCCAAACTCCTGTCTTCTCCCCATACCCGTCATGCCTAGACAACCTCTGCCTTGCCTCTACGCAAGGATACGGATTCCACAAATTCACCACTCTCTTGCCTTCAGCTCCGTTCTAAAAGGACGCCCTTCTCTTCTGAGGATGTGTCCTCTGGCCGTATACTCTTGCAATATAGGTAACAGCCTCTCCACCTCCACTTCAGCTTTATTGGTTACACAGATTCAGCTTTGTCTTGTTTTGCTTGCTATTTCTTTAAACAATTTCAACACATTTTTCAGGCCTAATTTTTCCTGGAACAATGAAGCTGATACGATTTATTTCATCATGTGACTCCACGTATCCCGATACCACATCTTTAATAATCCAGTCGAATATCTTCCCAACCGTTGAGGTCAGATCAACTGGCATATAATTTCCATTCTTCTGTCTCTCTCCTTTCTTGAAGAGCGAGATGACCTCTGCAATTTTCTGCTGTCCCCGTATCTAGAGATTCTTGAAAAATCATGACTAATTAATCCACAATCTCTTCGGACATCTCCTTCAGACCCCAGAGCTGAGCACCGTCTGGTCCAGGTAACGTATCAACATTCAGATCCCAAGAGTCCTCTCCGTAGTAATGACAGATTCACGTATTCCTGAACCCCTGGCACTCCCGAACTTGTGGCACGCTGCTAGTGTCTTCCACAGTGAATACGTGCAAGAAACTGAGACAGTTCGTCCGGCATTTTCTTCTGTCACATTGCAACCTGTTTGGCATCTTTCCCAGCGGTCTGATAAGCACTCGCCCGTCTCTTTTAAACTTTATGTATCTCAAGGAACATATGGTATCCATCTGAATATGATTGGCTTGCTTACTTTCGCATTCCATCTTTCCTTCCATAATGCTTTTTTGTGCCTATTAAAGGTTTTTAAAAGCTTTCCAATCCTCTAACATCCCACGAATGCTTGCTCTATTACAGGGCCCACTTTCGGTTTTCTGTTGACATTGACTTCTTGTTATCCACGGTTCTGTTACCTCGCCATTAGCACACTTCTTTTTTTTTCTTGGGATTTACAAATCCTGAACCTTTCGAATTATTTCCAGCCATTGCTGCTCTTCTGTTACCCCTATCAGTGTTATTTTCCAAACAGTTCATGCAAATCTCTCTCTAATGCCTTTGTAATTGGCTTTCCTCCATCGCAATATTCACACATCTGACTTTAAGGTCTCCTTCTCAAATTTCAGTGTGAATTGTGTCATATTATGATCACATTTCCATCAGTGGTCTTTCTTTATCTTAAGCTCTCGAATCAAGTCCCCTTCATTGCACCGCACCCAATCCAAAATAACTGCTCCGCTGGTGGGCCCTACGTAAGCTGCTCTAAAGAGCCTGCTTGCAGGTATGCTAGAAATTCCCGCATTTGGAATCCAACAGCATTAAAATTTTCCCAATCTACCTGCATGTTGAAATTCCCTATGACAATTGCAACACTACACTTTTAGCCTGTATTTTGTATCTCCTGTTATAAGTTGTTGACCTCAATCTTACTACTCTTTGGAAGTCTGTAAATAACTTCCAAGAGGAACTTTTAACCATTGCAGATCCTTAGCTCTACCCAAAAATATTCAACACCTTCCGACCCGAGGTCACCTCTTTCAAACGATGTGATTTCCCTTTCTTTTTAACCATAGCGCCATTGCACCCCTTCTGACTGTCCTTTCGGGAAAATGTGTATCCTTGGACGTTAACCTCCCAGCTATATATTCTTTGAGTCACGATTTATTGATAGCCACAACTTCATAGCTGCTAATCTGTCACCGTGCTGCAATTCATTCACCTTGTTTGATTAACATCTACTGCGAGCATTCAAACAAAACACCTTTAGCCCTGTTTTCACCCTCTTCGCTTTTGTCCTCCTTTTATATTGCAACTCATCCTATTGACTGCAATTTTGATCTATCATCAGCCTCTGTTTGCTGGGAGAGCCTTTCTTGATAAACCAGCTACTTCATGCCCAACACTGTAACACTTGTTCTCATCCACTGTCAAGTTAGTTTACTTAATTGAAATACTAATGAAAATTACTTTATTAATTTAAACGTGTTAAATTGTTGTGTTAACTACTATAAAATTACACATATTTGGAAGTGATATTAAAGTTAAACATATTTTTTCCAATCATCTTATCTGATAAACATCCTTACTTTTGTGTCGTAGAGAAGGAATGTGGGTCGTTCTCCTTCGGAATCGTAAATAAGCAGTTTGTTTTTAAATGTGTTCTGTTGTGATTTCCCTGATGGGCGCATCCATTGCGCTAACACAATGTATCGTAATAGCTCAGGAGAAATGTTTGGACACTGGGCTGTCTCTGATGTGACTAATAAGCTGCTAAGATTAGTTTGGAGATTGCTTTATAAAAGCTTTCAATTCCATTATCAGTAGCTTTCGGCAGTAGAAGCTTTTTAATCGGATCGTCACGGCAAACAGAGAATGGAATATCCAGCAATTTACTACATAGAGAGTGTTTATTATCCTGTACTGACCGCTATCGGTATCCCTCGTAAGTAACTGACTGGAGAATGTCTGTAATTATTTATTGCTCTATCTGCTGCTCTCTATTATATTCGCCTTTAAAACCATGACACATAGTTATTGCCTGATGAGGGATTTCGATCTTATCAGGTTTGAAATATATTCTTCTTTCTTCTTTCTTCCGTTCCTTATGGCTGTTTTCCTGGTCAACTGCAACAACCGAATTAGCACAAATATTCAAAGGTTTTATATACTTCAAATGTATATATAATGTCAGAGAAATTTACATCCTGAAATGCTTTTTTTTCGCAACCATCCACGAAACAGAGGAATGCTCCAAAAGAATGAATGACAATTAAATGTTACAACCACAAAGTTGCCGCCCCAGCTTCCCTTCCTCCCCCGCATAAGCGGCAGCAAGCAACGATCCCTCTGCCCCCACCAGCAAAAAAAGCATCGGCGTCCACCACCGAACTCTCAAGCGTGAGCAAAGCGAGGGGGAGGCATAACAAACAGCTCGCTGATTTACAATGTTAAAAGTCTGTGGCGTTGTTGTTCCGAGCTCTGATCCGAAAGATCTCCGGTCTCTGGGCACACAGCCTTAGATCTTCCATCACCCACGACACACCGATCCAGACCCACGAGGTCTCGGCACTCCGAAGGCGAGCAGAGCCCTCAGATCGAGCACTTGGCGTGCCGAGTAACTGCCCGAAAGCTGTTCCCCTTCCCACAAAGAACCGTATTCAGCGTGCAAATCCAGGTCGGGGTCAAAAGAACGCTGAAAGGGAAAATAGAGAAATTACAGTTGGAACTGGAGCGGTTTCCAAAGATGCAAGCAAACGTGTCGACGTTAGACGCCATTAATCCTCTTAAGGTCCTAAGCTGTAGATGTATTTCTAGCGATTTACCTTGCCCGACCATCATGCAACAACTGAGGATTCGTTTTCAACATAATTGTTTTAATATATTTTCAGTTGCAACATTAACCGAAGATAATATGACCGTTCCTTTTCCCTTTTTGGACTTGTTTTTTTTACTTCTCTCATCTTAATTTGAACTCTGAGCGTTCCTGTACTCACATGTGCGACATCACAAGAAACGGTGTATCTAGGCCCACGAAATACCCACTCTCAAAGCTCCCTTCGGCTTTATCAGCTACAAAGCTAGAACCAGTCCAAATGGCTGCGTCGATCAGCCGCGCTCTCTTAAATGTGCCATGGAGTCCCGTTGCCAACAGCTGGAGATTTACCGACTCAACTTTTATTCAGATCCTCCCTGGAATCAGAAGGATAATTTTCCTTCAGTCAGTAAACAATTTTATATAAATCCAGTAAAATTGATCGGCTTTTGTGCGCTTGAAACTAACTCTTCCGTACTTCCTTCCAGTTAATTTGATGGCTATTGTGATCCTTTGTCGTGGAAAATGCGGACTCTCCAAATGCATCACCCGCTACCTGGTGGCAATGGCATCAGCTGATTTACTGGGGTTATCATCGGTGTTATATTGGAGCGGATCAATCATATTTACGTTTATGCGAGATTTTTGTTCATCACTCCGATTTGTGCTACGTCAGCTGTCTTTAGGCTCGCAGCCATGGACTGTTCTGTCTGGCTGACAGTGACTTTCACATTTGATCGATGTATTGCAATTTGTAGCCAAAACCTGCGTGAACGATTTTGCACTGTGAAGACGACGACGATAGTGGTGGTGATTGTGGGCTTAGGGAGTTGTCTAAGGTGTTCGCCATTTTACTTTTCAGTGGATCATTCCGCGATTAATAATAACTTTCCATGGCGATGTACTGGCAGTGCAGATTACTTTACTTCACCAGTGTGGAAGGCTTACCAGATGTTTAATACTATTACTACACCTTTATTGCCAAACGTTTTAATTCTACTGTTCAATGTTTTAACAGTCAGTCACATCATAGCGGCAAACAGATTCCGCCGAGGACTCCGGAGCAGCAATGACAATAAGAAGGATTCAGAGGTGGAGAACCGGAGAAAGTCAATGATTTTGCTGTTCGCTCTATCAGCCAATTTCATTTTATTGTGGATCCCCTTTATAGTCACTGCTATGATCTGGCAGGCTCAAAATTACCGTTATACGGACAGATACCTTAACTCGCCGAGGTTTATCCTGCAGGAGTTTGGGTTTATGTTGCAATTTCTCTGCACCTGCACCAACACGTGTATCTACACACTGTCCCAAAGGAAATTTAGGGAAGAGATGAAGGAAGGAGTGAAACATCTGGTCACATTGAATGGCCGACTTTGTAGATAATCGGAAGATGCATTGTACGCTTTGTTATAATTTTTTAACTATTTGTTGGTCTGATCAATATAACATAAATTAGCATCGTCAGGAGCTTGAAGTTTGGTAGCGTGCTTTTCCATCAATGGCAGCCAAGTGACCCTCCTCAAGTGTCCCAAATAATAAACTATTGCCAATGTCAGTCTTACATCCGCAGAATTACATTTAAAATGATAGGATTAATACCGAAATCTGGCCAACGAACCACTTGATGCAAGTGTGATTCATACATTGGTAGAATTATATTCTGATTGACAGGATCATCGATCCACTGAACACGCTTGCATATGCTCTATGGCTGGCGGAGAAATGAACCTTGGACATAACAATCCGGTGGCTGATAAAGTGAGTGGGGTTTAAGTATCGGATCTCCGTTGTTCTGGTTTCAAAAATTGAGGTAACACGCTGTTCTCTGAGAAAGAGAAGTATACACGCAGGTTGACCTGCCCTGGAGTCTTTATGAAGGGGATTAGTATGAAAAATGCATCTCCGACGTGAACCTCACAGTAAAACATCGCTATACATTTCAAGCGATGCTGTGATTTATCTCATCGATAAGGTTTCCTTCTAAAAATCTAGTCGCGTCAAAGGCAAGTTTTATGTCCAAAATCATGGTCCAACTTCGGTGTAATATCGGCGTATTTGTAACACGTACATTTGTTTCCCATATTTGTGACACACATATTTCATTATATTACCATCAAAATATGTATTTTAATTTGTCACATTACCGAATTTGTGATCAGATCGGTATGACTCGGTTTCGTACCGAGGTGATATTATATTTTCAGAACTATTGTCTTCATTAGAATGAGTGAATATGGAAATCTGGGTCAGAAAATTAATGCCTGAGACCCGACGATAGGTCTTCGACCAGAATAGTTAATTTCCTTTCTTTCTCTCCTCCATTGTTACCTCACCTGCGTTTTCGTTTCTGTTTCAGATTCCCCATTCTAAAGGTTACCTTGGTTAGATTGGGTTTTCGGGGAAATAAACAGTTTATATCAGAGGAGTTTCCCCACAATATTATACAGGGAACGAACTTCAACCTCCAGTGTGGCGTATTTTGTATTTTCACATCTATTCTGATAAAATTGCATGAATATGCATCAAGTGAAAATTGGATAATATAGCAGTTACTTTTATTTCTGCACAGCTCTGGGAAGTTATCATTTAATCTATCATCAGCACCCCGGCAGAAGTCTCACAGATCAGAGATACAGATTATTTAGACATACACCGCAGATCAGCACGGTTGCTTCTGGCTCAGGGATCCATGCTCGCCAGCAATCCGGCATTCCCCAAACTCATCACAGAATAAATTACAACTACCAATTCACATGCTCACAGTGAGAATTTTAGACTGTGGGAGGAAAGGAAGCACACGGAGAAAGTCCATCCATATGAGCTTTCTTACGAAGGACACCGGACTCCGATGCCCCGAGCAGTCGCAGTTTCGTGCTAACAGTACTCTATCGCCGTTAAATGTATGCGTGCATTTTCAAGCGTTTGATAGTGTTAAGAATGACTTATGGTTTCTTCAAAATGTGAATGTGTATCAGGTACTTTACGAGAATATCTACAGTACACGTGCATTAGTTAAATATATCAAAAGACTTTTGAAGTTTTTTTAGGCTTACGTAGTTAGATAATGAAACCTTACCAAGAAGAAAATGTTTATGTTCAAGCCGAAGTTGTTTCCTCTGCCGCTCAATACTGATCCGTCATTTCACACGTCAGAAGGTTTCTTAATTTGAAAATGGGGCTCTCGTTTTACCATATCGTCCCGGAGTGCAAATGACTCTATCTGATTGTTGAATTTCATTTTTCAAGTTTGTTTGTAAACATTGCAAGAGGCTGTACATTTTTCTCTTATTGCAACATGCGTCTTTTACTTTTTATCTAACAGTACCTCTTTTTGAGTTACGAACTCTCACCAGCCACATATTCCATTATATTTAACCAAAAAGCAGAGTCTGAAATGAAACGTACAGCCACCTTTCCGATAACCTAGAAGATTTAAAAACAACACTCTGGGCTAGTTGTCCGGTTCCGACAGCCATAAACAATGGCCGATTTATTTTTCTTTTTAGTTTTATCTAAACTTAATATATGTTGCTTGCCACTTTATGCCAATTTCTTAAATACGGACTATTTGCCATTTTAATGCATATGCAATTATTACATTAACTTCTAAATCTGTTTTACTGAGATTAAATAATAATCAGTAATGCTCGGTTTTCCAACAATACTTACTGACTTACTGACCATGACGCCACAAGAGAAGCAAGGAGGGTTCTCCATCTACGTCTGCACATTCCTTCGCATACAGATATAGAAGGATTCTTCATTGCGGTTTTCATAACACCTTTTAAAAAGTCAGCAAAGTTAGGACCAGGAAGACCGGTGGACCACTGTTAACCTGGTCAATACCCTTTGAACTATGACCCTCCCAAGATACAGGGCACAAGCCAACATGGCTTCCAAATCAATGTGGCACGCAATTCTCTAAACCCTATAATAAGGTTATGATCGTTTGGGAAATGTTTCCACATTACTGGATATAAAATAGTAAGTATCTCGTTTTCTCTACAGATGCTTTTAACTCGATCATCCAAAATCCCTCCTCCACATGGTTACAGGTAACTTTCAAATGTTCAAAGGTTCGAAGGTTAACTTAACATCAAAGTGTACAACTCTGAAATGATAGTTCTCCAGACATCGACGAAACAGAGAAAGAAAAGAGCAGAATCACGATCATCAACCCCCCAAATCCTTCCTACCCGCACGGAAAAAAAAGATCAAAAACCGAACAGCACGTCGACCCCAAATTTCCCGTCTCCCAGGCACAAAATAACGAGAAAGGTCGGGTGAAAAACATATTATATTAAAACCTATAAGACTGTTAAAAGTCCCATTTCGCATGTCCATATCCAAAACGGAGAGAACCTAGTTCACATTCTCCAGGCACAGCGGTCCACATTTCCTTCTCGAGCAGCATGCCATTTGACCAACGCTGAAATGTAAGTTTATCCGCTCCGACAACAGAGCGATACCCAACGATCAAAAGGCAGTCTTCTCTCTCCGGTGCAGAACAGTTTCACCAGCAATCAAAAGGCAGGCAGCCGGCGCTAACCGTCCGTATTCGCCTCGATGGTTCAATCTCTGTCGTCACTTTAATCGGCGAACGAGGAAGACTTTAATCGGCGAAGTGAATTCGAACATCGTTTTGCGCTCGACCTGCAGCCTTCTCGCCACGACACGCTACCACTGTCTCCCGGAATAAGAGACTGCAGAGCGATAAAACACCATGACGATCTCCAAAGTGCATCAACTGTTCCAACAGTTTCAGAATCAAATTCAAGGCGAAAAGAAATTGTAAAGGACATAAAAGAACATACTCAGCTTCATGATCTCTCCAGAGATGTCAACCAAAGTGCATCCTCGGTGCTGTACGTTATTATGTAACAAAGACTTCGAATATCCCAATTGATGCTGCATCAGCATAACACTGTCAGGCTATAAATAGAATTCACCAATGCTGTCGCCACTGTTACAAATTTAAGTCTTTCTGTTTAAATTCTTCCTATCCCCTCCCCTCAACTACTCTCAGTGCCTCCACAAAAACGAAATTAAAATTTCTGCTTTACTATTTTTGCCTTAACTCCTCAGCCTCCTGCAATAGAAACGACATCACTAGATTCTTCCATGGGAATTCTCATTCATGGGAATCGTTTCTACAGATGCTGGATCTGACCCCTCACAATCAAAACACATGTGGAGCTGTTTCAATACCAAGGAAATACCTCAGTCAGTGAAAGTTCATTGCTCAATGCAAAAAAAAACTTTGAGACTTTTGTCATCACTTCCGATATTTCCACTACATTTCTCACTTTTCCCTCAGCCTGACTGGCCAATTTACATGTCCGTTGCATGCATGCTTGCTGCCCTCAGTTGCCACCAGCATTTTGATAGTGAGCTATGTAAAGCAGATTATCACATAATACGCCAAAGGCCTATCAGTGTACTAGATATACATGGCATTCCTGTTGGAAATAACCGTCCAAAACTCGCCGTCTGGATTGGCCACACAGCCCAGCAAGAAACATATCCCCTTGTATTTTATTTTCGTTCTCTTTTCGCTTCTACCATCGTGGAAAAGGTGTAGCATCCTTAGGTTCCGCTTAAACGGGTTCAAGAAGTTATTGCTGTACGACCATCAGGAACATTATCAGCGTGGACAACGTTATGCAGCTCAACTCCGTACAGATTGCAGAATGTACGAACTCACTTTTAAGGACCTTGCAAATCCATAGGATCATAGTGTGATGTTGAGGAGTAATAGCTGTTTATCTACCTGGTGGTGTGAATCATGAGGTTTCATGGGTGTTATCATTGGCGTTCTACAAGAGCGGATCAATAAATATTACGGTTTTGCCAATGCTCTGTTCATCTCTCCGATTTGTGATACGACGCTTGAGTTTCGGCTCGCACTTCTGGACTGTTCTGCATGGCTGACGGTGGTTTTCACATTTGATTGATGTGTTGCAAAGGCTGCAGAAGCGAGTTTGCACCGGGAGGACGCCGATTACAATGGTAGTGATTGTGGGCATAGGAGGTTTTCTAAGGTATTCTCCATTTCTCTTTGCAGCAGCAACTTTCGCGGTTATTGACAATGTTCCATGGCACTGTATTCTCAGTGCAGTTTACGTTACTTCACCAGTGTGAGCAGTTTATCAGATGTTTAATAGGACCATGACGCCATTATTCCCAATCGGTTTAGTTCTGTTATTCAATGCTTAAACAGTCAGACATGTTATCGGAACAAACAGAGTCCGCCGAGGACTCCGGAACAGCAATGACAATTTTATTTATTGCGGATCACCTTTATAGTCTCTACTATGATCAGGCAATCTCTGAATTACTTTTACACAGACAGATATCTTAATTCGCCGTCGTTTATCTTGCAGGAGATTGGGTGCATGCTGCAATTTCTCTGCACCTGCACCAACACGTGTATCTACACCCTGTCCCAGAGGAAATTCAGGGGAGAGGTGAAGAAAGGTGAACCGCCTCCAGTGTCAGCACATGTTTTCCAACATAAAGCAGCATATACTTTCAAAGATAAACCTCCTGAAAATATTCGTATTAAGGCCTCACCAGTGTGTTATAAAGCCTCGAAATTACAACCTTGCTTTTTCTTTTTAATGCTCTTGGGGTGAATGCTAACATCGCATTTGCGTTGCTCACAACCGACTCAATCTGCAAATGAACCTTCAGGTAATTCTGCACAAGGACTGAATGTCCCTTTGCGCCTCCGATTTTTGAATTTCCTTTCCGTTTATTTCTGCTAGCAAAATGCATGACCACACTCTTCCCGACACTATATTCCATCTGCTACACTTTACCCATTTTTCTAATCTCTAAACCTTCTGCAGCCTCTCTACTTCCTCAAAACTACCTATCCCTCCACCTATCTTCGTAGCGTCCGCAAGGCTTTCAACAAAGCCATCAATTACTTCATCCAACTTCTTTACATAAATAATGAAACAATAAGCAGTTGCACACGCGAGCAACTACGGAACACCACGAGCCACGATCAACCAACCAGAAAAGGCTCCCTTTATTTCTACATTTTCCCTCCTGCCAATAACCCTCAGCTTAATCCAAGAAAAAAATCTTTCCAGTAATACCATAGGCTCATAGTTTGGTAACCAGCTTCAGGTGTGGCATTTATCTTCTGAAAATGCAAGAACATTTCTCCCTTTCTTCTTTTCTCCAACCGATTCTCCTTTGCCTGTCCTGCTTCGAACTTATTCAAAGAAATCCAAATGATTGTCAGGCAAAATTTTGCCTTGAGGAATCAATGCTGACTATGGCTTCTTTTATCATTTGCCTCCAAGTACTCTGACACCTCATCATTATCAAACGACTCACCACTTCTCAACGACTGTGGTCAGTCCATCTGGCTTTTAATTTCCTCCCTTCGGTCTCTCTCCTTTCCCGAGCTGTGGAGTCACACTTGCAATGTTCCAGTGTTCCAGAACGATTCTTTAATATATATATTGTTTTGTTTTCCTGAAAGATCATTACAAATGCCTCAACGATCTCACCAGCTACCTCTTTAAGAACCCTGGGCTGTACTCTATCGGGTCCAGGTGACTTATCTACTTTTCTGATGACATTCTCTGTATCAACGGCATCTTCACACACTTATGACTTCTTACAGCCTAGAAGGTCGACGCACTGCTGCAGTATTCCACAGTGATTACTGATGTAAAACACTTATTCAGTTCGTCCGTCATTTCCTTGTCTCCACTACGATTAACTAGCAGCGTTTTCCAGCGGTCCGATATTCACTCTCGGGTCTCCTTTCCACTTAATATACCTAAAGATGTTACTGTATCCGTTGAAACATTACTTTCCTTTTCCATTTTTGTCCTTACCAATCATCTAACCCTACTATCTGTGCTGCATTATAATTCATCCATTTAACTTTAATGTTAGCCATAACTTCACTTATTAACCACAATTGTGTGATTTTGCCATTAGAATATCTCTTCCTCTTTGGAGAGTGTACATCCTCTGCCTCCGAATTGCTCTGCAGTAATTTCTGGTCAACTCCTCTCTCCTGCCTCTGTAATTCCCGTACTTCTGTGTTATGCTGATACATCTGACCTCAGCTTCTGCTTCTCAAATTTTAATGCGAACTCCATCATATTATAATCACTTTTTCTGAAGGGTTCTTCTACTCTCTGAACACCTCATCCAAAACAGTTGGTCTCCGAGTCGCCTCAGACATGAACTGCTCTAAAAACCATCTTAGAGGCATTCTAGAAATCTCACCTCTTGGGATCCAACAACAGCTTTATTTTTCTAATCTACCTGCCTTTATCATTCTCCCATGACTATTTTGAAATTGTTCTTTTCGCATGTTGTAATTTTTGACGTGTGTTAGTTTGTAGACCCAAAGCTTACTACTGCATGGGTGTCTGAATATAACTCCCATTAGGGTATTTTTACACTTGCAATTCCTTACCCACAACTATTTAACACCTTCCGACGCTATGCGACCCCTTTCAAATCACTTGACTTCATTTTGTTTTGCCAGTAGCTCTCTAGGCCATACCCTCTACCTGTACTTTCGATATGATGTGTATACAAACTTTTGTACATGGGCATTAGCCTCCAAGCTATAAGCTTCTTTGAGTCACGATTTAGTGATCCGCACAACGTCATACCTGCCAATCTGTAACTGTGCCTCAAGTTCATCTAACCGTATTCCGTGTACTGCGTGCATTGAAACAACGTACCTTCAGTCCTTTGTCAAAGTTCGATATGCCTTGCCGAATCTGCGCAAACTGCTGGAGTAGTGGAAACGTTGCCATGCTCTCTTGGTAATTACACTGACCTGCTGGGCCCAGGACAGCTTCTCGGAAACAATAACAGCGGGGAATGCAATATTCCTGAACCTCTCAGTCACAAACGAAACGCTGGCATAATAGGGGGCTAGCTACATAACTGTGTGGTGCACCCGTGCTGATGGAAATCATGCAGGAGACGCTGTTGCAAAACCGAACTGATGGGCTCGGTCAAAATGACAATTTTTCATGGTAAGACAGGGAAGTGACCGATAATTTTCACTTATATAAGATTTATATCGTGATATATGGGCATAATTACGTCATTTGGCCCATCCAGCCAGTTTCGCTATTTCATCATTGCTGATCTATTTCCCTCTCAGCCCCAAACTCCTGCATTCTCCCCGTATTCATTCATGCCCTGACTACCTCTGCCTTGCCCATACACGAGGGGTTGGATACGGATTCCATAAATTCAACACTCTCTTGCCTTCTGCTCCATTCTAAAAGGACGACCTTCTCTTCTGAGGATGTGTCCTCTGGCCGTATACTCTTGCAATATAGGTAACAGCCTCTCCACCTCCACTTCAGCTTTGTTGGTTACACAGATTCAGCTTTGTCTTGTTTGCTTGTTATTTGTTTAAACAACTTTAACAAATTTTTCAGGCCTAATTTTTCCTGGAACAATGAAGCTGATACGATTTATTTCATCATGTGACTCCAAGCATCCCGATACCACATCTTTAATAATCCAGTCGAATATCTTCCCAACCGTTGAGGTCAGATCAACTGGCATATAACCTCCATTCTTCTGTCTCTCTCCTTTCTTGAAGAGTGGGGTGACATCTGCAATTTTCTACTGTCCCCGTATCTAGAGATTCTTGAAAAATCATGACTAATTCATCTACAATCTCTTTGGACATCTCCTTCAGACCCCAGAGCTGAGCACCGTCTGGTCCAAGTAACGTATTAACATTCAGATCCCAAGAGTCCTCTCCGTAGTAATGACAGATTCACGTATTCCTGAACCCCTGGCACTCCCGAACTTGTGGCACGCTGCTAGTGTCTTCCACAGTGAATACGTCCAAGAAACTGAGACAGTTCGTCCGGCATTTTCTTCTCTCACATTGCATCCTGTCTGGCATCTTTCCAGCGGTCTGATAAGCACTCGCCCGTCTCTTTTAAACTTTATGTATCTCAAGAAACATATGGTATCCATCTGAATATGATTGGCTTGCTTACTTTCGCATTCCATCTTTCCTTCCATAATGCTTTTTTGTGCCTATTAAAGGTTTTTAATAGCTTTCCAATCCTCTAACATCCCACGAATGCTTGCTCTATTACAGGGCCCACTTTCGGTTTTCTGTTGACATTGACTTCTTGTTATCCATGGTTCTGTTACCTCGCCATTAGCACACTTCTTTTTTTTCTTGGGATTTACAAATCTTGAACCTTTCGAATTACTTCCAGAAGTTCCAGCCATTGCTGCTCTTCTGTTACCCCTATCAGTGTTATTTTCCAATCAATTCATGCAAATCTCTCTCTAATGCCTTTGTAATTGGCTTTCCTCCATCGCAATATTCACACATCTGACTTTGGGATCTCCTTCTCAAATTTCAGTGTGAATTGCGTCATATTATGATCACATTTCCATCAGTAGTCTTTCTTTATCTTAAGCTCTCGAATCAAGTCCCCTTCATTGCACCGCACCCAATCCAAAACAACTGCTCCGCTGGTGGGCACAACGTAAGCTGCTCTAAAGAGTCTGCTTGCAGGTATGCTAGAAATTCCCGCATTTGGAATCCAACAGCATTAAGATTTTCCCAATCTACCTGCATGTTGAAATTCCCTATGACAATTGCAACACTACACTTTTAGCCTGTATTTTGTATCTCCTGTTATAATTTGTTGACCTCAATCTTACTACTCTTTGGAAGTCTGTAAATAACTTCCAAGAGGAACTTCTAACCATTGCAGATCCTTAGCTCTACCCAAAAATATTCAACACCTTCCGACCCGAGGTCACCTCTTTCAAACGATGTGATTTCCCTTTTTTTTAACCATAGCGCCATTGCACCCCTTCTGCCTGTCCTTTCGGGAAAATGTGCATCCTTGGACGTTACCCTCCCAGCTATATATTCTTTGAGTCACGATTTATTGACAGCCACAACTTCATAGCTGCTAATCTGTCACCGTGCTGCAATTCATTCACCTTGTTTGATTAACATCTACTGCGAGCATTCAAACAAAACACCTTTAGCCCTGTTTTCACCCTCTTCGCTTTTGTCCTCCTTTTATATTGCAACTTATTCTATTGACTGCAATTTTGATCTATCATCAGCCTCTGTTTGCTGGGAGAGCCTTTCTTGATAAACCAGCTACTTCATGCCCAACACTGTAACACTTGTTCTCATCCACTGTCAAGTTAGTTTACTTAATTGAAATACTAATGAAAATTCCTTTATTAATTTAATCGTGTTAAATTGTTGTGTTAACTACTATAAAATTACACATATTTGGAAGTGATAATAAAGTTAAACATATTTTTTCCAATCATCTTATCTGATAAACATCCTTACTTTTGTGTCATAGAGAAGGAATGTGGGACGTTCTCCTTCCGAATCGTAAATAAGCAGTTTGTTTTTAAATGTGTTCTGTTGTGATTTCCCTGATGGGCGCATCCATTGCGCTAACACAATGTATCGTAATAGCTCAGGAGAAATGTTTGGACACTGGGCTGTCTCTGATGTGACTAATAAGCTGCTAAGATTAGTTTGGAGATTGCTTTATAAAAGCTTTCAATTCCATTATCAGTAGCTTTCGGCAGTAGAAGCTTTTTAATCGGATCGTCACGGCACACAGAGAATGGAATATCCAGCAATTTACTACGTAGAGAGTGTTTATTATCCTGTACTGACCGCTATCGGTATCCCTCGTAAGTAACTGACTGGAGAATGTCTGTAATTATTTATTGCTCTATCTGCTGCTCTGTATTATATTCGCCTTAAAAACCATGACACATAGTTATTGCCTGATGAGGGATTTCGATCTTATCAGGTTTGAAATATATTCTTCTTTCTTCTTTCTTCCGTTCCTTATGGCTGTTTTCCTGGTCAACTGCAACAACCGAATTAGCACAAATATTCAAAGGTTTTATATACTTCAAATGTATATATAATGTCAGAGAAATTTACATCCTGAAATGCTTTTTTTTTCGCAACCATCCACGAAACAGAGGAATGCCCCAAAAGAATGAATGACAATTAAATGTTACAACCACAAAGTTGCCGCCCCAGCTTCCCTTCCTCCCCCGCATAAGCGGCAGCAAGCAACGACCCCTCTGCCCCCACCAGCAAAAAAAGCATCGGCGTCCACCACCGAACTCTCAAGCGTGAGCAAAGCGAGGGGGGAGGCATAACAAACAGCTCGCTGATTTACAATGTTAAAAGTCTGTGGCGTTGTTGCTCCGAGCTCTGATCCGAAAGATCTCCGGTCTCTGGGCACACAGCCTTAGATCTTCCATCACCCACGACACACCGATCCAGACCCACGAGGTCTCGGCACTCCGAAGGCGAGCAGAGCTGTCAGATCGAGCCCTTGGCGTGCCGAGTAACTGCCAGTCGTGAAACCCCGAAAGCTGGTCCCCTTCCCGCAAAGAAACGTATTGAACGTGTAAATCCAGGTCGGGGTCAAAAGAACGCTGAAAGGGAAAATAGAGAAAATACAGTTGGAACTGGAGCGGTTTCCAAAGATGCAAGCAAACGAGTCGACGTTAGACGCCATTAATCCTCTTAAGCTCCTAAGCTATAGATGTATTTCTAGCGATTTACCTTGCCCGACCATCATGCAACAACTGAGGATTCGTTTTCAACATAATTGTTTTAATATATTTTCAGTTGCAACAGTAACCGAAGAGAATATGACCGCTCCTTTTCCCTTTTTGGACTTGTTTTTTTACTTCTCTCATCTTAATTTGAACTCTGCGCGTTCCTGTACTCACATGTGCGACATCACAAGAAACGGTGTATCTAGGCCCATGAAATACCCACTCTCAATGCTCCCTTCGGCTTTATCAGCTACAAAGCTAGAACCAGTCCAAATGGCTGCGTCGATCAGCCGCGCCCTCTTAAATGTGCCGTGGAGTCCCGTTGCCAACAGCTGGAGATTTGCCGAATCAACTTTTATTCAGATCCTCCCTGGAGTCAGAAGGATAATTTTCCTTCAGTCAGTAAACAATTTTATATAAATCCAGTAAAATTGATCGGCTTTTGTGCGCTTGAAACTAACTATTCTGTTCTTCCTTCCAGTTAATTTGATGGCTATTGTGATCCTTTGTCGTGAAAAATGCGGACTCTCCAAATGCATCACCCGTTACCTGGTGGCGATGGCATCAGCTGATTTATTGGGTGTTATCATCGGTGTTATATTGGAGCGGATCAATCATATTTACGTTTATGCGAGATTTTTGTTCATCACTCCGATTTGTGCTACGTCACTTGTCTTTAGGCTCGCAGCCATGGACTGTTCTGTCCGGCTGACAGTGTCTTTCACATTTGATCGATGTATTGCAATTTGTAGCCAAAACCTGCGTGAACGATTTTGCACTGTGAAGACGGCGACGATAGTGGTGGTGATTGTGGGCTTAGGGAGTTGTCTAAGGTGTTCGCCATTTTACTTTTCAGTGGATCATTCCGCGATTAATAATAACTTTCCATGGCGATGTACTGGCAGTGCAGATTACTTTACTTCACCAGTGTGGAAGGCTTACCAGATGTTTAATACTATTACTACACCTTTATTGCCAATCGGTTTAATTCTATTGTTCAATGTTTTAACAGTCAGTCACATCATCGCGGCAAACAGAGTCCGCCGAGGACTCCGGAGCAGCAATGACAATAAGAAGGATTCAGAGGTGGAGAACCGGAGAAAGTCAATGATTTTGCTGTTCGCTCTATCAGCCAATTTCATTATATTGTGGATCCCTTTTATAGTCTCTACTATGATCTGGCAGGCTCAAAATTACCGTTATATAGATAGATACCTTAACTCGCCGAGGTTTATCCTGCAAGAGTTTGGGTTTATGTTGCAATTTCTCTGCACCTGCACCAACACGTGTATCTACACACTGTCCCAGAGGAAATTCAGGGAAGAGATGAAGACCGGAGTGAAACATCTGGTCACATTGAATGGCCGACTTTGTAGATAATCGGAAGATGAATTGTACGCTTTGTTATAATTTTCTGAACTATTTGTTGGTCTGATCAATATAACATAAATTAGCATCGTCAGGCAGCCAAGTGACCCTCCTCAAGTGTCAAAATCATGGTCCAACTTCGGTGTAATATCGGCGAATTTGTAACACGTACATTTGTTTCCCATATTTGTGACACACATATTTCTTTATATTACCATCAAAATATGTATTTTAATTTGCCACATTACCGAATTTGTGATCAGGTCGGTATGACTCTGTTTCGTACCGAGGTTATATTATATTTTCAGAACTATTGTCTTCATTAGAATCAATAAATATTGAAATCTGGGTCAGAAAATTAATGCCTGAGACCTGACGATAGGTCTTCGACCAGAATAGTTAATTTCCTTTCTTTCTCTCCTCCATTGTTACCTCACCTGCGTTTCCGTTTCTGTTTCAGATTCCCCATTCTAAAGGTTTCCTTGGTTAGATTGGGTTTTCGGGGAAATAAACAGTTTATATCAGAGGAGTTTCCCCTCAATATTATACAGGAAACGATCTTCAACCTCCAGTGTGGCGTATTTTGTATTTTCACATCTATTCTGATAAAATTGCATGAATATGCAACAAGTGAAAATTGGATAATATAGCAGTTACTTTTATTTCTGCACAGCTCAGGGAAGTTATCATTTAATCTATCATCAGCACCCCGGCAGAAGTCTCACAGATCAGAGATACAGATTATTTAGACATACACCGCAGACCAGCACGGTTGCTTCTGGCTCAAGGATCCATGCCCGCCAGCAATCCGGCATTCCCCAAACTCATCACAGAATAACTTACAACTACCAATTAACATGCTCACAGTGAGAATTTTAGACTGTGGGAGGAAAGGAAGCACACGGAGAAAGTCCATGCATATGAGCTTTCTTACGAAGGACACCGGACTCCGATGCCCCGAGCAGTCGCAGTTTCGTGCTAACAGTACTCTATCCCCGTTAAATGTATGCGTGCATTTTCAAGCGTTTGATAGTGTTAACAATGACTTATGGTTTCTTCAAAATGTGAATGTGTATCAGGTACTTTACGAGAATATCTACAATACACATGTATTAGTTAAATATATCAAAAGACTTTTGAAGATTTATTAGGCCTATGTAACTAGATAATGAAACCTTACCAAGAAGAAAATGTTCATGTACAAGCCGAAGTAGTTTCCTCTGCCGCTCAATACTGTTCCGTCATTTCACACGTCAGAAGGTTTCTTAATTTGAAAATGGGGCTCTCGTTTTACCATATCGTTTACCATTTCATTTTTCAAGTTTGTTTGTTAAAATTGCAAGAGGCTGTACATTTTTCTCTTATTGCAACATGCGTCTTTTACATTTTATCTAACAGTACCTCTTTTTGAATTACGAACTCTCACCAGCCATATATTCCATTATATTTAACCAAAAAGCAGAGTCTAAAAGGAAACGTACAGCCACCTTTCCGATAACCTAGAAGATTTAAAAACAACACTCTGGGCTAGTTGTCCGGTTCCGAACAGCCATAAACAATGGCCGATTTATTTTTCTTTTTAGTTTTATCTAAACTTAATATATGTTGCTTGCCACTTTATGCCAATTTCTTAAATACGGAGTATTTGCCATTTTAATGCATATGCAATTATTACATTAGCTTCTAAATCTGTTTTACTGAGATTAAATAATAATCAGTAATGCTCGGTTTTCCAACAATACTTACTGACTTACTGACCATGACGCCACAAGAGAAGCAATGAGGGTTCTCCATCTACGTCTGCACATTCATTCGCATACAGATATAGAAGGATTCTTCATTGCGGTTTTCATAACACCTTTTAAAAAGTCAGCAAAGTTAGGACCAGGAAGTCCGGTGGACCACTGTTAACCTGGTCAATACACTTTGAACTATGACCCTCCCAAGATACAGGGAACAAACCAACATGGCTTCGAAATCAATGTGGCACGCAAGCCTCGAAACCCTATGATAAGGTTATGATCGTTTGGGGAATGTTTCCACATTACTGGATATAAAATAGTCAGTATCTCGTTTTCTCTACAGATGCTTTTAACTCGATCATCCAAAATCCCTCCTCCACCTGGTTGCAGCTAACTTTCAAATGTTCAAAGGTTCGAAGGTTAACTTAACATCAAAGTGTACATCTCTGAAATGATACTTCTCCAGACATCGACGAAACAGAGAAAGAAAAGAGCAGAATCACGATCATCAACCCCCCAAATCCTTCCTACCCGCACGAAAAAAAAGATCAAAAACCGAATAGCACGTCGACCCCAAAATTCCCGTCTCCCAGGCACAAAATAACGAGAAAGGTCGGGTGAAAAACATATTATATTAAAACCTATGTTACGTACCCGTGACACGTGACAGTGGTACCCTTGTCAAGTGACTGGGGTTGAGGTTATACTGGACATGAGGTAATGGTTTTGTGATGGTGGAGTGATGTCATTTTCCCGCCAGTAGAGGTCATGTGACAGATTTTTTCTACAGGGTATAAAAGGAAGTCCCACCTTGTCAGGTGGGGCAGTTCGTGGCGGAATTTGCCAAGATGACTTCATGTCACTGCGTGATTTAATGTGATGACGCAGTTTAGTTAAAAATGAAGTTCTACATAATGCCTAAAGTTTAAAAGGTTATTGCCAACGGTTTCTTTGCCGTGGAGAGTGAAGAAAAGTTTGGAAGGTAACGATCGAGGAGAATCGATTTTCGACGGTGGATTGATTTCGACCTTGTTTGATCCTCATTCGGAAGGATTTCGTTTACTATTCTCGTGTTAGTCTCCGCTGGAAGTAGCGGGAGATTGAGAATAGTGTGGAAGGAAGGTCAGTACCTTTTAAACCGTTATATTTAATAAAATTCTTCGTGGGAAAGTTCGACGCCGGGGAATCGAAGGACATCGACGTGGAAGAGAATTTACATCACTTTAAAAAGTCTCTCCTTTTAAAAGTACTGTGAGCTTTTGAACTTTCGGCATATCGTTCTAAAGAACTGTTTTTTCCCAATACCGCTTTAAAGACTGTTTGGGACTGCAAAGCTATTAAGAACTGTGAACGTGTCGCACAGCAGCTGTTTTCCGGTTACGTTTGGGTTTGTTTACTTTTGAGGGGGTTTGTTTCAGTGTTTAATAAACATGTTATTTGTTGTTAAACCTTTGCCTAGCTCATCTATATTTATTGTTGCCTGAATACGTAACATTAATTATGGGGGCTCGTCCGGGATTGAATCGTTTGAGTTTAAAGTGCTTTTTGAATTTTGAATCGGTGTTTTGGTAACGGGGATTGCTCGATTTTTTTTGTTTGTTTGGCTTGTGAGTGGTATTCGGCAACGATGAATATTGATGAGTTTCTGGATTCGCTAGACGCGGATTTGTTAGCGACGGCGAAAAAAACTGAAGTATCTGAGATTGCTAAGAGATTGCAACTTAAAGGTATTTTGGCGACTACATCAAAAGCTGTAATACAGAGAAAAATCGCATCACATTTTGTGGCTTCGGGTGATTTTGATGAATCGATTTTAGAATCGTTTCCAATAAGTGATCTGGAGATGCAGTTGCAAATCGAACAAATGATGTTAGAGAGGTGTAAAATGGAAGCTGAACAAAAGCAGAGAGATTTTGAATATGCAATGGGGAATTTAAGGTCTGAGAATCAGTCTTCTGATTCTAGAAAACCGTTTGTTGCTAGCCAAGAAATTAAATTGGTCCCTCCATTTAGTGAAACAGAAGTGGAAAGATATTTTCAACATTTTGAAACTATTGCTCGGATGTCAGAGTGGCCGAAAGATAAATGGTCAGTGTTGTTACAGAGTGTGATTAAAGGCAAGGCACAGCAAGTTTACACAGCTTTAACTGCTGCACAAGCATTAGATTATGATATTGTGAAAACAAATATTCTCAAATCATACGAATTAGTCCCAGAAGCGTATAGGGAAAGATTCAGAAGTTTGAAAAAGTCTGTGGAAGAGACTTATGTGGAATTTGCCTATGATAAAGCTATGTGTTTTGAGAGATGGGTTTCTTCTAAAAATGTAAATGAGGACTATGAGACATTGAAAGAGCTGATTTTGATGGAGGAATTTAAAAGAAGCATTCCTGTTGAAGTAAGGACCTACTTAAATGAGAGGGATACTGATAAATTGCAGGACTGTGCTAGATTAGCTGATGAGTATGTTTTAATCCATAAGAATAAATTTCCTCAGGGTAGAATTTTTAAGAGGAAAAATAATATGGAGACTCCAGGTAAATTAGAAATTAAATCAGAGGTTAATGAGAGAGGTAAGGAGGAAGGAAAACCTGTGAAGGAAAGACAGTTTGGTCTTATTTGTAACTATTGTAAGAAGCCTGGCCATGTAATAGCTAACTGTTTCAAATTGAAAAAGAAAGAGAAGGAAGCAGTTCCAGATGCTTGTGTGCAACATACTGAAGCACCTGTAAAGTTACAGGGTTTGGTAAACACAAATGAGGATTTGTTAGAGTCTGACAAAGTTAGAAAGGGATATGATCATTTTATAACTGAAGGGTTTGTATCCTTGAAAGAAGGATCTACTCTGGTGCCAATAAAAATTCTTAGGGATACTGGAGCTTCTCAATCACTGATGTTAGATAGTGTGTTGAAGTTTAATGAAGAGAGTGATACTGGTGAGGTAAATTACATAAGAGGTGTTGGAAGTGATTTTATGCCTGTACATTTCCATGAAGTAAATTTAAAGTCAGGGTTAGTTACAGGATTTGTTAAAGTAGGATTACAGCATAGCTTACCTGTGAAGGGTATTTCTTTATTGTTAGGTAATGACTTGGCAGGTGGACGTTTTTCCTGAAGTGCATTTGACAATGGAATTAGAGGAACCAGAGGTGAATTCTAACACAGATTCTTCCTGTGTTGTGACTAGAGCTATGGCTAAAAAAATTGATGTGCAGAATGAGGTTGTTACTCATGACTGTTCAACTCTGGATTTGAGTTTTGAGGATGTGTCAGAGACTTTCTTACCTTCGTTGTTTGAACAAGGTTCTGGGAGTAAGTCTGACTATGAAGATTTATCTCTGTCTCGGAAGGAGGTGATAGCAGAGCAGAATAGAGATCCTGAGATTGTAAAATTGAGGGAACAAGCTTTACTAGGTAGTGAAATTGAGAAGGTGTCAGTAGGATATTACTTGGAAAAAGGAGTGTTGATGAGGAAGTGGAGGTCGCCTACAATTCCTGCAAGTGAGGAATGGAATGTTGTTTATCAGGTAGTTGTTCCTAAAGTTTATCGAAATGAGATTTTGACTTTAGCTCATAGTGTGCCTTTAGGTGGACATCAAGGGGTAAGGAAAACTGTGGACAAGATTTTAAAACATTTTTACTGGCCTGGTCTAAGAAAAGATTGTGGCGATGTTTTGTAAGACGTGCCATACTTGTCAAATTGTGGGTAAACCAAATCAGGTTACACCAGTAGCTCCATTACAACCTATTCCAGCATTCGGTGAACCGTTTTCTAAAGTTATTGTAGATTGTGTTGGTCCATTACCAAAGACAAAAACTGGTTATCAGTATTTGTTGACTATCATGTGTACTTCGTCTAGGTTTCCAGAAGCAGTACCACTTAGGAATATAAAAGCTAAAACTGTGACGAAGGCTCTTATAAAATTCTTTACTTATTTTGGATTGCCTAAGGAAATACAAACTGATCAAGGTAGTAATTTTATGTCTGGATTGTTTCAACAGATAGTTTATAAATTGGGAGCTAAGCAAATCACTTCGTCTGCATACCATCCAGAATCGCAAGGTGCCTTGGAGAGGTTTCATTCTACTCTGAAGAATATGATTAGGACATATTGTGTGGAGAATGAAAGTGACTGGGATGAGAGTATAAACTTACTTTTATTTGTAGTAAGGGAATCGGTACAGGAATCTTTAGGTTTTAGTCCATTTGAACTTGTGTTTGGACATAGAGTTAGAGGACCTTTAGCTTTATTGAAGGAACAGTGAATTAGTAAGGAAATGCATACTAATTTGTTGGACTATGTTTTGAAATTTAAGGACAGGTTTCATAAAGCTTGTAGTTTAGCCAAGGAAAATTTAAAGTTGGCTCAGGAGAAAATGAAAACTTGGTATGATAAGGAAGCTAGGATGAGGATGTTTAAGCCTGGAGATAAGGTGTTGGTTTTTTTCCCAGTGCAGCCAAATCCTTTACAAGCTAGATTTCATGGACATTATGAAATTGTGTCTAGAATCAATGATGTGGATTATGTAATAAAAACTCCAGATCGTAGAAGGTCAACACAACTTTGCCACATAAATATGATTTCACCATATTTTGAGAAACAATCTGATACTGTGACTGTTGTGGTTAGTGAGAATGAGTTTGATTTAACTGGGAACATGATAGATGATTCATCTGACTTTCATTCTAAATCTAACATTGTTTCTGTTAGGTTACCTAATTCAACCATTTTGGAAAATATGGATGAGAAATTAGCACATTTACAGCTAGAGCAGAAACAACAGATGAAGGAATTGATTTTTAAGTATAAGGATTTGTTTCCAGATGTTCCGAGAAGGACTACTATAGCTTCACATGATGTAGATGTTGGAGATGCCAAACCTATTAAACAACATCCATATAGGATGAACATGGAAAAATGTGAACTTGCTGAGAAGGAAATTGAATACATGTTAGAGAATGATATTATTAGACATTCTAACTCGAATTGGAGTTCGCCATGTGTTATGGTGCCAAAACCTGATGGTAGTATTAGGTTTTGTACGGACTATAGGAAGGTGAATGCTGTAACAAAAACAGATGCATATCCAATTCCTAGAGTAGATGATTGTGTAGATAAGGTTGGAAAAGCAAAGTTCCTTACAAAGATTGATTTATTGAAAGGGTATTGGTGTGTTCCATTAACGGACAGAGGTAGAGAGATTTCTGCATTTGTAACTCCATCTGGGTTATATGAGTATAATGTTCTTCGATTTGGGATGAAGAATGCCCCAGGTACTTTCCAGAGGATGATTAATTCTGTGATTCAGGGTTTGAAAGATACTGATGCTTATATTGATGATTTAGTGACAGGAAATGATACTTGGGAAGCACACATAATTGCGGTGGAGAAATTGTTTGAAAAGCTTTCAAAAGCTAACTTGACTATTAATTTAGCCAAGAGTGAATTTGGACATGCCACTGTGACTTACCTTGGTTATGTTGTAGGTCAAGGTAAGGTAGCTCCTGTTCAGGCAAAAGTTCAGGCAATTTTAGAGATTCCCACTCCGACGGGGAAAAAAACTCTCAGAAGATTTTTGGGAATGGTAGGATATTATAGAAAATTTTGTAAGAATTTTGCTAATGTTGCCCTTCCATTAACTAATCTTCTGCAGAAGAATGTGAAGTTTGTGTGGACAGTGTTTTGTCAGGAAGCATTTGAAAAATTGAAAACAATGATATGTCAACAACCTGTGCTTAAGGCACCTGACTTTGAAAAACCTTTTTCATTAGCTGTAGATGCTAGTGATGAAGCTGCGGGAGCAGTATTGATGCAAAGGAATGAGGGTGATGAGGTTGATCATCCAGTAGCATACTTTTCTAAGAAATTTAATAAGCATCAAAGAAACTATTCAACAATAGAGAAAGAATTGTTATCTCTTGTTTTGGCTTTAGAATATTTTGAGGTATATGTTGGTACAACTCAAAAACCACTTGTTGTTTACACTGATCATAATCCGTTAGTCTTTCTGAGTAAGATGAAAAACAAAAACAGAAGATTATTAAATTGGAGTTTGATGTTACAAGAGTACAATATTGTGATAACTCATATTAAAGGTAGAGATAATGTGGTTGCTGATTGTCTATCTCGATGTTGAATGTACAATGTAATTTTTTTTTGGAGCGGTTTTTTTTATTGTAACACTCCTACTGTATTGTATATAGTGTATGTTATATGATTTATACATTTGTGTTTTTTTGTAAGTAATTGTTAAAAATTTTTGTTCTTGTCAGACCAAAAATGTTTTTTTTGGAGGGAGGTGTTACGTACCCGTGACACGTGACAGTGGTACCCTTGTCACGTGACTGGGGTTGAAGTTATACTGGACATGAGGTAATGGTTTTGTGATGGTGGAGTGATGTCATTTTCCCGCCAGCAGAGGTCATGTGACAGGTTTTTTCTACAGGGTATAAAAGGAAGATCCACCTTGTCAGGTGTGGCAGTTCGTGGCGGAATTTGCCAAGATGACTTCATGTCACTGCGTGATTTAATGTGATGACGCAGTTTAGTTAAAAATGAAGTTCTACATAATGCCTAAAGTTTAAAAGGTTATTGCCAACGGTTTCTTTGCCGTGGAGAGTGAAGAAAAGTTTGGAAGGTAAAGATCGAGGAGAATCGATTTTCGACGGTGGATTGATTTCGACCTTGTTTGATCCTCATTCGGAAGGATTTCGTTTACTATTCTCGTGTTAGTCTCCGCTGGAAGTAGCGGGAGATTGAGAATAGTGTGGAAGGAAGGTCAGTACCTTTTAAACCGTTATATTTAATAAAATTCTTCGTGGGAAAGTTCGACGCCGGGGAAACGAAGGACATCGACGTGGAAGAGAATTTACATCACTTTAAAAAGTCTCTCCTTTTAAAAGTATTGTGAGCTTTTGAACTTTCGGCATATCGTTCTAAAGAACTGTTTTTTCCCAATACCGCTTTAAACACTGTTTGGGACTGCAAAGCTATTAAGAACTGTGAATGTGTCGCACAGCAGCTGTTTTCCGGTTACGTTTGGGTTTGTTTACTTTTGAGGGGGTTTGCTTCAGTGTTTAATAAACATGTTATTTGTGGTTAAACCTTTGCCTAGCTCATCTATATTTATTGTTGCCTGAATACGTAACACCTATAAGCCTGTTAAAAGTCCCATTTCGCATGTCCATATCCAAAACGGAGAGAACCGAGTTCACATTCTCCAGGCACAGCGGTCCACATTTCCTTCTCGAGCAGCATGCCATTTGACCAACGCTGAAAAGTAAGTTCATCCGCTCCGACAGCAGCCCGATACCCAGCGATCAAAAGGCAGACTTCTCTCTCCGGTGCAGAACAGTTTCACCAGCAATCAAAAGGCAGGCAGCCGGCGCTAGCCGTCCGTATTCGCCTCGATGGTTCAATCTCTCTCGTCACTTTAATCGGCGAACAAGGAAGACTTTAATCGGCGAAGTGAATTCGAACATCGTTTTGCGCTCGACCTGCAGCCTTCTCGCCACGACACGCTACCACTGTCTCCCGGAATAAGAGACTGCAGAGCGCTGAAACCCCATGACGATCTCCAAAGTGCATCACATGTTCCAACAGTTTCAGAATCAAATTCAAGGCGAAAAGCAATTGTAAAGGATATAAAAGAACATACTCAGCTTCATGATCTCTCCAGAGATGTCAACCAAAGTGTATCCTCGGTGCTGTAGGTTATTATGTAACAAAGACTTCGAATATCCCAATTGATGCTGCATCAGCATAACACTGTCAGGCTATAAATAGAATTCACCAATGCTATCGCCACTGTTACAAATTTAAGTCTTTCTGTTTAAATTCTTCCTATCCCCTCCCCTGAACTACTCTCAGTGTCTCCACAAACACGAAATTAAATTTTCTGATTTACTATTTTTACCTTAACTCCTCAGCCTCCCGCAATAGAAACGACATCACTAGATTCTTCTACTTGCTCATTCATGGGAATCGTTTCTACAGATGCTGGATCTGACCCCTCACAATCAAAACACATGTGGAGCTGTTTCAATACCAAGGAAATACCTCAGTCAGTGAAAGTTCATTGCTCGATGCAAAAAAAAAACTTTGAGACTTTTGTCATCACTTCCGATATTTCCACTACATTTCTCACTTTTCCCTCAGCCTGACTGGCCAATCTACATGTCCGTTGCATGCATGCTTGCTGCCCTCAGTTGCCACCAGCATTTTGATAGTGAGCTATGTAAAGCAGATTATCACATAATACGCCAAAGGACTATCAGTGTACTAGATATACATAGCATTCCTTTTGGAAATAACCGTCGAAAACTCGCCGTCTGGATGGGCCACATAGCCCAGCAAGAAACATATCCCCTTGTATTTTATTTTCGTTCTCTTTTCGCTTCTACCATCGTGAAAAAGGTGTAGCATCCTTAGGTTCCGCTCAAACGGGTTCAAGAAGTTATTGCTGTACGACCATCAGGAACATTATCAGCGTGGACAACGTTATGCACCTCAACTCTGTACAGATTGCAGAATGTACGAACTCACTTTCAAGGACCTTGCAAATCCATAGGATCATAGTGTGATGTTGAGGAGTAATAGCTGTTTATCTACCTGGTGGTGTGAATCATGAGGGTCATGTGGTAATGACAACAGCTGATTTCATGGGTGTTATCATTGGCGTTCTACAAGAGCGGATCAATAAATATTACGGTTTTGCCAATGCTCTGTTCATCTCTCCGATTTGTGATACGACGCTTGCGTTTCGGCTCGCACTTCTGGACTGTTCTGTATGGCTGACGGTGGCTTTCACATTTGATTGATGTGTTGCAAAGGCTGCAGAAGCGAGTTTGCACCGGGAGGACGCCGATTGCAATGGTAGTGTTTGTGGGCATAGGAGGTTTTCTGAGGTATTCTCCATTTCTCTTTGCAGCAGCAACTTTCGCGGTTATTGACAATGTTCCATGGCGCTGTATTCCCAGTGCAGATTACGTTACTTCACCAGTGTGAGCAGTTTATCAGATGTTTTATAGGACCATGACGCCATTATTCCCAATCGGTTTAATTCTGTTATTCAATGCTTAAACAGTCAGACATGTTATCGGAACAAACAGAGTCCGCCGAGGACTCCGGAACAGCAATGACAAATTTATTTATTGCGGATCACCTTTATACTCTCTACTATGATCAGGCAATCTCTGAATTACTTTTACACAGACAGATATCTTAATTCGCCGTCGTTTATCTTGCAGGAGTTTGGGTGCATGCTGCAATTTCTCTGCACCTGCACCAACACGTGTATCTACACCCTGTCCCAGAGGAAATTCAGGGGAGAGGTGAAGAAAGGTGAACCGTCTCCAGTGTCAGCACATGTTTTCCAACATAAAGCAGCATATACTTTCAAAGATAAACCTCCTGAGAATATTCGTATTAAGGCCTCACCAGTGTGTTATAAAGCTTCGAAATTACAACCTTGCTTTTTCTTTTTAATACTCTTGGGGTCAATGCTAACATCGCATTTGCATTGCTCACAACCGACTCAATCTGCAAATTAACCTTCAGGTAATTCTGCACAACGACTGAATGACCCTTTGCGCCTCCGATTTTTGAATTTCCTTTCCGTTTATTTCTGCTAGCAAAATGCATGACCACACACTTCCCGACACTATATTCCATCTGCTACACTTTACCAATTTTCCTAATCTCTAAACCTTCTGTAGCCTCTCTACTTCCTCAAAACTACCTATCCCTCCACCTATCTTCGTAGCGTCCGCAAGTCTTTCAACAAAGCCATCAATTACTTCATCCAACTTCTTTACATAAATAATGAAACAATAAATCTTTCCAGTAATACCATAGGCTCCTAGTTTGGTAACCAGCTTCAGGTGTGGCATTTATCTTCTGAAAATGCAAGAACATTTCTCCTTTTCTTCTTTTCTCCAACCGATTCTCCTTTGCCTGTCCTGCTTCGAACTTATTCAAAGAAATCGAAATGTTTGTCAGGCAAGATTTTGCCTTGAGGAATCAATGCTGACTATGGCTTCTTATATCATTTGCCCCCAAGTACTCTGACACCTCATCATTATCAAACGACTCACCACTTCTCAACGACTGTGGTCAGTCCATCTGGCCTTTAATTTCCTCAATTCGGTCTCTCTCCTTTCCCAAGCAGTGGAGTCACACTTGCAATGTTCCAGTGTTCCGGAACGATTCTTGAATATATATATATATTTGTTTTCCTGAAAGATCATTACAAATGCCTCTTAGATCTCACCAGCTACCTCTTTAAGAACCCTGGGCTGTACTCTATCTCGTCCAGGTGACTTATCTACTTTTCTGATGACATTCTCCGTATCAACGGCATCTTCACACACTTATGACGTCTTACAGCCTAGAAGGTCGACGCACTGCTGCAGTATTCTACAGTGATTACTGATGTAAAACACTTATTCAGTTCGTCCGGCATTTCCTTGTCTCCACTACGATTAACTAGCAGCGTTTTCCAGCGATCCTATATTCATTCTCGGGTCTCCTTTCCACTTAATATACCTAAAGATGTTACTGTAAACGTTTAAACATTACTTTCCTTTTCCATTTTTGTCCTTACCAATCATATAACCCTACTATCTGAGCTGCATTATAATTCATCCATTTAACTTTAATGTTAGCCATAACTTCACTTGTTAACCACAATTGTGTGATTTTGCCTTTAGAATATCTCTTCCTCTTTGGAGTGTGTACATCCTCTGCCTCCGAATTGCTTCCAGAATTTCTGGCAATTGCTGCTCTACCGTTACCTCAATCAGTGTTCTTCTGCAGTAATTTCTGGTCAACTCCTCTCTCCTGCCTCTGTAATTCCCGTACTTCTGTGTTATGCTGATACATCTGACCTCAGCTTCTACTTCTCAAATTTAAATGCGAACTCCATCATATTATAATCACTTTTTCTGAAGGGTTCTTCTACTTTAAGCTCTCTGAACACCTCATCCAAAACAGTTGGTCTCCGAGTCGCCTCAGACATGAACTGCTCTAAATACCATCTTGGAGGCATTCTAGAAATCTCACCTCTTGGGATCCAACAACAGCTTTATTTTTCTAATCTACCTGCCTTTATCATTCTCCCGTGACTATTTTGAAATTGTTCTTTCCGCATGTTGTATGTTTTGACGTGTGTTAGTTTGTAGACCCAAAACTTACTACTGCAAGGGTGTCTGGATATAACTCCCATTAGGGTATTTTTACACTTGCAGTTCCTTACCCACAACTATTTAACACCTTCCGACGCTATGCGACCCCTTTCAAATCACTTGACTTCATTTTTTTATTTGCCAGTAGTTCTCTAGGCCATACTCTCTACCTGTACTTTCGATATGATGTGTATACAAACTTTTGTACATGGGCATTAGCCTCCAAGCTGTAAGCTTCTTTGAGTCACGATTCAGTGATCCGCACAACGTCATACCTGCCAATCTGTAACTGTGCCTCAAGTTCATCTAACCGTATTCCGTGTACTGCGTGCATTGAAACAAAGTACCTTCAGTCCTTTGTCAAAGTTCGATATGCCTTGCCGAATCTGCGCAAACTGCTGGAGTAGTGGAAACGTTGCCATGCTCTCTTGGTAATTACACTGACCTGCTGGGGGCAGGACAGCTTCTCGGAAACAATAACAGCGGGGAATGCAATGTTCGTGATCCTCTGAGTCACAAATGAAACGCTGGTATAATAGGGGGGTAGCTACATAACAATGTGGTGTACCCGTGCTGATGGAAATCATGCAGGAGACGCTGTTGCAAAACCGAACTGATGGGCTCGGTCAAAATGACAATTTTTCATGGTAAGACAGGGAAGTGACCGCGAATTTTCACTTTTATAAAATTTATAACGCGATATATGGGCATAATTACGTAATTTGGCCCATCCAGCCTGTTTCGCTATTTCATCATTTCCCTCTCAGCCCCAAACTCCTGTCTTCTCCCCATATCCCGTCATGCCTAGACAACCTCTGCCTTGCCTCTACGCCAGGATACGGATTCCACAAATTCACCACTCTCTTGCCTTCAGCTCCGTTCTAAAAGGACGCCTTTCTCTTCTGAGGATGTGTCCTCTGGCCGTATACTCTTGCAATATAGGTAACAGCCTCTCCACCTGCACTTCAGCTTTATTGGTTACACAGATTCAGCTTTGTCTTGTTTTGCTTGCTATTTCTTTAAACAATTTCAACACATTTTTCAGGCCTAATTTTTCCTGGAACAATGAAGCTGATACGATTTATTTCATCATGTGACTCCAAGTATCCCGATACCACATCTTTAATTATCCAGTCGAATATCTTCCCAACCGTTGAGGTCAGATCAACTGGCATATAATTTCCATTCTTCTGTCTCTCTCCTTCTTGAAGAGCGAGATGACCTCAGCAATTTTCTGCTGACCCCGTATCTAGAGATTCTTGAAAAATCATGACTAATTAATCCACAATCTCTTCGGACATCTCCTTCGGACCCCAGAGCTGAGCACCGTCTGGTCCAGGTAACGTATCAACATTCCGATCCCAAGAGTCCTCTCCTAGTATTGGCAGATTCACGTATTCCTGAACCCCTGGCACTCCCGAACTTGTGGCACACTGCTAGTGTCTTCCACAGTGAATACGTGCAAGAAACTGAGACAGTTCGTCCGGCATTTTCTTCTCTCACATTGCAACCTGTTTGGCATCTTTCCCAGCGGTCTGATAAACACTCGCCCGTCTCTTTTAAACTTTATATATCTCAAGGAACATATGATATCCATCTGAATATGATTGGCTTGCTTACTTTCGCATTCCATCTTTCCTTCCATAATGCTTTTTTGTGCCTATTGAAGGTTTTTAAAAGCTTTCCAATCCACTAACATCCCACGAATGCTTGCTCTATTACAGGGCCCTCTTTCGGTTTTCTGTTGACATTGACTTCTTGTTATCCACGGTTCTGTTACCTCGCCATTAGCACACTTCTTTTTTTTTCTTGGGATTTACAAATCCTGAACCTTTCGAATTGCTTCCAGAATTTCCAGCCATTGCTGCTCTTCTGTTACCCCTATCAGTGTTATTTTCCAATCAGTTCATGCAAATCTCTCCCTAATGCCTTTGTAATTGGCTTTCCTCCATCGCAATATTCACACATCTGACTTTATGGTCTCCTTCTCAAATTTCAGTGTGAGTTGTGTCATATTATGATCACATTTCCATCAGTGGTCTTTCTTTATCTTAAGCTCTCGAATCAAGTCCCCGTCTTTGCACCGCACCCAATCCAAAATAACTGCTCCGCTGATGGGCCCAACGTAAGCTGCTTTAATGAGCCATCTTGCAGGTATGCTAGAAATTCCCGCCTTTGGAATCCAACACCATTAAGATTTTCCCAATCTACCTGCATGTTGAAATTCCCTATGACAATTGCAACACTACCCTTTTAGCCTTTATTTTGTATATCCTATTATAATTGTTGACCTCAATCTTACTACTCTTTGGAAGTCTGTAAATAACTTCCAAGAGGAACTTCTAACCATTGCAGATCCTTAGCTCTACCCAAAACTATTCAACACCTTCCGACCCGAGGTCACCTCTTTCAAACGATGTGATTTCCCGTTTTTTTTTAACCATAGCTCCATTGCACCCCTTCTGCCTGTCCTTTCGGGAGAATGTGCATCCTTGGACGTTAACCTCCCAGCCATATATTCTTTGAGTCACGATTTATTGATAGCCACAACTTCATAGCTGCTAATCTGTCACCGTGCTGCAATTCAGCCACCTTGTTTGATTAACATAATTCCATCTACTGCGAGCATTCAAACAAAAGACCTTTAGCCCTGTTTTCACCCTCTTCGCTTTTGTCCCCCTTTTATATTGCAACTTTTCTATTTGATTGCAATTTTGATCTATCATCAGCCTCTGTTTGCTGGGAGAGCCTCTCTTGATAAACCAGCTACTTCATGCCCAACACTGTATCACTTGTTCTCATCCACGGTCAAGTAGTTTACTTAATTGAAATACTAATGAAAATTCCTTTATTAATTTAATCGTGTTAAATTGCTGAGTTAACTACTATAAAATTATACATATTTGGAAGTGATAATAAAGTTGAACTTATTTTCTCCAATCATCTTATCTGATAAACATCCTTACTTTAGTGTCATAGAGAAGGAATGTGGGACGTTCTCCTTCGGAATCGTGAATAAACAGTTTATTTTTAAATGTGTTCTGTTGTGATTTCCCTGATGAGCGCATCCATTGCGCTAACACAATGTATCGAAATAGATCATGAGAAATGTTTGGACACTGGGCTGTCTCTGATGTGACTAATAAGCTGCTAAGATTAGTTTGGAGATTGCTTTATAAAAGCTTTCAATTCCATTAACAGTAGCTTCGGCAGTAGAAGCTTTTTAATCTGATCGTCACGGCAAACAGAGAATGGAATATCCAGCAATTTACTACATAGAGAGTGTTTATTATCCTGTACTGATCGCTATCGGTATCCCTCGTAAATAACTGACTGGACAATGTCTGTAATTATTTATTGCTCTATCTGCTGCTCTCTATTATATTCGCCTTAAAAACCATTACACATAGTTATTGTCTGAAGAGGGATTTCGATCTTATCAGAAGATGAAATATATTCTTCTTACTTCTTTCTTCCGTTCCGTACGGCTGTTTTCCTGGTCAACTGCAACAACCGAATTAGCACAAATATTCAAAGGTTTCATATACTTCAAATGTATATATAATGTCAGAGAAATTTACATCCTGAAATGCTTTTTTTTTCGCAACCATCCACGAAACAGAAGAATGCCCCAAAAGAATGAATGACAATTAAATGTTAGAACCCCAAAGTTGCCGCCCCAGCTTTCCTTCCTCCCCCGCATAAGCGGCAGCAAACAACGATCCCTCTGCCCCCACCAGCAAAAAAAGCATCGGCGTCCACTACCGAACTCTCAAGCGTGAGCAAAGCGAGGGGGGAGGCATAACAAACAGCTCGCTGATTTACGATGTTAAAAGTCTGTGGCGTTGTTGTTCCGAGCTCTGATCCGAAAGATCTCCGGTCTCTGGGCACACAGCCTTAGATCTTCCATCACCCACGACACACCGATCCAGACCCACGAGGTCTCGGCACTCCGAAGGCGAGCAGAGCTCTCAGATCGAGCCCTTGGCGTGCCGAGTAACTGCCAGTCGTGAAACCCCGAAAGCTGGTCCCCTTCCCGCAAAGATCCGTATTCAGCGTGTTAATCGAGGTCGGGGTCAAAAGAACGCTGAAAAGGAAAATAGAGAAATTACAGTTGGAACTAGAGCGGTTTCCAAAGATGCAAGCAAACGAGTCGACGTTAGACGCCATTAATCCTCTTAAGCTCCTAAGCTATAGATGTATTTCTAGCGATTTACCTTGCCCGACCATCATGCAACAACTGAGGATTCGTTTTCAAAATAATTGTTTTAATATATTTTCAGTTGCAACAGTAACCGAAGAGAATATGACCGCTCCTTTCCCCTTTTCGGACTTGTTTTTTTTTACTTCTCTCATCTTAATTTGAACTCTGCGCGTTCCTGTACTCACATGTGCGACATCACAAGAAACGGTCTATCTAGGCCCACGAAATACCCACTATCAATGCTCCCTTCGGCTTTATCAGCTACAAAGCTAGAACCAGTCCAAATCGCTGCGTCGATCAGCCGCGCTCTCTTAAATGTGCCACGGAATCCCGTTGCCAACAGCTGGAGATTTACCGACTCAACTTTTATTCAGATCCTCCCTGGAGTCAGAAGGATAATTTTCCTTCAGTCAGTAAACAATTTTATATATATCCGGTAAAATTGATCGGCTTTTGTGCGCTTGAAACTAACTCTTCTTTTCTTCCTTCCAGTTAATTTGATGGCTATTGTGATCCTTTGTCGTGTTAAATGCGGACTCTCCAAATGCATCACCCGCTAACTGGTGGCGATGGCATCAGCTGATTTATTGGGTGTTATCATCGGTGTTATATTGGAGCAGATCAATCATATTTATGTTTATGCGAGATTTTTGTTCATCACTCCGATTTGTGCTACGTCACTTGTCTTTAGGCTCGCAGCCATGGACTGTTCTGTCCAGTTGACAGTGTCTTTCACATTTGATCGATGTATTGCAATTTGTAGCCAAAACCTGCGTGAACGATTTTGCACTGTGAAGATGGCGACGATAGTGGTGGTGATTGTGGGCTTAGGGAGTTGTCTAAGGTGTTCGCCATTTTACTTTTCAGTGGATCATTCCGCGATTAATAATAACTTTCCATGGCGATGTACTGGCAGTGCAGATTACTTTACTTCACCAGTGTGGAAGGCTTACCAGATGTTTAATACTATTACTACACCTTTATTGCCAATCGGTTTAATTCTATTGTTCAATGTTTTAACAGTCAGTCACATCATCGCGGCAAACAGAGTCCGCCGAGGACTCCGGAGCAGCAATGACAATAAGAAGGATTCAGAGGTGGAGAACCGGAGAAAGTCAATGATTTTACTGTTCGCTCTATCAGCCAATTTCATTATATTGTGGATCCCTTTTATAGTCTCTACTATGATCTGGCAGGCTCAAAATTACCGTTATACAGACAGATACCTTAACTCGCCGAGGTTTATCGTGCAAGAGTTTGGGTTTATGTTGCAATTTCTCTGCACCTGCACCAACACGTGTATCTACACACTGTCCCAGAGGAAATTCAGGGAAGAGATGAAGACCGGAGTGAAACATCTGGTCACATTGAATGGCCGACTTTGTAGATAATCGGAAGATGAATTGTACGCTTTGTTATAATTTTCTGAACTATTTGTTGGTCTGATCAATATACCATAAAATAGCATCGTCAGGAGCTTGACGTTTGGAAGCGTGCTTTTCCATCAATGGCAGCCAAGTGACCCTCCTCAAGTGTCAAAATCATAGTCCAACTTCGGTGTAATATCGGCGAATTTGTAACACGTACATTTGTTTCCCATATTTGTGACACACATATTTCTTTATATTCCCATCAAAATATGTATTTTAATTTGTCACATTACCGAATTTGTGATCAGATCGGTATGACACTGTTTCGTACCGAGGTGATATTATATTTTCAGAACTATTGTCTTCATTAGAATGAGTGAATATGGAAAGCTGGGTCAGAAAATTAATGCCTGAGACCTGACGATAGGTCTTCGACCAGAATAGTTAATTTCCTTTCTTTCTCTCCTCCATTGTTACCTCACCTGCGTTTTCGTTTCTGTTTCAGATTCCCAATTCTAAAGGTTACCTTGGTTAGATTGGGTTTTCGGGGAAATAAACAGTTTATATCAGAGGAGTTTCCCCTCAATATTATTCAGGAAACGATCTTCAACCTCCAGTGTGGCGTATTTTGTATTTTCACATCTATTCTGATAAAATTGCATGAATATGCATCAAGTGAAAATTGGATAATATAGCAGTTACTTTTATTTCTGCACAGCTCAGGGAAGTTATCATTTAATCTATCATCAGCACCCCGGCAGAAGTCTCACAGATCAGAGATACAGATTATTTAGACATACACCGCAGATCAGCACGGTTGCTTCTGGCTCAGGGATCCATGCCCGCCAGCAATCCGGCATTCCCCAAACTCATCACAGAATAAATTACAACTACCAATTAACATGCTCACAGTGAGAATTTTAGACTGTGGTAGGAAAGGAAGCACACGGAGAAAGTCCATGCATATGAGCTTTCTTACGAAGGACACCGGACTCCGATGCCCCGAGCAGTCGCAGTTTCGTGCTAACAGTACTCTATCGCCGTTAAATGTATGCGTGCATTTTCAAGCGTTTGATAGTGTTAACAATGACTTATGGTTTCTTCAAAATGTGAATGTGTTTCAGGTACTTTACGAGAATATCTACAGTACACGTGCATTAGTTAAATATATTAAAAGACTTTTGAAGTTTTTTTAGGCCTACGTAATTAGATAATGAAACCTTACCAAGAAGAAAATGTTTATGTTCAAGCCGAAGTAGTTTCCTCTGCCGCTCAATACTGTTCCGTCATTTCGCACGTCAGAAGGTTTCTTAATTTGAAAATGGGGCTCTCGTTTTACCATATCGTCCCGGAGTGCAAATGACTCTATCTGATTGTTGAATTTCATTTTTCAAGTTTGTTTGTAAACATTGCAAGAGGCTGTACATTTTTCTCTTATTGCAACATGCGTCTTTTACTTTTATCTAACAGTACCTCTTTTTGAATTACGAATTCTCACCAGCCATATATTCCATTATATTTAACCAAAAAGCAGAGTCTAAAATGAAACGTACAGCCACCTTTCCGATAACCTAGAAGATTTAAAAACAACACTCTGGGCTAGTTGTCCGGTTCCGACAGCCATAAACAATGGCCGATTTATTTTTCTTTTTAGTTTTATCTAAACTTAATATATGTTGCTTGCCACTTTATGCCAATTTCTTAAATACGGACTATTTGCCATTTTAATGCATATGCAATTATTACATTAGCTTCTAAATCTGTTTTACTGAGATTAAATAATAATCAGTAATGCTCGGTTTTCCAACAATACTTACTGACTTACTGACCATGACGCCACAAGAGAAGCAAGGAGGGTTCTCCATCTACGTCTGCAAATTCCTTCGCATACAGATATAGAAGGATTCTTCATTGCGGTTTTCATAACACCTTTTAAAAAGTCAGCAAAGTTAGGACCAGGAAGACAGGTGGACCACTGTTAACCTGGTCAATACCCTTTGAACTATGACCCTCCCAAGATACAGGGCACAAGCCAACATGGCTTCCAAATCAATGTGGCACGCAAGCCTCTAAACCCTATAATAAGGTTATGATCGTTTGGGAAATGTTTCCACATTACTGGATATAAAATAGTAAGTATATCGTTTATATTAAAACCTATAAGACTGTTAAAAGTCCCATTTCGCATGTCCATATCCAAAACGGAGAGAACCTAGTTCACATTCTCCAGGCACAGCGGTCCACATTTCCTTCTCGAGCAGCATGCCATTTGACCAACGCTGAAAAGTAAGTTCATCCGCTCCGACAGCAGCCCGATACCCAGCGATCAAAAGGCAGTCTTCTCTCTCCGGAGCAGAACAGTTTCACCAGCAATCAAAAGGCAGGCAGCCGGCGCTAACCGTCTGTATTCGCCTCGATGGTTCAATCTCTCTCGTCACTTTAATCGGCGAACGAGGAAGACCTTAATCGGCGAAGTGAATTCGAACATCGTTTTGCGCTCGACCCGCAGCCTTCTCGCCACGACACGCTACCACTGTCTCCCGGAATAAGAGACTGCAGAGCGATGAAACACCATGACGATCTCCACAGTGCATCACAAGTTCCACCAGTTTCAGAATCAAGGCGAAAAGCAATTGTAAAGGACATAAAAGAACATACTTAGCTTCATGAACTATCCAGAGATGTCAACCAAAGTGTATCCTCGGTGCTGTAGGTTATTATGTAACAAAAACTTCGAATATCCCAACTGATGCTGCATCAGCATAACACTGTCAGGCTATAAATAGAATTCACCAATGCTGTCGCCACTGTTACAAACGTAAGTCTTTCTGTTTAAAATCTTCCTATCCCCTCCCCTGAACTGCTCTCAGTGTCTCCACAAACACGAAATTAAAATTTCTGCTTTACTATTTTTACCTTAACTCCTCAGACTCCTGCAATAGAAACGACATCACTAGATTATTCTACTTGCTCATTCATGGGAATCGTTTCTACAGATGCTGGATCTGACCCCTCACAATGAAAACACATGTGGAGCTGTTTCAATACCAAGGAAATACCTCAGTCAGTGAAAGTTCATTGCTCAATGCAAAAAAAAACTTTGAGACTTTTGTCATCACTTCCGATATTTCCACAACATTTCTCACTTTTTCCTCAGCCTGACTGGCCAATTTACATGTCCGTTGCATGCATGCTTGTTGCCCTCATTTGCCGCCAGCATTTTGATAGTGAGCTATGTAAAGCAGATTATCACATAATACGCCAAAGGCCTATCAGTGTACTAGATATACATGGCATTCCTGTTGGAAATAACCGTCCACAACTCGCCGTCTGGATGGCCCACACAGCTCAGCAAGAAACATATCCCCTTGTATTTTATTTTCGTTCTCTTTTCGCTTCTACCGTCGTGTCAAAGGTCTGGCATCCTTAGGTTCCGCTCAAACGGGTTCAAGAAGTTATTGCTGTACGACCATCAGGAACATTATCAGCGTGGACAACGTTATGCACCTCAACTCCGTACAGATTGCAGAATGTACGAACTCACTTTCAAGGACGTTGCAAATCCATAGGATCATAGTGTGATGTTGAGGAGTAATAGCTGTTTATCTACCTGGTGGTGTGAATCATGAGGGTCATGTGGTAATGACAACAGCTGATTTCATGGGTGTTATCATTGGCGTTCTACAAGAGCGGATCAATAAATATTACTGTTTTGCCAATGCTCTGTTCATCTCTCCGATTTGTGATACGACGCTTGCGTTTCGGCTCGCACTTCTGGACAGTTCTGTATGGCTGACGGTGGCTTTCACATTTGATTGATGTGTTGCAAAGGCTGCAGAAGCGAGTTTGCACCGGGAGGACGCTGATTACAATGGTAGTGATCGTGGGCATAGGAGGTTTTCTAAGGTATTCTCCATTTCTCTGCCGCAGCAACTTTCGCGGTTATTGACAATGTTCCATGGCGCTGTATTCTCAGTGCAGATTACGTTACTTCACCAGTGTGAGCAGTTTATCAGATGTTTAATAGGACCATGACGCCATTATTCCCAATCGGTTTAATTCTGTTATTCAATGCTTAAACAGTCAGACATGTTATCGGAACAAACAGAGTCCGCCGAGGTCTCCGGAACAGCAATGACAATTTTATTTATTGCGGATCACCTTTATAGTCTCTACTATGATCAGGCAATCTCTGAATTAATTTTACACAGACAGATATCTTAATTCGCCGTCGTTTATCTTGCAGGAGTTTGGGTGCATGTTGCAATTTCTCTGCACCTGCACCAACACGTGTATCTACACCCTGTCCCAGAGGAAATTCAGGGGAGAGGTGAAGAAAGGTGAACCGTCTCCAGTGTCAGCACATGTTTTCCAACATAAAGCAGCATATACTTTCAAAGATAAACCTCCTGAGAATATTCGTATTAAGGCCTCACCAGTGTGTTATAAAGCCTCGAAATTACAACCTTGCTTTTTCTTTTTAATACTCTTTGGGTGAATGCTAACATCGCATTTGCATTGCTCACAACCGACTCAATCTGCAAATTAACCTTCAGGTAATTCTGCACAAGGACTGAATGTCCCTTTGCGCCTCCGATTTTTGAATTTCCTTTCCGTTTATTTCTGCTAGCAAAATGCATGACCACACACTTCCCGACACTATATTCCATCTGCTACACTTTACCCATTTCCCTAATCTCTAAACCTTCTGTAGCCTCTCTACTTCCTCAAAACTACCTATCCCTCCACCTATCTTCGTAGCGTCCGCAAGGCTTTCAACAAAGCCATCAATTACTTCATCCAACTTCTTTACATAAATAATGAAACAATAAGCAGTTGCACACGCGAGCAACTACGGAACACCACGAGTCACGATCAACCAACCAGAAAAGGCTCCCTTTATTTCTACATTTTCCCTCCTGCCAATAACCCTCAGCTTAATCCAAGAAAAAAATCTTTCCAGTAATACCATAGGCTCATAGTTTGGTAACCAGCTTCAGGTGTGGCATTTATCTTCTGAAGATGGAAGAACATTTCCCCTTTTCTTCTTTTCTCCAACCGATTCTCCTTTGCCTGTCCTGCTTCGAACTTATTCAAAGAAATCCAAATGTTTGTCAGGCAAGATTTTGCCTTGAGTAATCAATGCTGACTATGGCTTCTTTTATCATTTGCCTCCAAGTACTCTGACACCTCATCATTATCAAACGACTCACCACTTCTCAACGACTGTGGTCAGTCCATCTGGCCTTTAATATCCTCACTTCGGTCTCTCTCCTTTCCCAAGCAGTGGAGTCACACTTGCAATGTTCCAGTGTTCCAGAACGATTCTTGAATATATATATATATATATATCTATTTTGTTTTCCTGAAAGATCATTACAAATGCCTCAACGATCTCACCAGCTACCTCTTTAAGAACCCTGGGCTGTACTCTATCTCGTCCAGGTGACTTATCTACTTTTCTGATGACATTCTCCGTATCAACGGCATCTTCACACACTTATGACGTCTTACAGCCTAGAAGGTCGACGCACTGCTGCAGTATTCTACAGTGATTACTGATGTAAAACACTTATTCAGTTCGTCCGGCATTTCCTTTAACTAGCAGCGTTTTCCAGTGGTCCGATATTCACTCTCGGGTCTCCTTCCCACTTAATATACCTAAAGATGTTACTGTATCCGTTGAAACATTACTTTCCTTTTCCATTTTTGTCCTTACCAATCATCTAACCCTACTATATGTGCTGCATTATAATTCATCCATTTAACTTTAATGTTAGACATAACTTCACTTATTAACCACAATTGTGTTATTTTGCCATTAGAATATCTCTTCCTCTTTGGAGTGTGTAAATCCTCTGCCTCCGAATTGCTTCCAGAATTTCTGGCAATTTCTGCTCTACCGTTATCTCAATCAGTGTTCTTCTGCAGTAATTTCTGGTCAACTCCTCTCTCCTGCCTCTGTAATTCCCGTACTTCTGTGTTATGCTGATACATCTGACCTCAGCTTCAACTTCTCAAATTTTAATGCGAACTCCATCACATTATAATCACTTTTTCTGAAGGGTTCTTCTACTCTCTGAACACCTCATCCAAAACAGTTGGTCTCCGAGTCGCCTCAGACATGAACTGCTCTAAAAACTATCTTGGAGGCATTCTAGAAATCTCACCTCTTGGGATCCAACAACAGCTTTATTTTTCTAATCTACCTGCCTTTATCATTCTCCCATGACTATTTTGAAATTGTTCTTTTCGCATGTTGTAATTTTTGACGTGTGTTAGTTTGTAGACCCAAAGCTTACTACTCCATGGGTGTCTGGATATAACTCCCATTAGGGTATTTTTACACTTGCAATTCCTTACCCACAACTATTTAACACCTTCCGACGCTATGCGACCCCTTTCAAATCACTTGACTTCATTTTTTTTTTGCCAGTAGCTCTCTAGGCCATACCCTCTACCTGTACTTTCGATATGATGTGTATACAATCTTTTGTACATGGGCATTAGCCTCCAAGCTATAAGCTTCTCTGAGTCACGATTTAGTGATCCGCACAACGTCATACCTGCCAATCTGTAACTGTGCCTCAAGTTCATCTAACCGTATTCCGTGTACTGCGTGCATTGAAACAAAGTACCTTCAGTCCTTTGTCAAAGTTCGATATGCCTTGCCGAATCTACGCAAACTGCTGGAGTAGTGGAAACGTTGCCATGCTCTCTTGGTAATTACACTGACCTGCTGGGGGCAGGACAGCTTCTCGGAAAAAATAACAGCGGGGAATGCAATATTCCTGATCCTCTCAGTCACAAACGAAACGCTGGTATAATAGGGGGCTAGCTACATAACTGTGTGGTGCACCCGTGCTGATGGAAATCATGCAGGAGACGCTGTTGCAAAACCGAACTGATGGGCTCGGTCAAAATGACAATATTTCATGGTAAGACAGGGAAGTGACCGATAATTTTCACTTATATAAGATTTATAACGTGATATATGGGCATAATTACGTAATTTGGCCCATCCAGCCAGTTTCGCTATTTCATCATTGCTGATCTATTTCCCTCTCAGCCCCAAACTCCTGCATTCTCCCCGTATCCATTCATGCACTGACTACCTCTGCCTTGCCCATACACGAGGTGTTGGATACGGATTCCACAAATTCAACACTCTCTTGCCTTCTGCTCCTTTCTAAAAGGACGACCTTCTCTTCTGAGGATGTGTCCTCTGGCCGTATACTCTTGCAATATAGGTAACAGCCTCTCCACCTCCACTTCAGCTTTGTTGGTTACACAGATTCAGCTTTGCCTTGTTTGTTTGTTATTTGTTTAAAAAACTTTAACAAATTTTTCAGGCCTAATTTTTCCTGGAACAATGAAGCTGATACGAATTATTTCATCATGTGACTCCAAGCATCCCGATACCACATCTTTAATAATCCAGTCGAATATCTTCCCAACCGTTGAGGTCAGATCAACTGGTATATAATTTCCATTCTTCTGTCTCTCTCCTTTCTTGAAGAGTGGGGTGACATCTGCAATTTTCTACTGTCCCCGTATCTAGAGATTCTTGAAAAATCATGACTAATTCATCTACAATCTCTTTGGACATCTCCTTCAGACCCCAGAGCTGAGCACCGTCTGGTCCAGGTAACGTATTAACATTCAGATCCCAAGAGTCCTCTCCGTAGTAATGACAGATTCACGTATTCCTGAACCCCTGGCACTCCCGAACTTGTGGCAAGCTGCTAGTGTCTTCCACAGTAAATACGTCCAGGAAACTGAGACAGTTCGTCCGGCATTTTCTTCTCTCACATTGCATCCTGTTTGGCATCTTTCCAGCGGTCTGATAAGCACTCGCCCGTCTCTTTTAAACTTTATGTATCTCAAGAAACATATGGTATCCATCTGAATATGATTGGCTTGCTTACTTTCGTATTCCATCTTTCCTACCATAATGCTTTTTTGTGCCTATTAAAGGTTTTTAATAGCTTTCCAATCCTCTAACATCCCACGAATGCTTGCTCTATTACAGGGCCCACTTTCGGTTTTCTGTTGACATTGACTTCTTGTTATCCATGGTTCTGTTACCTCGCCATTAGCACACTTCTTTTTTTTTCTTGGGATTTACAAATCTTGAACCTTTCGAATTACTTCCAGAAGTTCCAGCCATTGCTGCTCTTCTGTTACCCCTATCAGTGTTATTTTCCAATCAGTTTATGCAAATCTCTCTCTAATGCCTTTGTAATTGGCTTTCCTCCATCGCAATATTCACACATCTGACTTTAGGATCTCCTTCTCAAATTTCAGTGTGAATTGTATCATATTATGATCACATTTCCATCAGTGGTCTTTCTTTATCTTAAGCTCTCGAATCAAGTCCCCTTCATTGCACCGCACCCAATCCAAAATAACTGCTCCGCTGGTGGGCCCAACGTAAGCTGCTCTAAAGAGCCTGCTTGCAGGTATGCTAGAAATTCCCGCATTTGGAATCCAACAGCATTAAGATTTTCCCAATCTACCTGCATGTTGAAATTCCCTATGACAATTGCAACACTACACTTTTAGCCTGTATTTTGTATCTCCTGTTATAATTTGTTGACCTCAATCTTACTACTCTTTGGAAGTCTGTAAATAACTTCCAAGAGGAACTTCTAACCATTGCAGATCCTTAGCTCTACCCAAAAATATACAACACCTTCCGACCCGAGGTCACCTCTTTCAAACGATGTGATTTCCCTTTTTTTTTTAACCATAGCGCCATTGCACCCCTTCTGCCTGTCCTTTCGGGGAAATGTGTATCCTTGGACGTTAACCTCCCAGCTATATTTTCTTTGAGTCACGATTTATTGACAGCCACAACTTCATAGCTGCTAATCTGTCACCGTGCTGCAATTCATCCACCTTGTTTGTTTAACATAATTCAATCTACTGCGAGCATTCAAACAAAGGACCTTTAGCCCTGTTTTCACCCTCTTCGCTTTTGTCCTCCTTTTATATTGCAACTCATCCTATTGACTGCAATTTTGATCTATCATCAGCCTCTGTTTGCTGGGAGAGCCTCTCTTGATAAACCAGCTACTTCATGCCCAACACTGTAACACTTGTTCTCATCCACTGTCAAGTTAGTTTACTGAATTGAAATACTAATGAAAATTACTTTATTAATTTAATCGTGTTAAATTGCTGTGTTAACTACTATAAAATTACACATATTTGGAAGTGATAATAAAGTTAAACATATTTTCTCCAATCATCTTATCTGATAAACATCCTTACTTTTGTGTCATAGAGAAGGAATGTGGGACGTTCTCCTTCGGAATCGTAAATAAACAGATTGTTTTAAAATGTGTTCTGTTGTGATTTCCCTGATGGGCGCATCCATTGCGCTAACACAATGTATCGTAATAGCTCAGGAGAAATGTTTGGACAATGGGCTGTCTCTGATGTGACTAATAAGCTGCTAAGATTAGTTTGGAGATTGCTTTATAAAAGCTTTCAATTCCATTATCAGTAGCTTTCGGCAGTAGAAGCTTTTTAATCGGATCGTCACGGCACACAGAGAATGGAATATCCAGCAATTTACTACATAGAGAGTGTTTATTATCCTGTACTGACCGCTATCGGTATCCCTCGTAAGTAACTGACTGGAGAATGTCTGTAATTATTTATTGCTCTATCTGCTGCTCTCTATTATATTCGCCTTTAAAACCATGACACATAGATATTGCCTGATGAGGGATTTCGATCTTATCAGGTTTGAAATATATTCTTCTTTCTTCTTTCTTCCGTTCCTTATGGCTGTTTTCCTGGTCAACTGCAACAACCGAATTAGCACAAATATTCAAAGGTTTTATATACTTCAAATGTATATATAATGTCAGAGAAATTTACATCCTGAAATGCTTTTTTTTCGCAACCATCCACGAAACAGAGGAATGCTCCAAAAGAATGAATGACAATTAAATGTTACAACCACAAAGTTGCCGCCCCAGCTTCCCTTCCTCCCCCGCATAAGCGGCAGCAAGCAACGATCCCTCTGCCCCCACCAGCAAAAAAAGCATCGGCGTCCACCACCGAACTCTCAAGCGTGAGCAAAGCGAGGGGGGAGGCATAACAAACAGCTCGCTGATTTACGATGTTAAAAGTCTGTGGCGTTGTTGTTCCGAGCTCTGATCCGAAAGATCTCCGGTCTCTGGGCACACAGCCTTAGATCTTCCATCACCCACGACACACCGATCCAGACCCACGAGGTCTCGGCACTCCGAAGGCGAGCAGAGCTCTCAGATCGAGCCCTTGGCGTGCCGAGTAACAGCCAGTCCTGAAACCCCGAATGCTGGTCCCCTTCCCACAAAGAACCGTATTCAGCGTGCAAATCCAGGTCGGGGTCAAAAGAACGCTGAAAGGGAAAATAGAGAAATTACAGTTGGTACTAGAGCGGTTTCCAAAGATGCAAGCAAACGAGTCGACGTTAGACGCCATTAATCCTCTTAAGCTCCTAAGCTATAGATGTATTTCTAGCGATTTACCTTGCCCGACAATCATGCAACAACTGAGGATTCGTTTTCAACATAATTGTTTTAATATATTTTCAGTTGCAACAGTAACCGAAGAGAATATGACCGCTCCTTTTCCCTTTTTGGACTAGTTTTTTTACTTCTCTCATCTTAATTTGAACTCTGCGCGTTCCTGTACTCACATGTGCGACATCACAAGAAACGGTGTATCTAGGCCCACGAAATACCCACTCCCAATGCTCCCTTCGGCTTTATCAGCTACAAAGCTAGAACCAGTCCAAATGGCTGCGTCGATCAGCCGCGCCCTCTTAAATGTGCCATGGAGTCCCGTTGCCAACAGCTGGAGATTTACCGACTCAACTTTTATTCAGATCCTCCCTGGAATCAGAAGGATAATTTTCCTTCAGTCAGTAAACAATTTTATATAAATCCAGTAAAATTGATCGGCTTTTGTGCGCTTGAAACTAACTCTTCCGTTCTTCCTTCCAGTTAATTTGATGGCTATTGTGATCCTTTGTCGTGGAAAATGCGGACTCTCCAAATGCATCACCCGCTACCTGGTGGCAATGGCATCAGCTGATTTACTGGGTGTTATCATCGGTGTTATATTGGAGCGGATCAATCATATTTACGTTTATGCGAGATTTTTGTTCATCACTCCGATTTGTGCTACGTCACTTGTCTTTAGGCTCGCAGCCACGGACTGTTCTGTCTGGCTGACAGTGTCTTTCACAGTTGATCGATGTATTGCAATTTGTAGCCAAAACCTGCGTGAACGATTTTGCACTGTGAAGACGGCGACGATAGTGGTGGTGATTGTGGGCATAGTGAGTTGTCTAAGGCGTTCGCCATTTTACTTTTCAGTGGATCATTCCGCGATTAATAATAACTTTCCATGGCGATGTACTGGCAGTGCAGATTACTTTACTTCACCAGTGTGGAAGGCTTACCAGATGTTTAATACTATTACTACACCTTTATTGCCAATCGGTTTAATTCTATTGTTCAATGTTTTAACAGTCAGTCACATCATCGCGGCAAACAGAGTCCGCCGAGGACTCCGGAGCAGCAATGACAATAAGAAGGATTCAGAGGTGGAGAACCGGAGAAAGTCAATGATTTTGCTGTTCGCTCTATCAGCCAATTTCATTTTATTGTGGATCCCCTGTATAGTCTCTACTATGATCTGGCAAGCTCAAAATTACCGTTATACAGACAGATATCTTAACTCGCCGAGGTTTATACTGCAAGAGTTTGGGTTTATGTTGCAATTTCTCTGCACCTGCACCAACACGTGTATCTACACACTGTCCCTGAGGAAATTCAGGGAAGAGATGAAGAAAGGAGTGAAACATCTGGTCACATTGAATGGCCGACTTTGTAGATAATCGGAAGATGCATTGTACGCTCTGTTATAATTTTTTGAACTATTTGATGGTCTGATGAATATAACATAAATTAGCATCGTCAGGAGCTTGAAGTTTGGAAGCGTGCTTTTCCATCAATGGCAGCCAAGTGACCCTCCTCAAGTGTCCCAAATAATAAACTATTAGCAATGTCAGTCTTACATCCGCAGAATTACATTTAAAATGATAAAATTAATACCGAAATCTGGCCAACGAACCACTTGATGCAAGTGTGATTCATACATTGGTAGAATTATATTCTGATTGACAGGATCATCGATCCACTGAACACGCTTGCACATCCTCTATGGCTGGCGGAGAAATGAACCTTGGACAGAACAATCCGGTGGCTGATAAAGTGAGTGGGGTTTAAGTATCGGATCTCCGTTGTTCTGGTTTCAAAAATTGAGGTAACACGCTGTTCGCTGAGAAAGAGAAGCCTACACGCAGGTTGACCTGCCTTGGAGTCTTTATGAAAGGGGTTAGTATGAAAAATGCATCTCCGACGTGAACCTCACAGTAAAACATTACCATACATTTCAAACGATGCTGTAATTTATCTCATTGATAAGGTTTCCTTCTACAAATCTAGTCCCGTCAAAGGCAAGCTTTATGTCCAAAATCATGGTCCAACTTCGGTGTAATATCGGCGTATTTGTAACACGTACATTTGTTTCCCATATTTGTGACACACATATTTCTTTATATTACCATCAAAATTTGTATTTTAATTAGTCACATTACCGAATATGTGAACAGATCAGTATGACTCGGTTTCGTACCGAGGTGATATTATATTTTCAGAACTATTGTCTTCATTAGAATGAGTGAATATGGAAAGCTGGGTCAGAAAATTAATGCCTGAGACCTGACGATAGGTTTTCGACCAGAATAGTTAATTTCCAATCTTTCTCTCCCCCATTGTCACCTCACCTGCGTTTTCGTTTCTGTTTCAGATTCCCCATTCTAAAGGTTTCCTTGGTTAGATTGGGTTTTCGGGGAAATAAACAGTTTATATCAGAGGAGTTTCCCCTCAATATTATACAGGGAACGATCTTCAACCAGTGTGGCGTATTTTGTATTTTCACATCTATTCTGATAAAATTGCATGAATATGCATCAAGTGAAAATTGGATAATATAGCAGTTACTTTTATTTCTGCACAGCTCATGGAAGTTATCATTTAATCTATCATCAGCACCCCGGCAGAAGTCTCACAGATCAGAGATACAGATTATTTAGACATACTTCGCAGATCAGCACAGTTGCTTCTGGCTCAAGGATCCATGCCCGCCAGCAATCCGGCATTCCCCAAACTCATCACAGAATAAATTACAACTACCAATTAACATGCTCACAGTGAGAATTTTAGACTGTAGGAGGAAAGGAAGCAGACGGAGCAAGTCCATGCATATGAGCTTTCTTACGAAGGACACCGGACTCCGATGCCCCGAGCAGTCGCAGTTTCGTGCTAACAGTACTCTATCGCCGTTAAATGTATGTGTGCATTTTCAAGCGTTTGATAGTGTTAACAATGACTTACGGTTTCTTCAAAATGTGAATGTGTTTCAAGTACTTTACGTGAATATCTACAGTACACATGTATTAGTTAAATATATCAAAAGACTTTTGAAGATTTATTAGGCCTATGTAACTAGATACCAAGAAGAAAACCTTACCAAGAAGAAAATGTTCATGTACAAGCCGAAGTAGTTTCCTCTGCCGCTCAATACTGTTCCATCATTTCACACGTCAGAAGGTTTCTTACTTTGAAAATGGGGCTCTCGTTTTACCATATCGTCCCGGAGTGCAAATGACTCTATCTGATTGTTTAATTTCATTTTTCAAGTTTGTTTGTAAACATTGCAAGAGGCTGTACATTTTTCTCTTATTGCGCCATGCGTCTCTAACTTTTTATCTAACGGTACCTCTTTTTGAGTTACGAACTCTCACCAGCCATATATTCCATTATATTTAACCAAAAAGCAGAGTCTAAAATGAAACGTACAGCCACCTTTCCGATAAACTAGAAGATTTAAAAACAACACTCTGGGCTAGTTGTCCGGTTCCGACAGCCATAAACAATGGCCAATATTTTTTTTCTTGTTAGTTTTATCTAAACTTAATATATATTGCTTGACACTTTATGCCAATTTCTTAAATACGGACTATTAGTCATTTTAATGCATATGCAATTATTACATTAGCTTCTAAATCTGTTTTACTGAGATTAAATTATAATCAGTAATGCTCGGTTTTCCAACAATACTTACTGACTTACTGACCATGACACCACAAGGGAAGCAAGGAGGGTTCTCCATCTACGTCTGCACATTCCTTCGCATACAGATATAGAAGGATTCTTCATTGCGGTTTTCATAACACCTTTTAGAAAGTCAGCAAAGTTAGGACCAGGAAGACCGGTGGACCACTGTTAACCTGGTCAATACCCTTTGAACTATGACCCTCCCAAGATACAGGGCACAAGCCAACATGGCTTCCAAATCAATGTGGCACGCAAGCCTCGAAACCCTATGATAAGGTTATGATCGTTTGGGGAATGTTTCCACATTACTGGATATAAAATAGCAAGTACCTCGTTTTCTCGACAGATGCTTTTAACTCGATTATCCAAAATCCCTCCTCCACCTGGTTGCAGCTAACTTTCAAATGTTCAAAGGTTCGAAGGTTAACTCAACATCAAAGTGCACAACTCTGAAATGATACTTCTCCAGACATCGACGAAACAGAGAAAGAAAAGAGCAGAATCACGATCATCAACCCCCCAAATCCTTCCTACCCGCACGAAAAAAAAGATCAAAAACCGAATAGCACGTCGACCCCAAAATTCCCGTCTCCCAGGCACAAAACAACGAGAAAGGTCGGGTGAAAAACATATTATATTAAATCCTATAAGACTGTTAAAAGTCCCATTTCGCATGTCCATATCCAAAACGGAGGGAACCTGGTTCACATTCTCCAGGCACAGCGGTCCACATTTCCTTCTCGAGCAGCATGCCATTTGACCAACGCTGAAAAGTAAGTTTATCCGCTCCGACAACAGAGCGATACCCAACGATCAAAAGGCAGTCTTCTCTCTCCGGAGCAGAACAGTTTCACCAGCAATCAAAGGCCAGGCAGCCGGCGCTAACCGTCCGTATTCGCCTCGATGGTTCAATCTCTCTCGTCACTTTAATCGGCGAACGAGGAAGATCTTAATCGGCGAATTGAATTCGAACATCGTTTTGCGCTCGACCTGCAGCCTTCTCGCCACGACACGCTACCACTGTCTCCCGGAATAAGAGAATGCAGAGCGATGAAACACCATGACGATCTCCAAAGTGCATCACAAGTTCCACCAGTTTCAGAATCAAGGCGAAAAGCAATTGTAAAGGTCATAAAAGAACATACTTAGCTTCATGATCTATCCAGAGATGTCAACCAAAGTGTATCCTCGGTGCTGTAGGTTATTATGTAACAAAAACTTCGAATATCCCAATTGATGCTGCATCAGCATAACACTGTCAGGCTATAAATAGAATTCACCAATGCTGTCGCCACTGTTACAAACTTAAGTCTTTCTGTTTAAAATCTTCCTATCCCCTCCCCTGAACTACTCTCAGTGTCTCCACAAACACGAAATTAAAATTTCTGCTTTACTATTTTTGCCTTAACTCCTCAGCCTCCTGCAATAGAAACGACATCACTAGATTCTTCCATAGGAATTCTCATTCATGGGAATCGTTTCTACAGATGCTGGATCTGACCCCTCACAATCAAAACACATGTGGAGCTGTTTCAATACCAAGGAAATACCTCAGTCAGTGAAAGTTCATTGCTCAATGCAAAAAAAAACCTTTGAGACTTTTGTCATCACTTCCGATATTTCCACTACATTTCTCACTTTTCCCTCAGCCTGACTGGCCAATTTACATGTCCGTTGCATGCATGCTTGCTTCCCTCAGTTGCCACCAGCATTTTGATAGTGAGCTATGTAAAGCAGATTATCACATAATACGCCAAAGGCCTATCAGTGTACTAGATATACATAGCATTCCTGTTGGAAATAACCGTCCAAAACTCGCCGCCTGGATGGGCCACATAGCCCAGCAAGAAACATATCCCCTTGTATTTTATTTTCGTTCTCTTTTCGGTTCTACCATCGTGGAAAAGGTGTAGCATCCTTAGGTTCCGCTCAAACGGGTTCAATAAGTTATTGCTTTACGACCATCAAGAACATTATCAGCGTGGACAACGTTATGCACCTCAACTCTGTACAGATTGCAGAATGTACGAACTCACTTTCAAGGACCTTGCAAATCCATAGGATCATAGTGTGATTTTGAGGAGTAATAGCTGTTTATCTACCAGGTGGTGTGAATCATGAGGGTCATGTGGTAATGACAACAGCTGATTTCATGGGTGTTATCATTGGCGTTCTACAAGAACGGATCAATAAATATTACGGTTTTGCCAATGATCTGTTCATCTCTCCGATTTGTGATACGACGCTTGCGTTTCGGCTCGCACTTCTGGACTGTTCTGCATGGCTGACGGTGGCTTTCACATTTGATTGATGTGTTGCAAAGGCTGCAGAAGTGAGTTTGTACCGGGAAGACGCCGATTACAATGGTAGTGGTTGAGGGCATAGGAGGTTTTCTAAAGGTATTCTCCATTTCTCTTTGCAGCAGCAACTTTCGCGGTTATTGACAATGTTCCATGGCGCTGTATTCTCAGTGCAGATTACATTACTTCACCAGTGTGAGCAGTTTATCAGATGTTTAATAGGACCATGACGCCATTATTCCCAATCGGTTTAATTCTGTTTTTCAATGCTTAAACAGTCAGACATGTTATCGGAACAAACAGAGTCCGCCGAGGACTCCGGAACAGCAATGACAATTTTATTTATTGCGGATCACCTTTATAGTGTCTACTATGATCCGGCAATCTCTGAATTGCTTTTACACAGACAGATATCTTAATTCGCCGTCGTTTATCTTGCAGGAGTTTGGGTGCATGCTGCAATTTCTCTGCACCTGCACCAACACGTGTATCTACACCCTGTCCCAGAGGAAATTCAGGGGAGAGGTGAAGAAAGGTGAACCGCCTCCAGTGTCAGCACATGTTTTCCAACATAAAGCAGCATATACTTTCAAAGATAAACCTCCTGAAAATATTCGTATTAAGGCCTCACCAGTGTGTTATAAAGCCTCGAAATTACAACCTTGCTCTTTCTTTTTAATACTCTTGGGGTGAATGCTAACATCGCATTTGTGTTGCTCACAACCGACTCAATCTGCAAATTAACCTTCAGGTAATTCTGCACAAGGACTGAATGTCCCTTTGCGCCTCCGATTTTTGAATTTCCTTTCCGTTTATTTCTGCTAGCAAAATGCAAGACCACACACTTCCCGACACTATATTCCATCTGCTACACTTTACCCATTTTCCTAATCTTTAAACCTTCTGTAGCCTCTCTACTTCCTCAAAACTACCTATCCCTCCACCTATCTTCGTAGCGTCCGCAAGGCTTTCAACAAAGCCATCAATTACTTCATCCAACTTCTTTACATAAATAATGAAACAATAAGCAGTTGCACACGCGAGCAATTATGGAACACCACGTGCCACGATCAACCAACCAGAAAAGGCTCCCTTTATTTCTACATTTTCCCTCCTGCCAATAACCCTCAGCTTAATCCAAAAAAAAAATCTTTCCAGTAATACCATAGGCTCATAGTTTGGTAACCAGCTTCAGGTGTGGCATTTATCTTCTGAAAATGCAAGAACATTTCTCCCTTTCTTCTTTTCTCCAACCGATTCTCCTTTGCCTGTCCTGCTTCGAACTTATTCAAAGAAATCCAAATGATTGTCAGGCAAAATTTTGCCTTGAGGAATCAATGCTGACTATGGCTTCTTTTATCATTTGCCTCCAAGTACTCTGACACCTCATCATTATCAAACGACTCACCACTTCTCAACGACCGTTGTCAGACCATCTGGCCTTTAATTTCCTCCCTTCGGTCTCTCTCCTTTCCCGAGCTGTGGAGTCACACTTGCAATGTTCCGGTGTTCCAGAACGATTCTTGAATACATATATATATATTTTTTTTTTTCCGTGAAAGATCATTGCAAATGCCTCAACGATCTCACCAGCTACCTCTTTAAGAACCCTGGGCTGTACTCTATCGGGTCTAGGTGACTTATCTACTTTTCCGATGACATTCAACGGCATCTTCACACACTTATGACTTCTTACAACCTAGAAGGTCGACGCACTGTTGCAGTATTCCACAGTGATTACTGATGTAAAACACTTATTCAGTTCGTCCGTCATTTCCTTGTCTCCACTACGATTAACTAGCAGCGTTTTCCAGCAATCCGATATGCACTCTCGGGTCTCCTTTCCACTTAATATACCTAAAGATGTTACTGTATCCGTTTAAACATTACTTTCCTTTTCAATTTTTGTCCTTACCAATCATCTAACCCTACTATCTGTGCTGCATTATAATTCATCCATTTAACTTTAATGTTAGCCATAACTTCACTTGTTAAACACAATTGTGTGATTTTGCCATTAGAATATCTCTTCCTCTTTGGAGTTTGTACATCCTCTGCCTCCGAATTGCTTCCAGAATTTCTGGCAATTGTTGCTCTACCGTTATCTCAATCAGTGTTCCTCTGCAGTAATATCTGGTCAACTACTCTCTCCAGCCTCTGTAATCCCCGTACTTCTGTGTTATGCTGATACATCTGACCTCAGCTTCTACTTCTCAAATTTTAATGCGAACTCCATCATATTATAATCACTATTTCTGAAGGGTTCTTCTACTTTAAACTCTCTGAATGACCTTATCCAAAATAGTTGGTTTTCGAGTAGCCTCAGTCATGAACTGCTCTAAAAACCATCTTGGAGGCATTCTAGAAATCTCACCTCTTGGGATCCAACAACAGCTTTATTTTTCTAATCTACCTGCCTTTATCATTCTCCCATGACTATTTTGATATTGTTCTTTTCGCATGGTATAATTTTTTGACGTGTTTTACTTTGTAGACCCAATACTTACTACTGCATGGGGGTCTGGATATAACTCCCATTAGGGTGTTTTTACACTTACAATTCCTTACCTCTACCCTCAACTATTTAACACCTTCCGACGCTATGCGACCCCTTTCAAATCACTTGACTTCATTTTTTTTTTGCCAGTAGCTCTCTAGGCCATACTCTCTACCTGTACTTTCGATATGATGTGTATACAAACTTTTGTACATGGGCATTAGCCTCCAAGCTATAAGCTTCTTTGAGTCACGATTTAGTGATCCGCACAACGTCATACCTGCCAATCTGTAACTGTGCCTCAAGTTCATCTAACCGTATTCCGTGTACTGCGTGCATTGAAACAAAGTACCTTCAGTCCTTTGTCAAAGTTCGATATGCCTTGCCGAATCTGCGCAAACTGCTGGAGTAGTGGAAACGTTGCCATGCTCTCTTGGTAATTACACTGACCTGCTGGGCCCAAGACAGCTTCTCGGAAAAAATAACAGCGGGGAATGCAATGTTCGTGATCCTCTGAGTCACAAATGAAACGCTGGTGTAATAGGGGGCTAGCTACATAACTGTGTGGTGCACCCGTGCTGATGGAAATCATGCAGGAGACGCTGTTGCAAAACCGAATTGATGGGCTCGGTCAAAATGACAATTTTTCATGGTAAGACAGGGAAGTGACCGCGAATTTTCACTTTTATAAGATTTATAACGTGATATATGGGCATAATTACGTAATTTGGCCCATCCAGCCAGTTTCGCTATTTCATCATTGCTGATCTATTTCCCTCTCAGCCCCAAACTCCTGCATTCTCCCCGTATCCATTCATGCCCTGACTACCTCTGCCTTGCCCATACACGAGGTGTTGGATACGGATTCCACAAATTCATCACTCTCTTGCCTTCTGCTCCGTTCTAAAAGGACGACCTTCTCTTCTGAGGATGTGTCCTCTGGCCGTATACTCTTGCAATATAGGTAACAGCCTCTCCACCTCCACTTCAGCTTTGTTGGTTACACATATTCAGCTTTGTCTTGTTTGCTTGTTATTTGTTTAAACTACTTTAACAAATTTTTCAGGCCTAATTTTTCCTGGAACAATGAAGCTGATACGATTTATTTCATCATGTGACTCCAAGCATCCCGATACCACATCTTTAATAATCCAGTCGAATATCTTCCCAACCGTTGAGGTCAGATCAACTGGCATATAACTTCCATTCTTCTGTCTCTCTCCTTTCTTGAAGAGTGGGGTGACATCTGCAATTTTCTACTGTCCCCGTATCTAGAGATTCTTGAAAAATCATGACTAATTCATCTACAATCTCTTTGGACATCTCCTTCAGACCCCAGAGCTGAGCACCGTCTGGTCCAGGTAACGTATTAACATTCAGATCCCACGAGTCCTCTCCGTAGTAATGACAGATTCACGTATTCCTGAACCCCTGGCACTCCCGAACTTGTGGCAAGCTGCTAGTGTCTTCCACAGTGAATACGTCCAAGAAACTGAGACAGTTCGTCCGGCATTTTCTTCTCTCACATTGCATCCTGTTTGGCATCTTTCCAGCCGTCTGATAAGCACTCGCCCGTCTCTTTTAAACTTTATGTATCTCAAGGAACATATGGTATCCATCTGAATATGATTGGCTTGCTTACTTTCGCATTCCATCTTTCCTTCCATAATGCTTTTTTGTGCCTATTAAAGGTTTTTAATAGCTTTCCAATCCTCTAACATCCCACGAATGCTTGCTCTATTACAGGGCCCACTTTCGGTTTTCTGTTGACATTGACTTCTTGTTATCCATGGTTCTGTTACCTCGCCATTAGCACACTTCTTTTTTTTTTCTTGGGATTTACAAATCCTGAACCTTTCGAATTACTTCCAGAATTTCCAGCCATTGCTGCTCTTCTGTTACCCCAATCAGTGTTATTTTCCAATCAGTTCATGCAAATCTCTCCCTAATGCCTTTGTAATTGGCTTTCCTCCATCGCAATATTCACACATCTGACTTTAAGGTCTCCTTCTCAAATTTCAGTGTGAATTGTGTCATATTATGATCACATTTCCATCAGTGGTCTTTCTTTATCTTAAGCTCTCGAATCAAGCCCCGTCGTTGCACCGCACCCAATCCAAAATAACTGCTCCGCTGATGGGCCCAACGTAAGCTGCTCTAAAGAGCCATCTTGCAGGTATGCTAGAAGTTCCCGCATTTGGAATCCAACACCATTAAGATTTTCCCAATCTACCTGTATGTTGAAATTCCCTATGACAATTGCAACCCTACACTTTTAGCCTGTATTTTGTATCTCCTGTTATAATTTGTTGACCTCAATCTTACTACTCTTTGGAAGTCTGTAAATAACTTCCAAGAGGAACTTCTAACCATTGCAGATCCTTAGCTCTACCCAAAAATATTCAACACCTTCCGACCCGAGGTCACCTCAATCAAACGATGTGATTTCCCTTTTTGTTTTAACCATAGCGCCATTGCACCCCTTCTGCCTGTCCTTTCGGGAAAATGTGTATCCTTGGACGTTAACCTCCCAGCTATATATTCTTTGAGTCACGATTTATTGATAGCCACAACTTCATAGCTGCTAATCTGTCACCGTGCTGCAATTCGTTCACCTTGTTTGATTAACATCTACTGCGAGCATTCAAACAAAACACCTTTAGCCTTGTTTTCACCCTCTTCGCTTTTGTCCACCTTTTATATTGCAACTTATCTTATTGATTGCAATTTTGATCTATCATCAGCCTCTGTTTGCTGGGAGAGCCTCTCTTGATAAACCAGCTACTTCATGCCCAACACTGTAACACTTGTTCTCATCCACTGTCAAGCTAGTTTACTTAATTGAAATACTAATGAAGATTACCTTATTAATTTAATCGTGTTAAATTGCTGTGTTAACTACTATAAAATTATACATGTTTGGAAGTGATAATAAAGTTAAACACATTTTCTCCAATCATCTTATCTAATAAACATCCTTACTTTTGTGTCATAGAGAAGGAATGTGGGACGTTCTCCTTCGGAATCGTAAATAAACAGTTTGTTTTTAAATGTGTTCTGTTGTGATTTCCCTGATGGGCGCATCCATTGCGCTAACACAATGTATCGAAATCGCTCAGGAGAAATGTTTGGACACTGGGCTGTATCTGATGTGACTACTAAGCTGCTAAGATTAGTTTGGAGATTGCTTTATAAAAGCTTTCAATTCCATTATCAGTAGCTTTCGGCAGTAGAAGCCTTTTAATCTGATCGTCACGGCACACAGAGAATGGAATATCCAGCAATTTACTACATAGAGAGTGTTTATTATCCTGTACTGACCGCTATCGGTATCCCTCGTAAGTAACTGACTGGAGAATGTCTGTAATTATTTATTGCTCTATCTGCTGCTCTCTATTATATTCGCCTTAAAAACCATTACACATAGTTATTGTCTGATGAGGGATTTCGATCTTATCAGGTTTGAAATATATTCTTCTTTCTTCTTTCTTCCTTTCCTTATGGCTGTTTTCCTGGGCAACTGCATCAACCGAATTAGCACAAATATTCAAAGGTTTTATATACTTCAAAAGTATATATAATGTCAGAGAAATTTACATCCTGAAATGCTTTTTTTTTCGCAACCATCCACGAAACAGAGGAATGCCCCAAAAGAATGAATGACAATTAAATGTTAGAACCCCAAAGTTGCCGCCCCAGATTCCCTTCCTCCCCCGCATATGCGGCAGGAAGCAACGATCCCTCTGCCCCCACCAGCAAAAAAAGCATCGGCTTCCACCACCGAACTCTCAAGCGTGAGCAAAGCGAGGGGGGAGGCATAACAAACAGCTCGCTGATTTACAATGTTAAAAGTCTGTGGCGTTGTTGTTCCGAGCACTGATCCGAAAGATCTCCGGTCTCTGGGCACACAGCCTTAGATCTTCCATCACCCACGACACACCGATCCAGACCCACGAGGTCTCGGCACTCCGAAGGCGAGCAGAGCTCTCAGATCGAGCCCTTGGCGTGCCGAGTAACTGCCAGTCGTGAAACCCCGAAAGCTGCTCCCCTTCCCACAAAGAACCGTATTCAGCGTGCAAATCCAGGTCGGGGTCAAAAGAACGCTGAAAGGGAAAATAGAGAAATTACATTGGAACTAGAGCGGTTTCCAAAGATGCAAGCAAACGAGTCGACGTTAGACGCCATTAATCCTCTTATGCTCCTAAGCTATAGATGTATTTCTAGCGATTTACCTTGCCCGACCATCATGCAACAACTGAGGAATCGTTTTCAACATAATTGTTTTAATATATTTTCAGTTGCAACAGTAACCGAAGAGAATATGACCGTTCCTTTTCCCTTTTCGGACTTGTTTTTTTACTTCTCTCATCTTAATTTGAACTCTGCGCGTTCCTGTACTCACATGTGCGACATCACAAGAAACGGTGTATCTAGGCTCACGAAATACCCACTCTCAATGCTCCCTTCGGCTTTATCAGCTACAAAGCTAGAACCAGTCCAAATGGCTGCGTCGATCAGCCGCGCCCTCTTAAATGTGCCATGGAGTCCCTTTGCCAACAGCTGGAGATTTGCCGACTCAACTTTTATTCAGATCCTCCCTGGAATCAGAAGGATAATTTTCCTTCAGTCAGTAAACAATTTTATATAAATCCGGTAAAATTGATCGGCTTTTGTGCGCTTGAAGCTAACTCTTCTGTTCTTCCTTTCCAGTTAATTTGATGGCTGTTGTGATCCTTTGTCGTGGAAAATGCGGACTCTCCAAATGCATCACCCGTTACCTGGTGGCGATGGCATCAGCTGATTTATTGGGTGTTATCATCGGTGTTATATTGGAGCAGATCCATCATATTTATGTTTATGCGAGATTTTTGTTCATTACTCCGATTTGTGCTACGTCACTTGTCTTTAGGCTCGCAGCCATGGACTGCTCTGTCTGGTTGACAGTGTCTTTCACATTTGATCGATGTATTGCAATTTGTAGCCAAGACCTGCGTGAACGATTTTGCACTGTGAAGACGGCGACGATAGTGGTGGTGATTGTGGGCTTAGGGAGTTGTCTAAGGTGTTCGCCATTTTACTTTTCAGTGGATCATTCCGCGATTAATAATAACTTTCCATGGCGATGTACTGGCAGTGCAGATTACTTTACTTCACCAGTGTGGAAGGCTTACCAGATGTTTAATACTATTACTACACCTTTATTGCCAATCGGTTTAATTCTATTGTTTAATGTTTTAACAGTCAGTCACATCATCGCGGCAAACAGAGTCCGCCGAGGACTCCGGAGCAGCAATGACAATAAGAAGGATTCAGAGGTGGAGAACCGGAGAAAGTCAATGATTTTACTGTTCGCTCTATCAGCCAATTTCATTATATTGTGGATCCCTTTTATAGTCTCTACTATGATCTGGCAGGCTCAAAATTACCGTTATACAGACAGATACCTTAACTCGCCGAGGTTTATCGTGCAAGAGTTTGGGTTTATGTTGCAATTTCTCTGCACCTGCACCAACACGTGTATCTACACACTGTCCCAGAGGAAATTCAGGGAAGAGATGAAGACCGGAGTGAAACATCTGGTCACATTGAATGGCCGACTTTGTAGATAATCGGAAGATGAATTGTACGCTTTGTTATAATTTTTTGAACTATTTGTTGGTCTGATCAATATAACATAAATTAGCATCGTCAGGAGCTTGACGTTTGGAAGCGTGCTTTTCCATCAATGGCAGCCAAGTGACCCTCCTCAAGTGTCAAAATCATGGTCCAACTTCGGTGTAATATCGGCGAATTTGTAACACGTACATTTGTTTCCCATATTTGTGACACATATACTTCTTTATATTCCCATCAAAATATGTATTTTAATTTGTCACATTACCGAATTTGTGATCAGATCGGTATGACACTGTTTCGTACCGAGGTGATATTATATTTTCAGAACTATTGTCTTCATTAGAATGAGTGAATATGGAAAGCTGGGTCAGAAAATTAATGCCTGAGACCTGACGATAGGTCTTCGACCAGAATAGTTAATTTCCTTTCTTTCTCTCCTCCATTGTTACCTCACCTGCGTTTTCGTTTCTGTTTCAGATTCCCCATTCTAAAGGTTACCTTGGTTAGATTGGGTTTTCGGGGAAATAAACAGTTTATATCAGAGGAGTTTCTCCTCAATATTATACAGGAAACGATTTTCAACCTCCAGTGTGGCGTATTTTGTATTTTCACATCTATTCTGATAAAATTGCATGAATATGCATCAAGTGAAAATTGGATAATATAACAGTTATTTTATTTCTGCACAGCTCAGGGAAGTTATCATTTAATCTATCAACAGTACCCCGGCAGAAGTCTCACAGATCAGAGATACAGATTATTTAGACATACACCGCAGATCAGCGCGGTTGCTTCTGGCTCAGGGATCCATGCCCGCCAGCAATCCGGCATTCTCCAAACCCATCACAGAATAAATTACAACTACCAATTAACATGCTCACAGTGAGAATTTTAGACTCTGGGAGGAAAGGAAGCACACGGAGAAAGTCCATGCATATGAGCTTTCTTACGAAGGACACCGGACTCCGATGCCCCGAGCAGTCGCAGTTTCGTGCTAACAGTACTCTATCGCCGTTAAATGTATGCGTGCATTTTCAAGCGTTTGATAGTGTTAACAATGACTTATTGTTTCTTCAAAATGTGAATGTGTTTCAGGTACTTTACGAGAATATCTACAGTACACGTGCATTAAATATATTAAAAGACTTTTGAAGATTTGTTAGGCCTATGTAATTAGATAATGAAACCTTACCAAGAAGAAAATGTTTATGTTCAAGCCGAAGTAGTTTCCTCTGCCGCTCAATACTGTTCCGTCATTTCGCACGTCAGAAGGTTTCTCAATTTGAAAATGGGGCTCTCGTTTTACCATATCGTCCCGGAGTGCAAATGACTCTATCTGATTGTTGAATTTCATTTTTCAAGTTTATTTGTAAACGTTGCAAGAGGCTGTACATTTTTCTCTTATTGCAACATGCGTCTTTTACTTTTTATCTAACGGTACCTCTTTTTGAGTTACGAACTCTCACCAGCCATATATTCCATTATATTTAACCAAAAAGCAGAGCCTAAAATGAAACGTACAGCCACCTTTCCGATAACCTAGAAGATTTAAAAACAACACTCTGGGCTAGCTGTCCGGTTCCGACAGCCACAAACAATGGCCGATTTATTTTTCTTTTTAGTTTTATCTAAACTTAGTATATGTTGCTTGCCACTTTATGCCAATTTCTTAAATACGGACTATTAGTCATTTTAATGCATATGCAATTATTACATTAGCTTCTAAATCTGTTTTACTGAGATTAAATAATAATCAGTAATGCTCGGTTTTCCAACAATACTTACTGACTTACTGACCATGACACCACAAGAGAAGCAAGGAGGGTTCTCCATCTACGTCTGCACATTCCTTCGCATACAGATATAGAAGGATTCTTCATTGCGGTTTTCATAACACCTTTTAGAAAGTCAGCAAAGTTAGGACCAGGAAGACCGGTGGACCACTGTTAACCTGGTCAATACACTTTGAACTATGACCCTCCCAAGATACAGGGCACAAGCCAACATGGCTTCCAAATCAATGTGGCACGCAAGCCTCGAAACCCTATGATTATGATCGTTTGGGAAATGTTTCCACATTACTGGATAAAAAATAGCAAGTATATCGTTTTCTCTACAGATGCTTTTAACTCGATCCTCCAAAATCCCTCCTCCACCTGGTTGCAGCTAACTTTCAAATGTTCAAAGATTCGAAGGTTAACTTAACATCAAAGTGTACAACTCTGAGATGATACTTCTCCAGACATCGACGAAACAGCGAAAGAAAAGAGCAGAATCACGATCATCAACCCCCCAAATCCTTCCTACCCGCACGAAAAAAAAAGATCAAAAACCGAATAGCACGTCGACCCCAAAATTCCCGTCTCCCAGGCACAAAATAACGAGAAAGGTCTGGTGAAAAACATATTATATTAAAACCTATAAGACTGTTAAAAGTCCCGTTTCACATGTCCATATCCAAAACGGAGAGAACCTAGTTCACATTCTCCAGGCATAGCGGTCCACATTTCCTTCTCGAGCAGCATGCCATTTGACCAAAGCAGAAAAGTAAGTTTATCCGCTCCGACAGCAGCCCGTTACCCAGCGATCAAAAGGCAGTCTTCTCTCTCCGGAGCAGAACAGTTTCACCAGCAATCAAAAGGCAGGCAGCCGGCGCTAACCGTCCGTATTCGCCTCGATGGTTCAATCTCTCTCGTCACTTTAATCGGCGAACGAGGAAGACTTTATTCGGCGAAGTGAATTCCAACATCGTGTTGCGCTCGACCTGCAGCCTTCTCGCCACGACACGCTACCACTGTCTCCCGGAATAAGAGACTGCAGAGCGCTGAAGCACCATGACGATCTCCAAAGTGCATCACATGTTCCACCAGTTTCAGAATCAAGGCGAAAAGCAATTGTAAAGGACATAAAAGAACATACTTAGCTTCATGATCTATCCAGAGATGTCAACCAAAGTGCATCCTCGGTGCTGTAGGTTATTATGTAACAAAAACTTCGAATATCCAAATTGATGCTGCATCAGCATAACACTGTCAGGCTATAAATAGAATTCACCAATGCTGTCGCCACTGTTACAAACTTAAGTCTTTCTGTTTAAATTCTTCCTATCCCCTCCCCTGAACTGCTCTCAGTGTCTCCACAAACACGAAATTAAAATTTCTGCTTTACTATTTTTACCTTAACTCCTCAGCCTCCTGCAATAGAAACGACATCACTAGATTCTTCCATGGGAATTCTCATTCATGGGAATCGTTTCTACAGATGCTGGATCTGACCCCTCACAATCAAAACACATGTGGAGCTTTTTCAATACCAAGGAAATACCTCAGTCAGTGAAAGTTCATTGCTCAATGCAAAAAAAAACTTTGAGACTTTTGTCATCACTTCCGGTATTTTCACTACATTTCTCACTTTTCCCTCAGCCTGACTGGCCAATTTACATGTCCGTTGCATGCATGCTTGCTGCCCTCAGTTGCCACCAGCATTTTGATAGTGAGCTATGTAAAGCAGATTATCATATAGTACGCCAAAGGCCTATCAGTGTACTAGATATACATAGCATTCCTGTTGGAAATAACCGTCCAAAACTCGCCGTCTGGATGGGCCACACAGCCCAGCAAGAAACATATCCCCTTGTATTTTATTTTCGTTCTCTTTTCGCTTCTACCATCGTGGAAAAGGTGTAGCATCCTTAGGTTCCGCTCAAACGGATTCAAGAAGTTATTGCTGTACGACCATCAGGAACATTATCAGCGTGGACAACGTTATGCACCTCAACTCCGTACAGATTGCAGAATGTACGAACTCACTTTCAAGGACCTTGCAAATCCATAGGATCATAGTGTGATGTTGAGGAGCAATAGCTGTTTATCTACCTGGTGGTGTGAATCATGAGGGTCATGTGGTAATGACAACAGCTGATTTCATGGGTGTTATCATTGGCGTTCTGCAAGAGCGGATCAATAAATATTACGGTTTTGCCAATGCTCTGTTCATCTCTCCGATTTGTGATACGACGCTTGCATTTCGGCTCGCACTTCTGGACTGTTCTGCATGGCTGACGGTGGCTTTCACATTTGATTGATGTGTTGCAAAGGCTGCAGAAGCGAGTTTGCACCGAGAGGACGCCGATTTCAATGGTAGTGATTGTGGGCATAGGAGGTTTTCTAAGGTATTCTCCATTTCTCTTTGCAGCAGCAACTTTCGCGGTTATTGACAATGTTCCATGGCGCTGTATTCTCAGTGCAGATTACGTTACTTCACCAGTGTGAGCAGTTTATCAGATGTTTAATAGGACCATGACGCCATTATTCCCAATCGGTTTAATTCTGTTATTCAATGCTTAAACAGTCAGACATGTTATCGGAACAAACAGAGTCCGCCGAGGACTCCGGAACAGCAATGACAATTTTATTTATTGCGGATCACCTTTATAGTCTCTACTATGATCAGGCAATCTCTGAATTACTTTTACACAGACAGGTATCTTAATTCGCCGTCGTTTATCTTGCAGGAGTTTGGGTGCATGCTGCAATTTCTCTGCACCTGCACCAGCACGTGTATCTACACCCTGTCCCAGTGGAAATTCAGGGGAGAGGTGAAGAAAGGTGAACCCTCTCCAGTGTCAGCACATGTTTTCCAACATAAAGCAGCACATACTTTCAAAGATAAGCCTCCTGAGAATATTCGTATTAAGGCCTCACCAGTGTGTTATAAAGCTTCGAAATTACAACCTTGCTTTTTCTTTTTAATACTCTTGGGGTGAATGCTAACATCGCATTTACGTTGCTCACAACCGACTCAATCTGCAAATTAACCTTCAGGTAATTCTGCACAAGGACTGAATGTCCCTTTGCGCCTCCGATTTTTGAATTTCCTTTCCGTTTATTTCTGCTAGCAAAATGCATGACCACACACTTCCCGACACTATATTCCATCTGCTACACTTTACCCATTTTCCTAATCTCTAAACCTTCTGTAGCCTCTCTACTTCCTCAAAACTACCTATCCCTCCACCTATCTTCGTAGCGTCCGCAAGGCTTTCAACAAAACCATCAATTACTTCATCCAACTTCTTTACATAAATAATGAAACAATAAGCAGTTGCACACGCGAGCAACTACGGAACACCACGAGCCACGATCAACCAACCAGAAAAGGCTCCCTTTATTTCTACATTTTCCCTCCTGCCAATAACCCTCAGCTTAATCCAAGAAAAAAATCTTTCCAGTAATACCATAGGCTCATAGATTGGTAACCAGCTTCAGGTGTGGCATTTATCTTCTGAAAATGCAAGAACATTTCTCCTTTTCTTCTTTTCTCCAACCGATTCTCCTTTGCCTGTCCTGCTTCGAACTTATTCAAAGAAATCCAAATGTTTGTCAGGCAAGATTTTGCCTTGAGTAATAAATGCCTACTATGGCTTCTTTTATCATTTGCCTCCAAGTACTCTGACACCTCATCATTATCAAACGACTCACCACTTCTCAACGACTGTGGTCAGTCCATCTGGCCTTTAATATCCTCACTTCGGTCTCTCTCCTTTCCCAAGCAATGGAGTCACACTTGCAATGTTCCAGTGTTCCGGAACGATTCTTGAATATATATATATATTTGTTTTCCTGAAAGATCATTACAAATGCCTCAACGATCTCACCAGCTACCTCTTTAAGAACCCTGGGCTGTACTCTATCTCGTCCAGGTGACTTATCTACTTTTCTGATGACATTCTCCGTATCAACGGCATCTTCACACACTTATGACGTCTTACAGCCTAGAAGGTCGACGCACTGCTGCAGTATTCTACAGTGATTACTGATGTAAAACACTTATTCAGTTCGTCCGGCATTTCCTTGTCTCCACTACGATTAACTAGCAGCGTTTTCCAGCGATCCGATATTCATTCTCGGGTCTCCTTTCCACTTAATATACCTAAAGATGTTACTGTATACGTTTAAACATTACTTTCCTTTTCCATTTTTGTCCTTACCAATCATCTAACCCTACTATGTGTGCTGCATTATAATTCATCCATTTAACTTTAATGTTAGCCATAACTTCACTTGTTAACCACAATTGTGTGATTTTGCCTTTAGAATATCTCTTCCTGAAGGAAGGAGAGAAACATCTGGTCACATTAATGGCCGACTTTGTAGATAATCGGAAGATGAATTGTACGCTTTGTTATAATTTTCTGAACTATTTGTTGGTCTGATCAATATAACATAAATTAGCATCGTCAGGAGCTTGAAGTTTGGAAGCGTGCTTTTCCATCAATGGCAGCCAAGTGACCCTCCTCAAGTGTCCCAAATAATAAACTATTGCCAATGTCGGTCTTACATCCGCAGAATTACATTTAAAATGATAGGATTAATACCGAAATCTGGCCAACGAACCACTTGATGCAAGTGTGATTCATACATTGGTAGAATTATATTCTGATTGACAGGATCATCTATCCACTGAACACGCTTGCACATCCTCTATGGCTGGCGGAGAAATGAACCTTGGACATAACTATCCGGTGGCTGACGAAGTGAGTGGGGTTTAAGTATCGGATCTCCGTTATTCTGGTTTCAAAAATTGAGGTAACCCGCTGTTCTCTGAGAAAGAGAAGTATACACGCAGGTTGACCTGCCCTGGAGTCTTTATGAAAGGGATTAGTATGGAAAATGCATCTCCGACGTGAACCTCACAGTAAAACATCGCTATACATTTCAAGCGATGCTGTGATTTATCTCATCGATAAGGTTTCCTTCTACAAATCTATTCGCGTCAAAGGCAAGTTTTATGTCCAAAATCATGGTCCAACTTCGATGTAATATCGGCGAATTTGTAACACGTACATTTGTTTCCCATATTTTTGACACACATGTTTCTTTATATTACCATCAAAATATGTATTTTAATTTGTCACATTACCGAATTTGTGAACAGATCTGTATGACTCTGTTTCGTACCGAGGTGATATTATATTTTCAGAACTATTGTCTTCATTAGAATGAGTGAATATGGAAAGCTGGGTCAGAAAATTAATGCCTGACACCTGACGATAGGTCTTCGACCAGAATAGTTAATCTCCTTTCTTTCTCTCCTCCATTGTTACCTCACCTGCGTTTTCGTTTCTGTTTCAGATTCCCCATTCTAAAGGTTTCCTTGGTTAGATTGGGTTTTCGGGGAAATAAACAGTTTATATCAGAGGAGTTTCCCCTCAATATCATACAGGAAACGATCTTCAACATCCAGTGTGGAGTATTCTGTATTTTCACATCTATTCTGATAAAATTGCATGAATATGCATCAAGTGAAAATTGGATAATATAGTAGTTACTTTTATTTCTGCACAGCTCAGGGAAGTTATCATTTAATTTATCATCAGCACCCCGGCAGAAGTCTCACAGATCAGAGATACAGATTATTTAGACATACACCGCAGATCAGCACGGTTGCTTCTGGCTCAGGGATCCATGCTCGGCAGCAATCCGGCATTCCCCAAACTCATCACAGAATAAATTACAACTACCAATTAACATGCTCACAGTGAGAATTTTAGACTGTGGGAGGAAAGGAAGCACACGGAGAAAGTCCATCCATATGAGCTTTCTTACGAAGGACACCGGACTCCGATGCCCGAACAGTCGCAGTTTCGTGCTAACAGTACTCTATCGCCGTTAAATGTATGCGTGCATTTTCAAGCGTTTGATAGTGTTAACAATGACTTATGGTTTCTTCAAAATGTGAATGTGTATCAGGTACATTACGAGAATATCTACAGCACACGTGCATTAGTTAAATATATCAAAAGACTTTTGAAGTTTTTTTAGGCCTACGTAGTTAGATAATGAAACCTTACCAAGAAGAAAATGTTTATGCTCAAGCCGAAGTAGTTTCCTCTGCCGCTCAATACTGTTCCGTCATTTCGCACGTCAGAAGGTTTCTTAATTTGAAAATGGGGCTCTCGTTTTACCATATCGTCCCGGAGTGCAAATGACTCTATCTGATAGTTGAATTTCATTTTTCAAGTTTGTTTGTAAACATTGCCAGAGGCTGTACGTTTTTCTCTTATTGCAACATGCGTCTTTTACTTTTTATCTCACGGTACCTCTTTTTGAGTTACGAACTCTCACCAGCCATATATTCCATTATATTTAACCAAAAAGCAGAGTCTAAAATGAAACGTACAGCCACCTTTCCGATAAACTAGAAGATTTAAAAACAACACTCTGGGCTAGTTGTCCGGTTCCGACAGCCATAAACAATGGCCGATTTATTTTTCTTTTTAGTTTTATCTAAACTTAATATATGTTGCTTGCCACTTTATGCCAATTTCTTAAATACGGACTATTTGCCATTTTAATGCATATGCAATTATTACATTAGCTTCTAAATCTGTTTTACTGAGAGTAAATAATAATCAGTAGTGCTCGGTTTTCCAACAATACTTACTGACTTACTGACCATGACGCCACAAGAGAAGCAAGGAGGGTTCTCCATCTACGTCTGCACATTCCTTCGCATACAGATATAGAAGGATTCTTCATTGCGGTTTTCATAACACCTTTTAGAAAGTCAGCAAAGTTAGGACCAGGAAGACCGGTGGACCACTGTTAACCTGGTCAATACCCTTTGAACTATGACCCTCCCAAGATACAGGGCACAAGCCAACATGGCTTCCAAATCAATGTGGCACGCAATTCTCTAAACCCTATAATAAGGTTATGATCGTTTGGGAAATGTTTCCACATTACTGGATATAAAATAGTAAGTATCGCGTTTTCTCTACAGATGCTTTTAACTCGATCCTCCAAAATCCCTCCTCCACATGGTTACAGCTAACTTTCAAATGTTCAAAGATTCGCAGGTTAACTTAACATCAAAGTGTACAACTTTGAGATGATACTTCTCCAGACATCGACGAAACAGAGAAAGAAAAGAGCAGAATCACGATCATCAACCCCCCAAATCCTTCCTACCCGCACGAAAAAAAAGACCAAAAACCGAATAGCACGTCGACCCCAAAATTCCCGTCTCCCAGGCAGAAAACAACGAGAATGGTCGGGTGAAAAACATATTATATTAAATCCTATAAGACTGTTAAAAGTCCCGTTTCACATGTCCATATCCAAAACGGTGAGAACCTGGTTCACATTCTCCAGGCATAGCGGTCCACATTTCCTTCTCGAGCAGCATGCCATTTGACCAACGCTGAAAAGTAAGTTTATCCGCTCCGACAGCAGCCCGTTACCCAGCGATCAAAAGGCAGTCTTCTCTCTCCGGAGCAGAACAGTTTCACCAGCAATCGAAAGGCAGGCAGCCGGCGCTAACCGTCCGTATTCGCCTCGATGGTTCAATCTCTCTCGTCACTTTAATCGGCGAACGAGGAAGACTTTAATCGGCGAAGTGAATTCGAACATCGTTTTGCGCTCGACCTGCAGCCTTCTCGCCACGACACGCTACCACTGTCTCCCGGAATAAGAGACTGCAGAGCGCTGAAACACCATGACGATCTCCAAAGTGCATCACATGTTCCACCAGTTTAAGAATCAAGGCAAAAAGCTATTGTAAAGGACATAAAAGAACATACTTAGCTTCATGATCTCTCCAGAGATGTCAACCAAAGTGCATCCTCGGTGCTGTAGGTTATTATGTAACAAAGACTTCGAATATCCCAATTGATGCTGCATCAGCATAACACTGTCAGGCTATAAATAGAATTCACCAATGCTGTCGCCACTGTTACAAACTTAAGTCTTTCTGTTTAAATTCTTCCTATCCCCTCCCCTGAACTGCTCTCAGTGTCTCCATAAACAAAAAATTAAAATTTCTGCTTTACTATTTTTACCTTAACTCCTCAGCCTCCTGCAATAGAAACGACATCACTAGATTCTTCCATGGGAATTCTCATTCATGGGAATCGTTTCTACAGATGCTGGATCTGACCCCTCACAATCAAAACACATGTGGAGCTGTTTCAATACCAAGGAAATACCTCAGTCAGTGAAAGTTCATTGCTCAATGCAAAAAAAAAACTTTGAGACTTTTGTCATCACTTCCGATATTTCCACTACATTTCTCACTTTTCCCTCAGCCTGACTGGCCAATTTACATGTCCGTTGCATGCATGCTTGCTGCCCTCAGTTGCCGTCAGCATTTTGATAGTGAGCTATGTAAAGCAGATTATCATATAGTACGCCAAAGGCCTATCAGTGTACTAGATATACATAGCATTCCTGTTGGAAATAACCGTCCAAAACTCGACGTCTGGATGGGCCACATAGCCCAGCAAGAAACATATCCCCTTGTATTTTATTTTCGTTCTCTTTTCGCTTCTACCATTGTGGAAAAGGTGTAGCATCCTTAGGTTCCGCTCAAACGGGTTCAAGAAGTTATTGCTGTACGACCATCAGGAACATTATCAGCGTGGACAACGTTATGCACCTCAACTCCGTACAGATTGCAGAATGTACGAACTCACTTTCAAGGACCTTGCAAATCCATAGGATCATAGTGTGATGTTGAGGAGTATAGCTGTTTATCTACCTGGTGGTGTGAATCATGAGGGTCACGTGGTAATGACAACAGCTGATTTCATGGGTGTTATCATTGGCGTTCTACAAGAGCGGATCAATAAATATTACTGTTTTGCCAATGCTCTGTTCATTTCTTCGATTTGTGATACGACGCTTGCGTTTCGGCTCGCACTTCTGGACTGTTCTGCATGGCTGACGTTGGCTTTCACATTTGTTTGATGTGTTGCAAAGGCTGCAGAAGTGAGTTTGCACCGGGAGGACGCCGATTACAATGGTAGTGGTTGTGGGCATAGGAGGTTTTCTAAGGTATTCTCCAATTCTCTTTGCAGCAGCAACTTTCGCGTTTATTGACAATGTTCCCTGGCGCTGTATTCTCAGTGCAGATTACGTTACTTCACCAGTGTGAGCAGTTTATCAGATGTTTAATAGGACCATGACGCCATTATTCCCAATCGGTTTAAATCTGTTATTCAATGCTTAAACAGTCAGACATGTTATCGGAACAAACAGAGTCCGCCGAGGACTCCGGAACAGCAATGACAATTTTATTTATTGCGGATCACCTTTATAGTCTCTACTATGATCAGGCAATCTCTGAATTACTTTTACACAGACAGATATCTTAATTCGCCGTCGTTTATTTTGCAGGAGTTTGGGTGCATGCTGCAATTTCTCTGCACCTGCACCAGCACGTGTATCTACACCCTGTCCCAGAGGAAATTCAGGGGAGAGGTGAAGAAAGGTGAACCCTCTCCCGTGTCAGCATATGTTTTCCAACATAAAGCAGCACATACTTTCAAAGATAAGCCTCCTGAGAATATTCGTATTAAGGCCTCACCAGTGTGTTATAAAGCCTCGAAATTACAACCTTGCTTTTTCTTTTTAATACTCTTGGGGTGAATGCTAACATCGCATTTTCGTTGCTCACAACCGACTCAATCTGCAAATTAACCTTCAGGTAATTCTGCACAAGGACTGAATGTCCCTTTGCGCCTCCGTTTTTGAATTTCCTTTCCGTTTATTTCTGCTGGCAAAATGCATGACACTTCCCGACACTATATTCCATCTGCTACACTTTACCCATTTTCCTAATCTCTAAACCTTCTGTAGCCTCTCTACTTCCTCAAAACTACCTATCCCTCCACCTATCTTCGTAGCGTCCGCAAGGTTTTCAACAAAGCCATCAATTACTTCATCCAACTTCTTTACATAAATAATGAAACAATAAGCAGTTGCACACGCGAGCAACTACGGAACACCACGAGCCACGATCAACCAACCAGAAAAGGCTCCCTTTATTTCTACATTTTCCCTCCTGCCAATAACCCTCAGCTTCATCCAAGAAAAAAATCTTTCCAGTAATACCATAGGCTCCTAGTTTGGTAACCAGCTTCAGGTGTGGCATTTATCTTCTGAAAATGCAAGAACATTTCTCCTTTTCTTCTTTTCTCCAACCGATTCTCCTTTGCCTGTCCTGCTTCGAACTTATTCAAAGAAATCCAAATGTTTGTCAGGCAAGATTTTGCCTTGAGTAATCAATGCTGACTATGGCTTCTTATATCATTTGCCCCCAAGTACTCTGACAACTCATCATTATCAAACGACTCACCACTTCTCAACGACTGTGGTCAGTCCATCTGGCCTTTAATTTCCTCAATTCGGTCTCTCTCCTTTCCCAAGCAGTGGAGTCACACTTGCAATGTTCCAGTGTTCCGGAACGATTCTTGAATATATATATTTGTTTTCCTGAAAGATCATTACAAATGCCTCAACGATCTCACCAGCTACCTCTTTAAGAACCCTGGGCTGTACTCTATCTCGTCCAGGTGACTTATCTACTTTTCTGATGACATTCTCCGTATCAACGGCATCTTCACACACTTATGACGTCTTACCGCCTAGAAGGTCGACGCACTGCTGCAGTATTCTATAGTGATTACTAATGTAAAACACTTATTCAGTTCGTCCGGCATTTCCTTGTCTCCACTACGATTAACTAGCAGCGTTTTCCATCGATCCGATATTCATTCTCGGGTCTCCTTTCCACTTAATATACCTAAAGATGTTACGGTATACGTTTAAACATTACTTTCCTTTTCCATTTTTGTCCTTACCAATCATCTAACCCTACTATGTGTGCTGCATTATAATTCATCCATTTAACTTTAATGTTAGCCATAACTTCACTTGTTAACCACAATTGTGTGATTTTGCCTTTAGAATATCTCTTCCTCTTTGGAGTGTGTACATCCTCTGCCTCCGAATTGCTTCCAGAATTTCTGGCAATTGCTGCTCTACCGTTATCTCAATCAGTGTTCTTCTGCAGTAATTTCTGGTCAACTCCTCTCTCCTGCCTCTGTAATTCCCGTACTTCTGTGTTATGCTGATACATCTGACCTCAGCTTCTACTTCTCAAATTTTAATGCGAACTCCATCATATTATAATCACTTTTTCTGAAGGGTTCTTCTACTCTCTGAACACCTCATCCAAAACAGTTGGTTTCCTGGTCGCCTCAGACATGAACTGCTCTAAAAACTATCTTGGAGGCATTCTAGAAATCTCACCTCTTGGGATCCAACAACAGCTTTATTTTTCTAATCTACCTGCCTTTATCATTCTCCCGTGACTATTTTGATATTGTTCTTTTCGCATGTTGTAATTTTTGACGTGTGTTAGTTTGTAGACCCAAAGCTTACTACTCCATGGGTGTCTGGATATAACTCCCATTAGGGTATTTTTACACTTGCAATTCCTTACCCACAACTATTTAACACCTTCCGACGCTATGCGACATCTTTCAAATCACTTGACTTCATTTTTTTTTGCCAGTAGCTCTCTAGGCCATACCCTCTACCTGTACTTTCGATATGATGTGTATACAAACTTTTGTACATGGGCATTAGCCTCCAAGCTATAAGCTTCTTTGAGTCACGATTTAGTGATCCGCACAACGTCATACCTGCCAATCTGTAACTGTGCCTCAAGTTCATCTAACCGTATTCCGTGTACTGCGTGCATTGAAACAAAGTACCTTCAGTCCTTTGTCAAAGTTCGATATGCCTTGCCGAATCTGCGCAAACTGCTTGAGTAGTGGAAACGTTGCCATGCTCTCTTGGTAATTACACTGACCTGCTGGGGGCAGGACAGCTTCTCGGAAAAAATAACAGCGGGGAATGCAATATTCCTGATCCTCTCAGTCACAACCGAAACGCTGGTATAATATGGGGCTAGCTACAGAACTGTGTGGTGCACCCGTGCTGATGGAAATCATTCAGGAGACGCTGTTGCAAAACCGGACTGATGGGCTCCGTCAAAATGACAATATTTCATGGTTAGACAGGGAAGTGACAGATAATTTTCACTTATATAAGATTTATAACGTGATATATGGGCATAATTACGTAATTTGGCCCATCCAGCCAGTTTCGCTATTTCATCATTGCTGAACTATTTCCCTCTCAGCCCCAAACTCCTGCATTCTCCCCGTATCCATTCATGCCCTGACTACCTCTGCCTTGCCCATACACGAGGTGTTGGATACGGATTCCACAAATTCAACACTCTCTTGCCTTCTGCTCCTTTCTAAAAGGACGACCTTCTCTTCTGAGGATGTGTCCTCTGGCCGTATACTCTTGCAATATAGGTAACAGCCTCTCCAGCTCCACTTCAGCTTTGTTGGTTACACAGATTCAGCTTTGCCTTGTTTGTTTGTTATTTGTTTAAAAAACTTTAACAAATTTTTCAGGCCTAATTTTTCCTGGAACAATGAAGCTGATACGATTTATTTCATCATGTGACTCCAAGCATCCCGATACCACATCTTTAATAATCCAGTCGAATATCTTCCGTTGAGGTCAGATCAACTGGCATATAACTTCCATTCTTCTGTCTCTCTCCTTTCTTGAAGAGTGGGGTGACATCTGCAATTTTCTACTGTCCCCGTATCTAGAGATTCTTGAAAAATCATGACTAATTCATCTACAATCTCTTTGGACATCTCCTTCAGACCCCAGAGCTGAGCACCGTCTGGTCCAAGTAACGTATTAACATTCAGATCCCAAGAGTCCTCTCCGTAGTAATGACAGATTCACGTATTCCTGAACCCCTGGCACTCCCGAACTTGTGGCACGCTGCTAGTGTCTTCCACAGTGAATACGTCCAAGAAACTGAGACAGTTCGTCCGGCATTTTCTTCTCTCACATTGCATCCTGTCTGGCATCTTTCCAGCGGTCTGATAAGCACTCGCCCGTCTCTTTTAAACTTTATGTATCTCAAGAAACATATGGTATCCATCTGAATATGATTGGCTTGCTTACTTTCGCATTCCATCTTTCCTTCCATAATGCTTTTTTGTGCCTATTAAAGGTTTTTAATAGCTTTCCAATCCTCTAACATCCCACGAATGCTTGTTCTATTACAGGGCCCACTTTCGGTTTTCTGTTGACATTGACTTCTTGTTATCCATGGTTCTGTTACCTCGCCATTAGCACACTTCTTTTTTTTCTTGGGATTTACAAATCTTGAACCTTTCGAATTACTTCCAGAAGTTCCAGCCATTGCTGCTCTTCTGTTACCCCTATCAGTGTTATTTTCCAATCAATTCATGCAAATCTCTCTCTAATGCCTTTGTAATTGGCTTTCCTCCATCGCAATATTCACACATCTGACTTTAGGATCTCCTTCTCAAATTTCAGTGTGAATTGCGTCATATTATGATCACATTTCCATCAGTAGTCTTTCTTTATCTTAAGCTCTCGAATCAAGTCCCCTTCATTGCACCGCACCCAATCCAAAATAACTGCTCCGCTGGTGGGCACAACGTAAGCTGCTCTAAAGAGTCTGCTTGCAGGTATGCTAGAAATTCCCGCATTTGGAATCCAACAGCATTAAGATTTTCCCAATCTACCTGCATGTTGAAATTCCCTATGACAATTGCAACACTACACTTTTAGCCTGTATTTTGTATCTCCTGTTATAATTTGTTGACCTCAATCTTACTACTCTTTGGAAGTCTGTAAATAACTTCCAAGAGGAACTTCTAACCATTGCAGATCCTTAGCTCTACCCAAAAATATTCAACACCTTCCGACCCGAGGTCACCTCTTTCAAACGATGTGATTTCCCTTTTTTTTAACCATAGCGCCATTGCACCCCTTCTGCCTGTCCTTTCGGGAAAATGTGCATCCTTGGACGTTACCCTCCCAGCTATATATTCTTTGAGTCACGATTTATTGATAGCCACAACTTCATAGCTGCTAATCTGTCACCGTGCTGCAATTCATTCACCTTGTTTGATTAACATCTACTGCGAGAATTCAAACAAAACACCTTTAGCCCTGTTTTCACCCTCTTCGCTTTTGTCCTCCTTTTATATTGCAACTCATCCTATTGACTGCAATTTTGATCTATCATCAGCCTCTGTTTGCTGGGAGAGCCTTTCTTGATAAACCAGCTACTTCATGCCCAACACTGTAACACTTGTTCTCATCCACTGTCAAGTTAGTTTACTTAATTGAAATACTAATGAAAATTACTTTATTAATTTAATCGCGTTAAATTGCTGTGTTAACTACTATAAAATTACACTTATTTGGAAGTGATAATAAAGTTAAACATATTTTTTCCAATCACCTTATCGGATAAACATCCTTACTTTTGTGTCATAGAGAAGCAATGTGGGACGTTCTCCTTCGGAATCGTAAATAAACAGTTTGTTTTTAAATGTGTTCTGTTGTGATTTCCCTGATGGGCGCATCCATTGCGCTAACACAATGTATCGAAATAGCTCAGGAGAAATGTTTGGACACTGGGCTGTCTCTGATGTGACTAATAAGCTGCTAAGATTAGTTTGGAGATTGCTTTATAAAAGCTTTCAATTCCATTATCAGTAGCTTTCGGCAGTAGAAGCTTTTTAATCTGATCGTCACGGCACACAGAGAATGGAATATCCAGCAATTTACTACATACAGTGTGTTTATTATCCTGTACTGACCGCTATCGGTATCCCTCGTAAGTAACTGACTGGAGAATGTCTGTAATTATTTATTGCTCTATCTACTGCTCTCTATTATATTCGCCTTAAAAACCATTACACATAGTTATTGTCTGATGAGGGATTTCGATCTTATCAGGTTTGAAATATATTCTTCTTTCTTCTTTCTTCCGTTCCGTACGGCTGTTTTCCTGGTCAACTGCAACAACCGAATTAGCACAAATATTCAAAGGTTTTATATACATCAAATGTATATATAATGTCAGAGAAATTTTCTTCCTGAAATGCTTTTTTTTCGCAACCATCCACGAAACAGAGGATTGCCCCAAAAGAATGAATGACGATTAAATGTTAGAACCCCAAAGTTGCCGCCCCAGCTTCCCTTCCTCCCCCGCATAAGCGGCGGCAAGCAACGATCCCTCTGCCCCCACCAGCAAAAAAAGAATCGGCGTCCACCACCGAACTCTCAAGCGTGAGCAAAGCGAGGGGGGAGGCATAACAAACAGCTCGCTGATTTACAATGTTAAAAGTCTGTGGCGTTGTTGTTCCGAGCTCTGATCCGAAAGATCTCCGGTCTCTGGGCACACAGCCTTAGATCTTCCATCACCGATCCAGACCCACGAGGTCTCGGCACTCCGAAGGCGAGCAGAGCTCTCAGATCGAGCCCTTGGCGTGCCGAGTAACTGCCAGTCGTAAAACCCCGAAAGCTGGTCCCCTTCCCGCAAAGAACCGTATTCAGCGTGCAAATCCAGGTCGGGGTCAAAAGAACGCTGAAAGGGAAAATCGAGAAATTACAGTTGGAACTGCAGCGGTTTCCAAAGATGCAAGCAAACGAGTCGACGTTAGACGCCATTAATCCTCTTAAGCTCCTAAGCTATAGATGTATTTCTAGCGATTTACCTTGCCCGACCATCATGCAACAACTGAGGATTCGTTTTCAACATAATTGTTTTAATATATTTTCAGTTGCAACAGTAACCGAAGATAATATGACCGTTCCTTTTTCCTTTTTGGCCTTGTTTTTTTACTTGTCTCATCTTAATTTGAACTCTGCGCGTTCCTGTACTCACATGTGCGACATCACAAGAAACGGTGTATCTAGGCCACGAAATACCCACTCTCAATGCTCCCTTCGGCTTTATCAGCTACAAAGCTAGAACCAGTCCAAATCGCTGCGTCGATCAGCCGCGCCCTCTTAAATGTGCCATGGAGTCCCGTTGCCAACAGCTGGAGATTTACCGACTCAACTTTTATTCAGATCCTCCCTGGAGTCAGAAGGATAATTTTCCTTCAGTCAGAAAACAATTTTATATAAATCCAGTAAAATTGATCGGCTTTTGTGCGCTTGAAACTAACTCTTCCGTTCTTCCTTCCAGTTAATTTGATGGCAATTGTGATCCTTTGTCGTGGAAAATGCGGACTCTCCAAATGCATCACCCGCTACCTGGTGGCAATGGCATCAGCTGATTTATTGGGTGTTATCATCGGTGTTATATTGGAGCGGATTAATCATATTTATGTTTATGCGAGATTTTTGTTCATCACTCCGATTTGTGCTACGTCACTTGTCTTTAGGCTCGCAGCCATGGACTGTTCTGTCTGGCTGACAGTGTCTTTCACATTTGATCGATGTATTGCAATTTGTAGCCAAAACCTGCGTGAACGATTTTGCACTGTGAAGACGGCGACGATAGTGGTGGTGATTGTGGGCTTAGGGAGTTGTCTAAGGTGTTCGCCATTTTACTTTTCAGTGGATCATTCCGCGATTAATAATAACTTTCCATGGCGATGTATTGGCAATGCAGATTACTTTTCTTCACCAGTGTGGAAGGCTTACCAGATGTTTAATACTATTACTACACCTTTATTGCCAATCGGTTTAATTCTATTGTTCAATGTTTTAACAGTCAGTCACATCATCGCGGCAAACAGAGACCGCCGAGGACTCCGGAGCAGCAATGACAATAAGAAGGATTCAGAGGTGGAGAACCGGAGAAAGTCAATGATTTTTCTGTTCGCTCTATCAGCCAATTTCATTATATTGTGGATCCCTTTTATAGTCTCTACTATGATCTGGCAGGCTCAAAATTACAGTTATAAAGACAGATACCTTAACTCGCCGAGGTTTATCCTGCAAGAGTTTGGGTTTATGTTGCAATTTCTCTGCACCTGCACCAACACGTGTATCTACACACTGTCCCAGAGGAAATTCAGGGAAGAGATGAAGAAAGGAGTGAAACATCTGGTCACATTGAATGGCCGACTTTGTAGATAATCGGAAGATGCATTGTACGCTTTGTTATAATTTTTTGAACTATTTGTTGGTCTGATCAATATAACATAAATTATCATCGTCAGGAGCTTGAAGTTTTTAAGCGTGCTTTTCCATCAATGGCAGCCAAGTGACCCTCCTCAAGTGTCAAAATCATGGTCCAACTTCGGTGTAATATCGGCGAATTTGTAACACGTACATTTGTTTCCCATATTTGTGACACACATATTTCTTTACATTACCATCAAAATATGTATTTTAATTTGTCACATTACCGAATTTGTGATCAGATCGGTATGACTCTGTTTCGTACCGAGGTGATATTATATTTTCAGAACTATTGTCTTCATTAGAATGAGTGAATATGGAAATCTGGGTCTGAAAATTAATGCCTGAGTCCTGACGATAGGTCTTCGACCAGAATCGTTAATTTCCTTTCTTTTTCTCCTCCATTGTTACCTCACCTGCGTTTCCGTTTCTCTTTCAGATTCCCCATTCTAAAGTTACCTTGGTTAGATTGGGTTTTCGGGGAAATAAACAGTTTATATCAGAGGAGATTCTCCTCAATATTATACAGGAAACGATCTTCAACCTCCAGTGTGGCGTATTTTGTATTTTCACATCTATTCTGATAAAATTCCATGAATATGCATCAAGTGAAAATTGGATAATATAGCAGTTACTTTTATTTCTGCACAGCTCAGGGAAGTTATCATTTAATCTATCATCAGCACCCCGGCAGAAGTCTCACAGATCAGAGATACAGATTATTTAGACATACACCGCAGATCAGCACGGTTGCTTCCGGCTCAGGGATCCATGCCCGCCAGCAATCCGGCATTCCCCAAACTCATCACAGAATAAATTACAACTACCAATTAACATGCTCACAGTGAGAATTTTAGACTGTAGGAGGAAAGGAAGCAGACGGAGAAAGTCCATGTATATGAGCTTTCTTACGAAGGACACCGAATTCCGATGCCCCGAGCAGTCGCAATTTCGTGCTAACAGTACTCTATCGCCGTTAAATGTATGCGTGCATTTTCAAGCGTTTGATAGTGTTAACAATGACTTATGGTTTCTTCAAAATGTGAATGTGTTTCAGGTACTTTACGAGAATATCTACAGTACACGTGCATTAAATATATTAAAAGACTTTTGAAGATTTATTAGGCCTATGTAATTAGATAATGAAACCTTACCAAGAAGAAAATGTTTATGTTCAAGCCGAAGTAGTTTCCTCTGCCGCTCAATACTGTTCCGTCATTTCGCACGTCAGAAGGTTTCTTAATTTGAAAATGGGGCTCCCGTTTTACCATATCGTCCCGGAGTGCAAATGACTCTATCTGATTGTTGAATTTCATTTTTCAAGTTTGTTTGTAAACATTGCAAGAGGCTGTACATTTTTCTCTTATTGCGCCATGCGTCTTTTACTTTTTATCTAACAGTACCTCTTTTTGAATTACGAACTCTCACCAGCCATATATTCCATTATATTTAACCAAAAAGCAGAGTCTAAAATGAAAAGTACAGCCACCTTTCCGATAACCTAGAAGATTTAAAAACAACACTCTGGTCTAGCTGTCCGGTTCCGACAGCCATAAACAATGGTCGATTTATTTTTCTTTTTAGTTTTATCTAAACTTAATATATGTTGCTTGCCACTTTATGCCAATTTCTTAAATACGGACTATTTGCCATTTTAATGCATATGCAATTATTACATTAGCTTCTAAATCTGTTTTACTGAGATTAAATAATAATCAGTAATGCTCGGTTTTCCAACAATACTTACTGACTTACTGACCATGACGCCACAAGAGAAGCAAGGAGGGTTCTCCATCTACGTCTGCACATTCCTTCGCATACAGATATAGAAGGATTCTTCATTGCGGTTTTCATAACACCTTTTAGAAAGTCAGCAAAGTTAGGACCAGGAAGACCGGTGGACCACTGTTAACCTGGTCAATACCCTTTGAACTATGACCCTCCCAAGATACAGGGCACAAGCCAACATGGCTTCCAAATCAATGTGGCACGCAAGCCTCTAAACCCTATAATAAGGTTATGATCGTTTGGGAAATGTTTCCACATTACTGGATATAAAATAGTAAGTATATCGTTTATATTAAAACCTATAAGACTGTTAAAAGTCCCATTTCGCATGTCCATATCCAAAACGGAGAGAACCTAGTTCACATTCTCCAGGCACAGCGGTCCACATTTCCTTCTCGAGCAGCATGCCATTTGACCAACGCTGAAAAGTAAGTTTATCCGTTCCGACAGCAGCCCGATACCCAGCGATCAAAAGGTAGTCTTCTCTCTCCGGAGCAGAACAGTTTCACCAGCAATCAAAAGGCAGGCAGCCGGCGCTAACCGTCCGTATTCGCCTTGATGGTTCAATCTCTCTCGTCATTTTAATCGGCGAACGAGGAAGATCTTAATCGGCGAAGTGAATTCGAACATCGTTTTGCGCTCGACCTGCAGCCTTCTCGCCACGACACGCTACCACTGTCTCCCGGACACCATGACGATGAAACACCATGACGATCTCCAAAGTGCATCACAAGTTCCAATAGTTTCAGAATCAAGGCGAAAAGCAATTGTAAAGGACATAAAAGAACATACTTAGCTTCATGATCTATCCAGAGATGTCAACCAAAGTGTATCCTCGGTGCTGTAGGTTATTATGTAACAAAAACTTCGAATATCCCAATTGATGCTGCATCAGCATAACACTGTCAGGCTATAAATAGAATTCACCAATGCTGTCGCCACTGTTACAAACTTAAGTCTTTCTATTTAAATTCTTCCTATCCCCTCCCCTGAACTGCTCTCAGTGTCTCCACAAACACGAAATTAAAATTTCTGCTTTACTATTTTTACCTTAACTCCTCAGACTCCTGCAATAGAAACGACATCACTAGATTCTTCTACTTGCTCATTCATGGGAATCGTTTCTACAGATGCTTGATCTGACCCCTCACAATCAAAACACATGTGGAGCTGTTTCAATACCAAGGAAATACCTCAGTCAGTGAAAGTTCATTGCTCAATGCAAAAAAAAACTTTGAGACTTTTGTCATCACTTCCGATATTTCCACTACATTTCTCACTTTTCCCTCAGCCTGACTGGCAAATTTACATGTCCGTTGCATGCATGCTTGCTGCCCTCAGTTGCCGCCAGCATTTTGATAGTGAGCTATGTAAAGCAGATTATCACATAATACGCCAAAGGCCTATCAGTGTACTAGATATACATTGCATTCCTGTTGGAAATAACCGTCCACAACTCGCCGTCTGGATGGGCCACACAGCCCAGCAAGAAATATATCCCCTTGTATTTAATTTTCGTTCTCTTTTCGCTTCTACCGTCGTGTCAAAGGTGTAGCACCCTTAGGTTCCGCTCAAACGGGTTCAAGAAGTTAATGCTGTACGACCATCAGGAACATTATCAGCGTGGGCAACGTTATGCACCTCAACTCTGTACAGATTGCAGAACGTACGAACTCACTTTCAAGGACCTTGCAAATCCATAGGATCATAGTGTGATGTTGAGGAGTAATAGCTGTTTATCTACCTGGTGGTGTGAATCATGAGGGTCATGTGGTAATGACAACAGCTGATTTCATGGGTGTTATCATTGGCGTTCTACAAGAGTGGATCAATAAATATTACTGTTTTGCCAATGATCTGTTCATCTCTCCGATTTGTGATACGACGCTTGCCTTTCGGCTCGCACTTCTGGACAGTTCTGTATGGCTGACGGTGGCTTTCACATTTGATTGATGTGTTGCAAAGGCTGCAGAAGCGAGTTTGCACCGGGAGGACGCCGATTACAATGGTAGTGTTTGTGGGCATACGAGGTTTTCTAAGGTATTCTCCATTTCTCTTTGCAGCAGCAACTTTCGCGGTTATTGACAATGTTCCATGGCGCTGTATTCTCAGTGCAGATTACGTTACTTCACCAGTGTGAGCAGTTTATCAGATGTTTAATAGGACCATGACGCCATTATTCCCAATCGGTTTAATTCTGTTGTTCAATGCTTAAACAGTCAGAAATGTTATCGGAACAAACAGAGTCCGCCGAGGACTCCGGAACAGCAATGACAATTTTATTTATTGCGGATCACCTTTATAGTCTCTACTATGATCAGGCAATCTCTGAATTAATTTTACACAGACAGATATCTTAATTCGCCGTCGTTTATCTTGCAGGAGTTTGGGTGCATGCTGCAATTTCTCTGCACCTGCACCAACACGTGTATCTACACCCTGTCCCAGAGGAAATTCAGGGGAGAGGTGAAGAAAGGTGAACCGTCTCCAGTGTCAGGACATGTTTTCCAACATAAAGCAGCATATACTTTCAAAGATAAACCTCCTGAGAATATTCGTATTAAGGCCTCACCAGTGTGTTATAAAGCCTCGAAATTACAACCTTGCTTTTTCTTTTTAATACTCTTGGGGTGAATGCTAACATCGCATTTGCATTGCTCACAACCGACTCAATCTGCAAATTAACCTTCAGGTAATTCTGCGCAAGGACTGAATGTCCCTTTGCGCCTCCGATTTTTGAATTTCCTTTCCGTTTATTTCTGCTAGCAAAATGCATGACCACACACTTCCCGACACTATATTCCATCTGCTACACTTTACCCATTTTCCTAATCTCTAAACCTTCTGTAGCCTCTGTACTTCCGCAAAACTACCTATCCCTCCACCTATCTTCGTAGCGTCCGCAAGGTTTTCAACAAAGCCATCAATTACTTCATCCAACTTCTTTACATAAATAATGAAACAATAAGCAGTTGCACACGCGAGCAACTACGGAACACCACGAGCCACGATCAACCAACCAGAAAAGGCTCCCTTTAATTCTACATTTTCCCTCCTGCCAATAACCCTCAGCTTAATCCAAGAAAAAAATCTTTCCAGTAATACCATAGGCTCATAGTTTGGTAACCAGCTTCAGGTGTGGCATTTATCTTCTGAAAATGCAAGAACATTTCTCCTTTTCTTCTTTTCTCCAACCGATTCTCCTTTGCCTGTCCTGCTTCGAACTTATTCAAAGAAATCCAAATGTTTGTCAGGCAAGATTTTGCCTTGAGTAATCAATGCTGACTATGATTATTGAATATATATATATATATATTTTTGTTTTCCTGAAAGATCATTACAAATGCCTCAACGATCTCACCAGCTACATCTTTAAGAACCCTGGGCTGAACTCTATCGGGTCCAGGTGACTTATCTACTTTTCTGATGACATTCTCTGTATCAACGGCATCTTCACACACTTATGACTTCTTACAGCCTAGAAGGTCGACGCAATGCTGCAGTATTCCACAGTGATTACTGATGTAAAACACTTATTCAGTTCGTCCGGCATTTCCTTGTCTCCACTACGATTAACTAGCAGCGTTTTCCAGCGGTCCGCTATTCACTCTCGGGTCTCCTTCCCACTTAATATACCTAAAGATGTTACTGTAACCGTTTAAACATTACTTTCCTTTTCCATTTTTGTCCTTACCAATCATCTAACCCTACTATCTGTGCTGCATTATAATTCATCCATTTAACTTTAATGTTAGCCATAACTTCACTTATTAACCACAATTGTGTGATTTTGCCATTAGAATATCTCTTCCTCTTTGGAGTGTGTACATCCTCTGCCTCCGAATTGCTTCCAGAATTTCTGGCAATTGCTGCTCTACCGTTATCTCAATCAGTGTTCTTCTGCAGTAATTTCTGGTCAACTCCTCTCTCCTGCCTCTGTAATTCCCGTACTTCTGTGTTATGCTGATACATCTGACCTCAGCCTCTACTTCTCAAATTTTAATGCGAACTCCATCATATTATAATCACTTTTTCTGAAGGGTTCTTCTACTTTAAGCTCTCTGAACACCTCATCCAAAACAGTTGGTCTCCGAGTCGCCTCAGACATGAACTGCTCTAAATACCATCTTGGAGGCATTCTAGAAATCTCACCTCTTGGGATCCAACAACAGCTTTATTTTTCTAATCTACCTGCCTTTATCATTCTCCCGTGACTATTTTGAAATTGTTCTTTTCGCATGTTGTAATTTTTGACGTGTGTTAGTTTGTAGACCCAAAACTTACTACTGCATGGGTGTCTGGATATAACTCCCATTAGGGTGTTTTTACGCTTACAATTCCTTACCACTACACTCAACTATTTAACACCTTCCGACGCTATGCGACCCCTTTCAAATCACTTGACTTCATTTTTTTTGCCAGTAGCTCTCTAGGCCATACTCTCTACCTGTACTTTCGATATGATGTGTATACAAACTTTTGTACATGGGCATTAGCCTCCAAACTATAAGCTTCTTTGAGTCACGATTTAGTGATCCGCACAACGTCATACCTGCCAATCTGTAACTGTGCCTCAAGTTCATCTAACCGTATTCCGTGTACTGCGTGCATTGAAACAAAGTACCTTCAGTCCTTTGTCAAAGTTCGATATGCCTTGCCGAATCTGCGCAAACTGCTGGAGTAGTGGAAACGTTGCCATGCTCTCTTGGTAATTACACTGACCTGCTGGAGGCAGGACAGCTTCTCGGAAAAAATAACAGCGGGGAATGCAATATTCCTGATCCTCTCAGTCACAAAAGAAACGCTGGTATAATAGGGGGCTAGCTACATAACTGTGTGGTGCACACGTGCTGATGGAAAACATGCAGGAGACGCTGTTGCAAAACCGAACTGATGGGCTCGGTCGAAATGACAATTTTTCATGGTAAGACAGGGAAGTGACCGCGACTTTTCAGTTTTATAAGATTTATAACGTGATATATGGGCATAATTTCGTAATTTGGCCCATCCAGCCAGTTTCGCTATTTCATCATTGCTGATCTATTTCCCTCTCAGCCCCAAACTCCTGCATTCTCCCCGTATCCATTCATGCCCTGACTACCTCTGCCTTGCCCATGCACGAGGGGTTGGATACGGATTCCACAAATTCAACACTCTCTTGCCTTCTGCTCCGTTCTAAAAGGACGACCTTCTCTTCTGAGAATGTGTCCTCTGGCCGTATACTCTTGCAATATAGGTAACAGCCTCTCCACCTCCACTTCAGCTTTGTTGGTTACACAGCTTCAGCTTTATCTTGTTTGCTTGTTATTTGTTTAAACTACTTTAACAAATTTTTCAGGCCTAATTTTTCCTGGAACAATGAAGATGATACGATTTATTTCATCATGTGACTCCAAGCATCCCGATACCACATCTTTAATAATCCAGTCGAATATCTTCCCAACCGTTGAGGTCAGATCAACTGGCATATAACTTCCATTCTTCTGTCTCTCTCCTTTCTTGAAGAGTGGGGTGACATCTGCAATTTTCTATTGTCCCCGTATCTAGAGATTCTTGAAAAATCATGACTAATTCATCTACAATCTCTTTGGACATCTCCTTCAGACCCCAGAGCTGAGCACCGTCTGGTCCAGGTAACGTATAAACATTCAGATCCCAAGGGTCCTCTCCGTAGTAATGACAGATTCACGTATTCCTGAACCCCTGGCACTCCCGAACTTGTGGCAAGCTGCTAGTGTCTTCCACAGTGAATACGTCCAAGAAACTGAGACAGTTTTTCCGGCACTTTCTTCTCTCACATTGCATCCTGTTTGGCATCTTTCCAGCGGTCTGATAAGCACTCGCCCGTCTCTTTTATACTTTATGTATCTCAGGAAACAGATGGTATCCATCTGAATATGATTGGCTTGCTTACTTTCGCATTCCATCTTTCCTTCCATAATGCTTTTTTGTGCCTATTAAAGGTTTTTAATAGCTTTCCATTCCTCTAACATCCCACGAATGCTTGCTCTATTACAGGGCCCACTTTCGGTTTTCTGTTGACATTGACTTCTTGTTATCCATGGTTCTGTTACCGCGCCATTAGCACACTTCTTTTTTTTTTTTCTTGGGATTTACAAATCCTGAACCTTTCGAATTACTTCCAGAAGTTCCAGCCATTGCTGCTCTTCTGTTACCCCTATCAGTGTTATTTTCCAATCAGTTCATGCAAATCTCTCTCTAATGCCTTTGTAATTGGCTTTCCTCCATCGCAATATGCACACATCTGACTTTAGGATCTCCTTCTCAAATTTCAGTGTGAATTGTGTCATATTATGATCACATTTCCATCAGTGGTCTTTCTTTATCTTAAGCTCTCGAATCAAGTCCCCTTCATTGCACCGCACCCAGTCCAAAATAACTGCTCCGCTGGTGGGCCCAACGTAAGCTGCTCTAAAGAGCCTGCTTGCAGTTATGCTAGAAATTCCCGCATTTGGAATCCAACAGCATTAAGATTTTCCCAATCTACCTGCATGTTGAAATTCCCTATGACAATTGCAACACTACACTTTTAGCCTGTATTTTGTATCTCCTGTTATAATTTGTTGACCTCAATCTTACTACTCTTTGATAGATAGATAGATAGATAGATAGATAGATAGATAGATAGATAGATAGATAGATAGACACTTTATTCATCCCCATGAGGAAATTCAACTTTTTTTTCCAATGTCCCATACACTTGCTGTAGCAAAACTAATTACATACAATACTTAAGTCAGTAAAAAAAAAAAAAAAATTTGGAAGTCTGTAAATAAATTCCAAGAGGAACTTCTAACCATTGCAGATCCTTAGCTCTACCCAAAAATATTCAACACCTTCCGACCCGAGGTCACCTCAATCAAACGATGTGATTTCCCTTTTTTTTTTTAACCATAGCGCCATTGCACCCCGTCTGACTGTCCCTTCGGGAAAATCTGTATCCTGGGACGTTAACCTCTCAGCTATATATTCTTTGAGTCACGATTTATTGATAGCCACAACTTCATAGCTGCTAATCTGTCACCGTGCTGCAATTCATTCACCTTGTTTGATTAACATCTACTGCGAGAATTCAAACAAAACACCTTTAGCCCTGTTTTCACCCTCTTCGCTTTTGTCCTCCTTTTATATTGCAACTCATCCTATTGACTGCAATTTTGATCTATCATCAGCCTCTGTTTGCTGGGAGAGCCTTTCTTGATAAACCAGCTACTTCATGCCCAACACTGTAACACTTGTTCTCATCCACTGTCAAGTTAGTTTACTTAATTGAGATACTAATGAAAATTACTTTATTAATTTAATCGTGTTAAATTGCTGTGTTAACTACTATAAAATTATACATATTTGGAAGTGATAATAAAGTTAAACATATTTTCTCCAATCAACTTATCTGATAAACATCCTTACTTTTGTGTCATAGAGAAGGAATGTGGGACGTTCTCCTTCGGAATCGTAAATAAACAGATTGTTTTTAAATGTGTTCTGTTGTGATTTCCCTGATGGGCGCATCCATTGCGCTAACACAATGTATCGTAATAGCTCAGGAGAAATGTTTGGACACTGGGCTGTCTCTGATGTGACTAATAAGCTGCTAAGATTAGTTTGGAGATTGCTTTATAAAAGCTTTCAATTCCATTATCAGTAGCTTTCGGCAGTAGAAGCTTTTTAATCGGATCGTCACGGCACACAGAGAATGGAATATCCAGCAATTTACTACATACAGAGTGTTTATTATCCTGTACTGACCGCTATCGGTATCCCTCGTAAGTAACTGACTGGAGAATGTCTGTAATTATTTATTGCTTTATCTGCTGCTCTCTATTATATTCGCCTTAAAAACCATGACACATAGTTATTGCCTGATGAGGGATTTCGATCTTATCAGGTTTGAAATATATTCTTCTTTCTTCTTTCTTCCGTTCCTTATGGCTGTTTTCCTGGTCAACTGCAACAACCGAATTAGCACAAATATTCAAAGGTTTTATATACTTCAAATGTATATATAATGTCAGAGAAATTTACATCCTGAAATGCTTTTTTTTCGCAACCATCCACGAAACAGAGGAATGCCCCAAAAGAATGAATGACAATTAAATGTTACAACCACAAAGCTGCCGCCCCAGCTTCCCTTCCTCCCCCGCATTAGCGGCAGCAAGCAACGATCCCTCTGCCCCCACCAGCAAAAAAAGCATCGGCGTCCACCACCGAACTCTCAAGCGTGAGCAAAGCGAGGGGGGAGGCATAACAAACAGCTCGCTGATTTACAATGTTAAAAGTCTGTGGCGTTGTTGCTCCGAGCTCTGATCCGAAAGATCTCCGGTCTCTGGGTACACAGCCTTAGATCTTCCATCACCCACGACACACCGATCCAGACCCACGAGGTCTCGGCACCCCGAAGGCGAGCAGAGCTCTCAGATCGAGCCCTTGGCGTGCCGAGTAACTGCCAGTCGTGAAACCCCGAAAGCTGGTCCCCTTCCCGCAAAGAACCGTTTTCAGCGTGTAAATCCAGGTCGGGGTCAAAAGAACGCTGAAAGGGAAAATAGAGAAATTACAGTTGGAACTGGAGCGGTTTCCAAAGATGCAAGCAAACGAGTCGACGTTAGACGCCATTAATCCTCTTAAGCTCCTAAACTATAGATGTATTTCTAGCGATTTACCTTGCCCGACCATCATGCAACAACTGAGGATTCGTTTTCAACATATTTGTTTTAATATATTTTCAGTTGCAAAAGTAACCGAAGAGAATATGACCGCTCCTTTTCCCTTTTTGGACTTGTTTTTTTTTACTTCTCTCATCTTAATTTGAACTCTGCGCGTTCCTGTACTCACATGTGCGACATCACAAGAAACGGTGTATCTAGGCCCACGAAATATCCACTCCCAATGCTCCCTTCGGCTTTATCAGCTACAAAGCTAGAACCAGTCCAAATGGCTGCGTCGATCAGCCGCGCTCTCTTAAATGTGCATGGAGTCCCGTTGCCAACAGCTGGAGAATTGCCGAATCAACTTTTATTCAGATCCTCCCTGGAGTCAGAAGGATAATTTCCCTTCAGTCAGTAAACAATTTTATATAAATCCAGTAAAATTGATCGGCTTTTGTGCGCTTGAAACTAACTCTTCCGTTCTTCCTTCCAGTGAATTTGATGGCTATTGTGATCCTTTGTCGTGGAAAATGCGGACTCACCAAATGCATCACCCGTTACCTGGTGGCGATGGCATCAGCTGATTTATTGGGTGTTATCATCGGTGTTATATTGGAGCAGATCAATCATATTTATGTTTATGCGAGATTTTTGTTCATCACTCCGATTTGTGCTACGTCACTTGTCTTTAGGCTCGCAGCCATGGACTGTTCTGTCTGTTTGACAGTGTCTTTCACATTTGATCGATGTATTGCAATTTGTAGCCAAAACCTGCGTGAACGATTTTGCACTGTGAAGATGGCGACGATAGTGGTGGTGATTGTGGGCTTAGGGAGTTGTCTAAGGTGTTCGCCATTTTACTTTTCAGTGGATCATTCCGCGATTAATAATAACTTTCCATGGCGATGTTCTGGCAGTGCAGATTACTTTACTTCACCAGTGTGGAAGGCTTACCAGATGTTTAATACTATTACTACACCTTTATTGCCAATCGGTTTAATTCTATTGTTCAATGTTTTAACAGTCAGTCACATCATCGCGGCAAACAGAGTCCGCCGAGGACTCCGGAGCAGCAATGACAATAAGAAGGATTCAGAGGTGGAGAACCGGAGAAAGTCAATGATTTTGCTGTTCGCTCTATCAGCCAATTTCATTATATTGTGGATCCCTTTTATAGTCTCTACTATGATCTGGCAGGCTCAAAATTACTGTTATACAGACAGATACCTTAACTCGCCGAGGTTTATCCTGCAAGAGTTTGTGTTTATGTTGCAATTTCTCTGCACCTGCACCAACACGTGTATGTACACACTGTCCCAGAGGAAATTCAGGGAAGAGATGAAGACCGGAGTGAAACATCTGGTCACATTGAATGGCCGACTTTGTAGATAATCGGAAGATGAATTGTACGCTTTGTTATAATTTTCTGAACTATTTGTTGGTCTGATCAATATAACATAAATTAGCATCGTCAGGAGTTTGACGTTTGGAAGCGTGCTTTTCCATCAATGGCAGCCAAGTGACCCTCCTCAAGTGTCAAAATCATGGTCCAACTTCGGTGTAATATCGGCGAATTTGTAACACGTACATTTGTTTCCCATATTTGTGACACACATATTTCTTTATATTACCATCAAAATATGTATTTTAATTTGTTACATTACCGAATTTGTGATCAGATCGGTATGACTCTGTTTCGTACCGAGGTGATATTATATTTTCAGAACTATTGTCTTCATTAGAATGAGTGAATATGGAAAGCTGGGTCAGAAAATTAATGCCTGAGACCTGACGATAGGTCTTCGACCAGAATCGTTAATTTCCTTTCTTTCTCTCCTCCATTGTTACCTCACCTGCGTTTTCGTTTCTGTTTCAGATTCCCCATTCTAAAGGTTACCTTGGTTAGATTGGGTTTTCGGGGAAATAAACAGTTTATATCAGAGGAGTTTCTCCTCAATATTATGCAGGAAACGATCTTCAACCTCCAGTGTGGCGTATTTTGTATTTTCACATCTATTCTGATAAAATTGCATGAATATGCATCAAGTGAAAATTGTATAATATAGCAGTTACTTTTATTTCTGCACAGCTCAGGGAAGTTATCATTTAATCTATCATCAGCACCCCGGCAGAAGTCTCACAGATCAGAGATACAGATTATTTAGACATACACCGCAGATCAGCACGGTTGCTTCTGGCTCAGGGATCCATGCCCGCCAGCAATCCGGCATTCCCCAAACTCATCACAGAATAAATTACAACTACCAATTAACATGCTCACAGTGAGAATTTTAGACTGTGGGAGGAAAGGAAGCACACGGAGAAAGTCCATGCATATGAGCTTTCTTACGAAGGACACCGGACTCCGATGCCCCGAGCAGTCGCAGTTTCGTGCTAACAGTACTCTATCGCCGTTAAATGTATGCGTGCATTTTCAAGCGTTTGATAGTGTTAACAATGACTTATGGTTTCTTCAAAATGTGAATGTATATCAGGTACTTTACGAGAATATCTACAGTACACGTGCATTAAATATATTAAAAGACTTTTGAAGTTTTTTTTGGCCTACGTAATTAGATAATGAAACCTTACCAAGAAGAAAATGTTTATGTTCAAGCCGAAGTAATTTCCTCTGCCGCTCAATACTGTTCCGTCATTTCGCACGTCAGAAGGTTTCTTAATTTGAAAATGGGGCTCTCGTTTTACCATATCGTCCCGGAGTGCAAATGACTCTATCTGATTGTTGAATTTCATTTTTCAAGTTTGTTTGTAAACATTGCAAGAGGCTGTACATTTTTCTCTTATTGCAACATGCGTCTTTTACTTTTTATCTAACAGTACCTCTTTTTGAATTACGAACCCTCACCAGCCATATATTCCATTATATTTAACCAAAAAGCAGAGTCTAAAATGAAAAGTACAGCCACCTTTCCGATAACCTAGAAGATTTAAAAACAACACTCTGGGCTAGTTGTCCGGTTCCGACAGCCATAAACAATGGTCGATTTATTTTTCCTTTTAGTTTTATCTAAACTTAATATATGTTGCTTGCCACTTTATGCCAATTTCTTAAATACGGACTATTTGCCATTTTAATGCATATGCAATTATTACATTAGCTTCTAAATCTGTTTTACTGAGATTAAAAAATAATCAGTATTGCTCAGTTTTCCAACAATACTTACTGACTTACTGACCATGACGCCACAAGAGAAGCAAGGAGGGTTCTCCATCTACGTCTGCACATTCCTTCGCATACAGATATAGAAGGATTCTTCATTGCGGTTTTCATAACACCTTTTAGAAAGTCAGCAAAGTTAGGACCAGGAAGACCGGTGGACCACTGTTAACCTGGTCAATACCCTTTGAACTATGACCCTCCCAAGTTACAGGGCACAAGACAACATGGCTTCCAAATCAATGTGGCACGCAAGCCTCTAAACCCTATAATAAGGTTATGATCGTTTGGGAAATGTTTCCACATTACTGGATATAAAATAGTAAGTATATCGTTTATATTAAAACCTATAAGACTGTTAAAAGTCCCATTTCGCATGTCCATATCGAAAACGGAGAGAACCTAGTTCACATTCTCCAGGCACAGCGGTCCACATTTCCTTCTCGAGCAGCATGCCATTTGACCAACGCTGAAAAGTAAGTTTATCCGCTCCGACAGCAACCCGATACCCAGCGATCAAAAGGTAGTCTTCTCTCTCCGGAGCAGAACAGTTTCACCAGCAATCAAAAGGCAGGCAGCCGGCGCTAACCGTCCGTATTCGCCTCGATGGTTCAATCTCTCTCGTCATTTTAATCGGCGAACGAGGAAGATCTTAATCGGCGAAGTGAATTCGAACATCGTTTTGCGCTCGACCTGCAGCCTTCTCGCCACGACACGCTACCACTGTCTCCCGGAATAAGAGACTGCAGAGCGCTGAAACACCATGACGATCTCCAAAGTGCATCACAAGTTCCAATAGTATCAGAATCAAGGCGAAAAGCAATTGTAAAGGACATAAAAGAACATACTTAGCTTCATGATCTATCCAGAGATGTCAACCAAAGTGTATCCTCGGTGCTGTAGGTTATTATGTAACAAAAACTTCGAATATCCCAATTGATGCTGCATCAGCATAACACTGTCAGGCTATAAATAGAATTCACCAATGCTGTCGCCACTGTTACAAACTTAAGTCTTTCTATTTAAATTCTTCCTATCCCCTCCCCTGAACTGCTCTCAGTGTCTCCACAAACACGAAATTAAAATTTCTGCTTTACTATTTTTACCTTAACTCCTCAGACTCCTGCAATAGAAACGACATCACTTGATTCTTCTACTTGCTCATTCATGGGAATCGTTTCTACAGATGCTTGATCTGACCCCTCACAATCAAAACACATGTGGAGCTGTTTCAATACCAAGGAAATACCTCAGTCAGTGAAAGTTCATTGCTCATTGCAAAAAAAAACTTTGAGACTTTTGTCATCACTTCCGATATTTCCACTACATTTCTCACTTTTCCCTCAGCCTGACTGGCCAATTTACATGTCCGTTGCATGCATGCTTGCTGCCCTCAGTTGCCGCCAGCATTTTGATAGTGAGCTATGTAAAGCAGATTATCACATAATACGCCAAAGGCCTATCAGTGTACTAGATATACATTGCATTCCTGTTGGAAATAACCGTCCACAACTCGCCGTCTGGATGGGCCACACAGCCCAGCAAGAAATATATCCCCTTGTATTTAATTTTCGTTCTCTTTTCGCTTCTACCGTCGTGTCAAAGGTGTAGCACCCTTAGGTTCCGCTCAAACGGGTTCAAGAAGTTAATGCTGTACGACCATCAGGAACATTATCAGCGTGGGCAACGTTATGCACCTCAACTCTGTACAGATTGCAGAATGTACGAACTCACTTTCAAGGACCTTGCAAATCCATAGGATCATAGTGTGATGTTGAGGAGTAATAGCTGTTTATCTACCTGGTGGTGTGAATCATGAGGGTCATGTGGTAATGACAACAGCTGATTTCATGGGTGTTATCATTGGCGTTCTACAAGAGTGGATCAATAAATATTACTGTTTTGCCAATGATCTGTTCATCTCTCCGATTTGTGATACGACGCTTGCCTTTCGGCTCGCACTTCTGGACAGTTCTGTATGGCTGACGGTGGCTTTCACATTTGATTGATGTGTTGCAAAGGCTGCAGAAGCGAGTTTGCACCGGGAGGACGCCGATTACAATGGTAGTGTTTGTGGGCATACGAGGTTTTCTAAGGTATTCTCCATTTCTCTTTGCAGCAGCAACTTTCGCGGTTATTGACAATGTTCCATGGCGCTGTATTCTCAGTGCAGATTACGTTACTTCACCAGTGTGAGCAGTTTATCAGATGTTTAATAGGACCATGACGCCATTATTCCCAATCGGTTTAATTCTGTTGTTCAATGCTTAAACAGTCAGACATATTATCGGAACAAACAGAGTCCGCCGAGGACTCCGGAACAGCAATGACAATTTTATTTATTGCGGATCACCTTTATAGTCTCTACTATGATCAGGCAATCACTGAATTAATTTTACACAGACAGATATCTTAATTCGCCGTCGTTTATCTTGCAGGAGTTTGGGTGCATGCTGCAATTTCTCTGCACCTGCACCAACACGTGTATCTACACCCTGTCCCAGAGGAAATTCAGGGGAGAGGTTAAGAAAGGTGAACCGTCTCCAGTGTCAGGACATGTTTTCCAACATAAAGCAGCATATACTTTCAAAGATAAACCTCCTGAGAATATTCGTATTAAGGCCTCACCAGTGTGTTATAAAGCCTCGAAATTACAACCTTGCTTTTTCTTTTTAATACTCTTGGGGTGAATGCTAACATCGCATTTGCATTGCTCACAACCGACTCAATCTGCAAATTAACCTTCAGGTAATTCTGCGCAAGGACTGAATGTCCCTTTGCGCCTCCGATTTTTGAATTTCCTTTCCGTTTATTTCTGCTAGCAAAATGCATGACCACACACTTCCCGACACTATATTCCATCTGCTACACTTTACCCATTTTCCTAATCTCTAAACCTTCTGTAGCCTCTGTACTTCCTCAAAACTACCTATCCCTCCACCTATCTTCGTAGCGTCCGCAAGGTTTTCAACAAAGCCATCAATTACTTCATCCAACTTCTTTACATAAATAATGAAACAATAAGCAGTTGCACACGCGATCAACTACGGAACACCACGAGCCACGATCAACCAACCAGAAAAGGCTCCCTTTAATTCTACATTTTCCCTCCTGCCAATAACCCTCAGCTTAATCCAAGAAAAAAATCTTTCCAGTAATACCATAGGCTCATAGTTTGGTAACCAGCTTCAGGTGTGGCATTTATCTTCTGAAAATGCAAGAACATTTCTCCATTTCTTCTTTTCTCCAACCGATTCCCCTTTGCCTGTCCTGCTTCGAACTTATTCAAAGAAATCCAAATGTTTGTCAGGCAAGATTTTGCCTTGAGTAATCAATGCTGACTATGGCTTCTTTTATCATTTGCCTCCAAGTACTCTGACACCTCACCATTATCAAACGACTCACCACTTCTCAACGACTGTGGTCAGTCCATCTGGCCTTTAATTTCCTCAATTCGGTCTCTCTCCATTCCCAAGCAGTGGAGTCACACTTGCAATGTTCCAGTGTTCCAGAACGATTCTTGAATATATATATATATATATATATATATATATATATATATATATATATATATATATATATATTTTTGTTTTCCTGAAAGATCATTACAAATGCCTCAACGATCTCACCAGCTACCTCTTTAAGAACCCTGGGCTGTACTCTATCGGGTCCAGGTAACTTATCTACTTTTCTGATGACATTCTCTGTATCAACGGCATCTTCACAGACTTATGACTTCTTACAGCCTAGAAGTTCGACGCACTGCTGCAGTATTCCACAGTGATTGCTGATGTAAAACACTTATTCAGTTCGTCCGTCATTTCCTTGTCTCCACTACGATTAACTAGCAGCGTTTTCCAGCGGTCCGATATTCACTCTCGGGTCTCCTTTCCACTTAATATACCTAAAGATGTTACTGTATCCGTTTAAACATTACTTTCCTTTTCCATTTTTGTCCTTACCAATCATCTAACCCTACTATCTGTGCTGCATTATAATTCATCCATTTAACTTTAATGTTAGCCATAACTTCACTTATTAACCACAATTGTGTGATTTTGCCATTAGAATATCTCTTCCCCTTTGGAGTGTGTACATCCTCTGCCTCCGAATTGCTTCCAGAATTTCTGGCAATTTCTGCTCTACCGTTATCTCAATCAGTGTTCTTCTGCAGTAATTTCTGGTCAACTCCTCTCTCCTGCCTCTGTAATTCTCGTACTTCTGTGTTATGCTGATACATGTGACCTCAGCTTCAACTTCTCAAATTTTAATGCGAACTCCATCATATTATAATCACTTTTTCTGAAGGGTTCTTCTACTCTCTGAACACCTCATCCAAAACAGTTGGTCTCCGAGTCGCCTCAGACATGAACTGGTCTAAAAACTATCTTGGAGGCATTCTAGAAATCTCACCTCTTGGGATCCAACAACAGCTTTATTTTTCTAATCTACCTGCCTTTATCATTCTCCCATGACTGTTTTGATATTGTTCTTTTCGCATGTTGTAATTTTTGAAGTGTGTTAGTTTGTAGACCCAAAGCTTACTACTGCATGGGTGTCTGGATATAACTCCCATTAGGGTATTCTTACACTTGAAATTCCTTACCCACAACTATTCAACACCTTCCGACGCTATGCGACCCCTTTCAAATCACTTGACTTCATTTTTTTTTTTTGCCAGTAGCTCTCTAGGCCATACCCTCTACCTGTACTTTCGATACGATGTGTATACAAACTTTTGTACATGGGCATTAACCTCCAAGGTATAAGCTTCTTTGAGTCACGATTTAGTGATCCGCACAACGTCATACCTGCCAATCTGTAACTGTGCCTCAAGTTCATTTATAATAATCTATCATATAATACAACCGTATTCCGTGTACTGCGTGCATTGAAACAAAGTACCTTCAGTCCTTTGTCAAAGTTCGATATGCCTTGCCGAATCTGCGCAAACTGCTGGAGTAGTGGAAACGTTGCCATGCTCTCTTGGTAATTACACTGACCTGCTGGGGGCAGGACAGCTTCTCGGAAACAATAACAGCGGGGAATGCAATGTTCGTGATCCTCTGAGTCACAAATGAAACGCTGGTATAATAGGGGGGTAGCTACATAACTATGTGGTGCACCCGTGCTGATGGAAATCATGCAGGAGACGCTGTTGCAAAACCGAACTGATGGGCTCGGTCAAAATGACAATTTTTCATGGTAAGACAGGGAAGTGACCGCGAATTTTCACCTTTATAAGATTTATAACGTGATATATGGGCATAATAACGTAATTTGGCCCATCCAGCCAGTTTCGCTATTTCATCATTGCTGATCTATTTCCCTCTCAGCCCCAAACTCCTACATTCTCCCCGTATCCATTCATGCCTGACTACCTCTGCCTTGCCCATGCACGAGGTGTTGGATGCGGATTCCACAAATTCAACACTCTCTTGCCTTCTGCTCCATTCTGAAAGGACTTCTCTTCTGAGGATGTGTCCTCTGGCCGTATACTCTTGCAATATAGGTAACAGCCTCTCCACCTCCACTTCAGCTTTGTTGGTTACACAGATTCAGCTTTGTCTTGTTTGCTTGTTATTTGTTTAAACAACTTTAACAAATTTTTCAGGCCTAATTTTTCCTGGAACAATGAAGCTGATACGATTTATTTCATCATGTGACTCCAAGCATCCCGATACCACATCTTTAATAATAATCCAGTCGAATATCTTCCCAACCGTTGAGGTCAGATCAACTGGCATATAATTTCCATTCTTCTGTCTCTCTCCTTTCTTGAAGAGTGGGGTGACATCTGCAATTTTCTACTGTCCCCGTATCTAGAGATTCTTGAAAAATCATGACTAATTCATCTACAATCTCTTCGGACATCTCCTTCAGACCCCAGAGCTGAGCACCGTCTGGTCCAGGAAACGTATGAACATTCAGATCCCAAGAGTCCTCTCCATAGTAATGACAGATTCACGTATTCCTGATCCCCTGGCACTCCCGAACTTGTGGCAAGCTGCTAGTGTCTTCCACAGTGAATACGTGCAAGAAACTGAGACAGTTCGTCCGGCATTTTCTTCTCTCACATTGCATCCTGTTTGGCATCTTTCCAGCGGTCTGATAAGCACTCGCCCGTCTCCTTTAAACTTTATGTATCTCAAGAAACATATGGTATCCATCTGAATATGATTGGCTTGCTTACTTTCGCATTCCATCTTTCCTTCCATAATGCGTTTTTTGTGCCTATTAAAGGTTTTTAATAGCTTTCCAATCCTCTAACATCCCACGAATGCTTGCTCTATTACAGGGCCCACTTTCGGTTTTCTGTTGACATTGACTTCTTGTTATCCATGCTTCTGTTACCTCGCCATTAGCACACTTCTTTTTTTTTCTTGGGATTTACAAATCCTGAACCTTTCGAATTACTTCCAGAAGATCCAGCCATTGCTGCTCTTCTGTTACCCCTATCAGTGTTATTTTCCAATCAGTACATGCAAATCTCTCTCTAATGCCTTTGTAATTGGCTTTCCTCCATCGCAATATTCACACATCTGACTTTAGGATCTCCTTCTCAAATTTCAGTGTGAATTGTGTCATATTATGATCACATTTCCATCAGTGGTCTTTCTTTATCTTAAGCTCTCGAATCAAGTCCCCTTCATTGCACCGCACCCAATCCAAAATAACTGCTCCGCTGGTGGGCCCTACGTAAGCTGCTCTAAATATCTGCTTGCAGGTATGCTAGAAATTCCCGCATTTGGAATCCAACAGCATTAAGATTTTCCCAATCTACCTACATGTTGAAATTCCCTATGACAATTGCAACACTACACTTTTAGCCTGTATTTTGTATCTCCTGTTATAATTTGTTGACCTCAATCTTACTACTCTTTGGAAGTCTGTAAATAACTTCCAAGAGGAACTTCTAACCATTGCAGATCCTTAGCACTACCCAAAAATATTCAACACCTTCCGACCCGAGGTCACCTCAATCAAACGATGTGATTTCCCTTTTTTTTTTGAACCATAGCGCCATTGCACCCCTTCTGCCTGTCCTTTCGGGAAAATGTGTATCCTTGGACGTTACCCTCCCAGCTATATATTCTTTGAGTCACGATTTATTGATAGCCACAACTTCATAGCTGCTAATCTGTCACCGTGCTGCAATTCATTCACCTTGTTTGATTAACATCTACTGCGAGCTTTCAAACAAAAGACCTTTAGCCCTGTTTTCACCCTCTTCGCTTTTGTCCTCCTTTTATATTGCAACTTATCCTATTGACTGCAATTTTGATCTATCATCAGCCTCTGTTTGCTGGGAGAGCCTCTCTTGATAAACCAGCTACTTCATGCCCAACACTGTAACACTTGTTCTCATCTAATCGTGTTAAATTGCTGTGTTAACTACTATAAAATTATACATATTTGGAAGTGATAATAAAGTTAAACATATTTTTTCCAATCATCTTATCTGATAAACATCCTTTTTTTTGTGTCATAGAGAAGGAATGTGGGACGTTCACCTTCCGAATCGTAAATAAGCAGTTTGTTTTTAAATGTGTTCTGTTGTGATTTCCCTGATGGGCGCATCCATTGCGCTAACACAATGTATCGAAATAGCTCAGGAGAAATGTTTGGTCACTGGGCTGTCTCTGATGTGACTAATAAGCTGCTAAGATTAGTTTGGAGATTGCTTTATAAAAGCTTTCAATTCCATTATCAGTAGCTTTCGGCAGTAGAAGCTTTTTAATCTGATCGTCACGGCACACAGAGAATGGAATATCCAGCAATTTACTACATAGAGAGTGTTTATTATCCTGTACTGACCACTATCGGTATCCCTCGTAAGTAAGTGACTGGAGAATGTCTGTAATTATTTATTGCTCTATCTGCTGCTCTCTATTATATTCGCCTTAAAAACCATTACACATAGTTATTGTCTGATGAGGGATTTCGATCTTATCAGGTTTGAAATATATTCTTCTTTCTTCTTTCTTCCGTTCCTTACGGCTGTTTTCCTGGTCAACTGCCACAACCGAATTAGCACAAATATTCAAAGGTTTTATATACATCAAATGTATATATAATGTCAGAGAAATTTACATTCTGAAATGCTTGTTTTTCGCAACCATTCACGAAACAGAGGAATGCCCCAAAAGAATGAATGACGATTAAATGTTAGAACCCCAAAGTTGCCGCCCCAGCTTCCCTTCCTCCCCCGCATAAGCGGCGGCAAGTAACGATCCCTCTGCCCCCACCAGCAAAAAAACCATCGGCGTCCACCACCGAACTCTCAAGCGTGAGCAAAGCGAGGGGGGAGGCGTAACAAACAGCTCGCTGATTTACAATGTTAAAAGTCTGTGGCGTTGTTGCTCCGAGCTCTGATCCGAAAGATCTCCGGTCTCTGGGCACACAGCCTTAGATCTTCCATCACCCACGACACACCGATCCAGACCCACGAGGTCTCGGCACTCCGAAGGCGAGCAGAGCTCTCAGATCGAGCCCTTGGCGTGCCGAGTAACTGCCAGTCGTGAAACCCCGAAAGCTGGTCCCCTTCCCGCAAAGAACCGTATTCAGCGTGCAAATCCAGGTCGGGGTCAAAAGAACGCTGAAAGGGAAAATAGAGAAATTAAAGTTGGAACTACAACGGTTTCCAAAGATGCAAGCAAACGAGTGGACGTTAGACGCCATTAATCCGCTTAAGCTCCTAAGCTATAGATGTATTTCTAGCGATTTACCTTGCCCGACCTTTCACTGTATAGTTCCTTTGCACCATCATGCAACAACTGAGGATTCGTTTTCAACAGAATTGTTTTAATATATTTTCAGTTGCAACAGTAACCGAAGAGAATATGACCGCTCCTTTTCCCTTTTTGGACTAGTTTTTTTTACTTCTCTCATCTTAATTTGATCTCTGCGCGTTCCTGTACTCACATATGCGACATCACAAGAAACGCTGTATCTAGGCCCACGAAATACCCACTCTCAATGCTCCCTTCGGCTTTATCAGCTACAAAGCTAGAACAAGTCCAAATGGCTGCGTCGATCAGCCGCGCTCTCTTAAATGTGCATGGAGTCCCGTTGCCAACAGCTGGAGATTTGCCGAATCAACATTTATTCAGATCCTCCCTGGAGTCAGACGGATAATTTTCCTTCAGTCAGTAAACAATTTTATATAAATCCAGTAAAATTGCTCGGCTTTTGTGCGCTTGAAACTAACTATTCTGTTCTTCCTTACAGTTAATTTGATGGCTATTGTGATCCTTTGTCGTGAAAAATGCGGACTCTCCAAATGCATCACCCGTTACCTGGTGGCGATGGCATCAGCTGATTTATTGGGTGTTATCATCGGTGTTATATTGGAGCGGATCAATCATATTTATGTTTATGCGAGATTTTTGTTCATCACTCCGATTTGTGCTACGTCACTTGTCTTTAGGCTCGCAGCCATGGACTGTTCTGTCTGGCTGACAGTGTCTTTCACATTTGATCGATGTATTGCAATTTGTAGCCAAAACCTGCGTGAACGATTTTGCACTGTGAAGACGGCGACGATAGTGGTGGTGATTGTGGGCTTAGGGAGTTGTCTAAGGTGTTCGCCATTTTACTTTTCAGTGGATCATTCCGCGATTAATAATAACTCTCCAAGGCCATGTATTGGCAGTGCAGATTACTTTTCTTCACCAGGGTGGAAGGCTTACCAGATGTTTAATACTATTACTACACCTTTATTGCCAATCGGTTTAATTCTATTGTTCAATGTTTTAACAGTCAGTCACATCATCGCGGCAAACAGAGTCCGCCGAGGACTCCGGAGCAGCAATGACAATAAGAAGGATTCAGAGGTGGAGAACCGGAGAAAGTCAATGATTTTACTGTTCGCTCTATCAGCCAATTTCATTATATTGTGGATCCCTTTTATAGTCTCTACTATGATCTGGCAGGCTCAAAATTACAGTTATATAGACAGATACCTTAACTCGCCGAGTTTTATCCTGCAAGAGTTTGGGTTTATGTTGCAATTTCTCTGCACCTGCACCAACACGTGTATCTACACACTGTCCCAGAGGAAATTCAGGGAAGAGATGAAGAAAGGAGTGAAACATCTGGTCACATTGAATGGCCGACTTTGTAGATAATCGGAAGATGCATTGTACGCTTTGTTATAATTTTTTGAACTATTTGTTGGTCTGATCAATATAACATAAATTAGCATCGTCAGGAGCTTGAAGTTTGGAAGCGTGCTTTTCCATCAATGGCAGACAAGTGACCCTCCTCAAGTGTCCCAAATAATAAACTATTGCCAATGTCAGTCTTACATCCGCAGAATTACATTTAAAATGATAGGATTAATACCGAAATCTGGCCAACGAACCACTTGATGCAAGTGTGATTCATACATTGGTAGAATTATATTCTAATTGACAGGATCATCTATCCACTGAACACGCTTGCACATCCTCTATGGCTGGCGGAGAAATGAACCTTGGAGATAACAATCCGGTGGCTGATAAAGTGAGTGGGGTTTAAGTATCGGATCTCCGTTGTTCTGGTTTCAAAAATTGAGGTAACACACTGCTCTCTGAGAAAGAGAAGTATACACGCAGGTTGACCTGCCTTGGAGTCTTTATGAAAGGGGTTAGTATGAAAAATGCATCTCCGACGTGAATCCCACAGTAAAACATTACTATACATTTAAAACGATGCTCTGATTTATCTCATCGATAAGGTTTCCTTCTACAAATCCAGTCCCGTCAAAGGCAAGCTTTATGTCCAAAATCATGGTCCAAAGTCGGTGTAATATCGGCGTATTTGTAACACGTACATTTGTTTCCCATATTAGTGACACAGATATTTCTTTATGTTACCATCAAAATTTGTATTTTAATTAGTCACATCACCGAATATGTGAACAGATCAGTATGACTCGGTTTCGTACCGAGGTGATATGATATTTTCAGAACTATTGTCTTCATTAGAATGAGTGAATATGGAAAGCTGGGTCAGAAAATTAATGCCTGAGACCTGACGATGGGTCTTCGACCAGAATAGTTAATTTCCAATCTTTCTCTCCTCCATTGTTACCTCACCTGCGTTTTCGTTTCTGTTTCAGATTCCCCATTCTAAAGGTTTCCTTGGTTAGATTGGGTTTTCGGGGAAATAAACAGTTTATATCAGAGGAGTTTCCCCTCAATATTATACAGGGAACGATCTTCAACCTCCAGTGTGGCGTATGTTGTATTTTCACATCTATTCTGATACGGTTTCTTCAAAATGTGAATGTGTTTCAAGTACTTTACGTGAATATCTACAATACACATGTATTAGTTAAATATATCAAAAGACTTTTGAAGATTTATTAGGCCTATGTAACTAGATAATGAAACCTTACCAAGAAGAAAATGTTCATTTACAAGCCGAAGTAGTTTCCTCTGCCGCTCAATACTGTTCCGTCATTTCACACGTCAGAAGGTTTCTTACTTTGAAAATGGGGCTCTCGTTTTACCATATCGTCCCGGAGTGCAAATGACTCTATCTGATTGTTTAATTTCATTTTTCAAGTTTGTTTGTAAACATTGCAAGAGGCTGTACATTTTTCTCTTATTCCGCCATGCGTCTCTAACTTTTTATCTAACGGTACCTCTTTTTGAGTTACGAACTCTCACCAGCCATATATTCCATTATATTTAACCATAAAGCAGAGTCTAAAATGAAACGTACAGCCACCTTTCCGATAACCTAGAAGATTTAAAAACAACACTCTGGGCTAGCTGTCCGGTTCCGACAGACATAAAAAAATGGCCGATTTATTTTTCTTTTTAGTTTTATCTAAACTTAATATATATTGCTTGCCACTCTATGCCAATTTCTTAAATACGGACTATTAGTCATTGTAATGCATATGCAATTATTACATTAGCTTCTAAATCTGTTTTACTGAGATTAAATAATAATCAGTAATGCTCGGTTTTCCAACAATACTTACTGACTTACTGACCATGACGCCACAAGAGAAGCAAGGAGGGTTCTCCATCTACGTCTGCACATTCCTTCGCATACAGATATAGAAGCATTCTTCATTGCGGTTTTCATAGCACCTTTTAAAAAGTCAGCAAAGTTAGGACCAGGAAGACCGGTGGACCACTGTTAACCTGGTCAATACCCTTTGAACTATGACCCTCCCAAGATACAGGGCACAAGCCAACATGGCTTCCAAATCAATGTGGCACGCAAGCCTCTAAACCCTATAATAAGGTTATGATCGTTTGGGAAATGTTTCCACATTACTGGATATAAAATAGTAAGTATCTCGTTTATATTGAAACCTATAAGACTGTTAAAAGTCCCATTTCGCATGTCCATATCCAAAACGGAGAGAACCTAGTTCACATTCTCCAGGCACAGCGGTCCACATTTCCTTCTCGAGCAGCATGCCATTTGACCAACGCTGAAAAGTAAGTTTATCCGCTCCGACAGCAGCCCGATACCCAGCGATCAAAAGGCAGTCTTCTCTCTCCGGAGCAGAACAGTTTCACCAGCAATCAAAAGGCAGGCAGCCGGCGCTAACCGTCTGTATTCGCCTCGATGGTTCAATCTCTGTCGTCACTTTAATCGGCGAACAAGGAAGACTTTAATCGGCGAAGTGAATTCGAACATCGTTTTGCGCTCGACCTGCAGCCTTCTCGCCACGACACGCTACCACTGTCTCCCGGAATAAGAGACTGCAGAGCGCTGAAACACCATGACGATCTCCAAAGTGCATCACAAGTTCCACCAGTTTCAGAATCAAGGCGAAAAGCAATTGTAAAGGACATAAAAGAACATACTTAGCTTCATGAACTATCCAGAGATGTCAACCAAAGTGTATCCTCGGTGCTGTAGGTTATTATGTAACAAAAACTTCGAATATCCCAACTGATGCTGCATCAGCATAACACTGTCAGGCTATAAATAGAATTCACCAATGCTGTCGCCACTGTTACAAACGTAAGTCTTTCTGTTTAAACTCTTCCTATCCCCTCCCCTGAAGTGCTCTCAGTGTCTCCACAAACACGAAATTAAAATTTCTGCTTTACTATTTTTACCTTAACTCCTCAGACTCCTGCAATAGAAACGACATCACTAGATTCTTCTACTTGCTCATTCATTTCTACAGATGCTGGATCTGACCCCTCACAATCAAAACACATGTGGAGCTGTTTCAATACCAAGGAAATACCTCAGTCAGTGAAAGTTCATTGCTCAATGCAAAAAAAAAACGTTGGGACTTTTGTCATCACTTCCGATATTTCCACTACATTTCTCACTTTTCCCTCAGCCTGACTGGCCAATTTACATGTCCGTTGCATGCATGCTTGCTGCCCTCAATTGCCACCAGCATTTTGATAGTGAGCTATGTAAAGCAGATTATCACATAATACGCCAAAGGCCTATCAGTGTACTAGATATACATGGCATTCCTGTTGGAAATAACCGTCCACAACTCGCCGTCTGGATGGGCCACACAGCCCAGCAAGAAACATATCCCCTTGTATTTTATTTTCGTTCACTTTTCGCTTCTACCGTCGTGTCAAAGGTCTGGCATCCTTAGGTTCCGCTCAAACGGGTTCAAGAAGTTATTCCTGTACGACCATCAGGAACATTATCAGCGTGGACAACGTTATGCACCTCAACTCCGTACAGATTGCAGAATGTACGAACTCACTTTCAAGGACCTTGCAAATCCATAGGATCATAGTGTGATGCTGAGGAGTAATAGCTGTTTATCTACCTGGTGGTGTGAATCATGAGGGTCATGTGGTAATGACAACAGCTGATTTCATGGGTGTTATCATTGGCGTTCTACAAGAGCGGATCAATAAATATTACTGTTTTGCCAATGCTCTGTTCATCTCTCCGATTTGTGATACGACGCTTGCGTTTCGGCTCGCACTTCTGGACAGTTCTGTATGGCTGACGGTGGCTTTCACATTTGATTGATGTGTTGCAAAGGCTGCAGAAGCGAGTTTGCACCGGGAGGACGCCGATTACAATGGTAGTGATTGTGGGCATAGGAGGATTTCTAAGGTATTCTCCATTTCTCTGCAGCAGCAAATTTCGCGGTTATTGACATTGTTCCATGGCGCTGTATTCTCAGTGCAGATTACGTTACTTCAGCAGTGTGAGCAGTTTATCACATGTTTAATAGGACCATGACGCCATTATTCCCAATCGGTTTAATTCTGTTATTCAATGCTTAAACAGTCAGACATGTTATCGGAACAAACAGAGTCCGCCGAGGACTCCGGAACAGCAATGACAATTTTATTTATTGCGGATCACCATTATAGTCTCTACTATGATCAGGCAATCTCTGAATTAATTTTACACAGACAGATATCTTAATTCGCCGTCGTTTATCTTGCAGGAGTTTGGGTGCATGCTGCAATTTCTCTGCACCCGCACCTGTAGGTGTATCTACACCCTGTCCCAGAGGAAGTTCAGGGGAGAGGTGAAGAAAGGTGAACCGTCCCCAGTGTCAGCACATGTTTTCCAACATAAAGCAGCATATACTTTCAAAGATAAACCTCCTGAGAATATTCGTATTAAGGCCTCACCAGTGTGTTATAAAGCCTCGAAATTACAACCTTGCTTTTTCTTTTTAATACTCTTGGGGTGAATGCTAACATCGCATTTGCATTGCTCACAACCGACTCAATCTGCAAATTAACCTTCAGGTAATTCTGCACAAGGACTGAATGTCCCTTTGCGCCTCCGATTTTTGAATTTCCTTTCCGTTTATTTCTGCTAGCAAAATGCATGACCACACACTTCCCGACACTATATTCCATCTGCTACACTTTACCCATTTCCCTATTCTCTAAACCTTCTGTAGCCTCTCTACTTCCTCAAAACTACCTATCCCTCCACCTATCTTCGTAGCGTCCGCAAGGTTTTCAACAAAGCCATCAATTACTTCATCCAACTTCTTTACATAAATAATGAAACAATAAGCAGTTGCACACGCGAGCAACTACGGAACACCACGAGCCACGATCAACCAACCAGAAAAGGCTCCCTTTATTTCTACATTTTCCCTCCTGCCAATAACCCTCAGCTTAATCCAAGAAAAAAATCTTTCCAGTAATACCATAGGATCATAGTTTGGTAACCAGCTTCAGGTGTGGCATTTATCTTCTGAAAATGCAAGAACATTTCTCCTTTTCTTCTTTTCTCCAACCGATTCTCCTTTGCCTGTCCTGCTTCGAACTTATTCAAAGAAATCCAAATGTTTGTCAGGCAAGTTTTTGCCTTGAGTATTCAATGCTGACTATGGCTTCTTTTATCATTGTCTCCAAGTACTCTGACACCTCATCATTATCAAACGACTCACCACTTCTCAACGACTGTGGTCAGTCCATCTGGCCTTTAATATCCTCACTTCGGTCTCTCTCCTTTCCCAAGCAGTGGAGTCACACTTGAAATGTTCCAGTGTTCCAGAACGATTCTTATCTACTTTTCTGATGACATTCTCTGTATCAACGGCATCTTCACACACTTATGACTTCTTACGGCCTAGAAGGTCGACGCACTGCTGCAGTATTCCACAGTGATTACTGATGTAAAACACTTATTCAGTTCGTCCGTCATTTCCTTGTCTCCACTACGATTAACTAGCAGCGTTTTCCAGCGGTCCGATATTCACTCTCGGGTCTCCTTTCCACTTAATATACCTAAAGATGTTACTGTATCCGTTTAAACATTACTTTCCTTTTCCATTTTTGTCCTTACCAATCATCTAACCCTCCTATCTGTTCTGCATTATAATTCATCCATTTAACTTTAATGTTAGACATAACTTCACTTGTTAACCACAATTGTGTGATTTTGCCATTAGAATATCTCTTCCTCTTTGGAGTGTGTACATCCTCTGCCTCCGAATTGCTTCCAGAATTTCTGGCAATTTCTGCTCTACCGTTATCTCAATCAGTGTTCTTCTGCAGTAATTTCTGGTCAACTCCTCTCTCCAGCCTCTGTAATTCCCGTACTTCTGTGTTATGCTGATACATCTGACCTCAGCTTCTACTTCTCAAATTTTAATGCGAACTCCATCATATTATAATCACTTTTTCTGAAGGGTTCTTCTACTCTCTGACCACCTCATCCAAAACAGTTGGTCTCCGAGTCGCCTCAGACATGAACTGGTCTAAAAACTATCTTGGAGGCATTCTAGAAATCTCACTGCTTGGGATCCAACAACAGCTTTATTTTTCTAATCTACCTGCCTTTATCATTCTCCCATGACTATTTTGATATTGTTCTTTTCGCATGTTGTAATTTTTGACGTGTGTTAGTTTGTAGACCCAAAGCTTACTACTGCATGGGTGTCTGGATATAACTCCCATTAGGGTATTTTTACACTTGCAATTCATTACCCACAACTATTTAACACCTTCCGACGCTATGCGACCCCTTTCAAATCACTTGACTTCATTTTTTTTGCCAGTAGCTCTCTAGGCCATACCCTCTACCTGTACTTTCGATATGATGTGTATACAAACTTTTGTACATGGGCAGTAGCCTCCCAGCTATAAGCTTCTTTGAGTCACGATTTAGTGATCCGCACAACGTCATACCTGCCAATCTGTAACTGTGCCTCAAGTTCATCTAACCGTATTCCGTGTACTGCGTGCATTGAAACAAAGTACCTTCAGTCCTTTGTCAATGTTCGATATGCCTTGCCGAATCTGCGCAAACTGCTGGAGTAGTGGAAACGTTGCCATGCTCTCTTGGTAATTACACTGACCTGCTGGGCCCAGGACAGCTTCTCGGAAAAAATAACAGCGGGGAATGCAATATTCCTGATCCTCTCAGTCACAAACGGAACGCTGGTATAATAGGGGGCTAGCTACATAACTGTGTGGTGCACCCGTGCTGATGGAAATCATGCAGGAGACGCTGTTGCAAAACCGAACTGTTGGGCTCGGTCAAAATGACAATTTTTCATGGTAAGACAGGGAAGTGACCGATAATGTTCACTTATATAAGATTTATAACGTGATATATGTGCATAATTACGTAATTTGTCCCATCCAGCCAGTTTCATCATTGATGATCTATTTCCCTCTCAGCCCCAAACACCTGCATTCTCCCCGTATCCATTCATGCCCTGACTACCTCTGCCTTGCCCATACACGAGGGGTTGGATACGGATTCCACAAATTCAACACTCTCTTGCCTTCTGCTCCATTCTAAAAGGACGACCTTCTCTTCTGAGGATGTGTCCTCTGGCCGTATACTCTTGCAATATAGGTAACAGCCTCTCCACCTCCACTTCAGCTTTGTTGGTTACACAGATTCAGCTTTGTCTTGTTTGCTTGTTATTGGTTTAAACAACTTTAACAAATTTTTCATGCCTAATCTTTCCTGGAACAATGAAGTTGATACGATTTATTTCATCATGTGACTCCAAGCATCCCGATACCACATCTTTAATAATCCAGTCGAATATCTTCCCAACCGTTGAGGTCAGATCAACTGGCATATAATTTCCATTCTTCTGTCTCTCTCCTTTCTTGAAGAGTGGGTTGACATCTGCAATTTTCTACTGTCCCCGTATCTAGAGATTCTTGAAAAATCATGACTAATTCATCTACAATCTCTTTGGACATCTCCTTCAGACCCCAGAGCTGAGCACCGTCTGGTCCAGGTAACGTATGAACATTCAGATCCCAAGAGTCCTCTCCGTAGTAATGACAGATTCACGTATTCCTGAACCCCTGGCACTCCCGAACTTGTGGCAAGCTGCTAGTGTCTTCCACAGTGAATACGTGCAAGAAACTGAGACAGTTCGTCCGGCATTTTCTTCTCTCACATTGCATCCTGTTTGGCATCTTTCCAGCGGTCTGATAAGCACTCGCCCGTCTCTTTTATACTTTATGTATCTAAAGAAACATATGGTATCCATCTGAATATGATTGGCTTGCTTACTTTCGCATTCCATCTTTCCTTCCATAATGCTTTTTTGTGCCTATTAAAGGTTTTTAATAGCTTTCCAATCCTCTAACATCCCACGAATGCTTGCTCTATTACATGGCCCACTTTCGGTTTTCTGTTGACATTGACTTCTTATTATCCATGCTTCTGTTACCTCGCCATTAGCACCCTTCTTTTTTTTTCTTGGGATTTACAAATCCTGAACCTTTCGAATTACTTTCAGACGTTCCAGCCATTGCTGCTCTTCTGTTACCCCTATCAGTGTTATTTTCCAATCAGTTCATGCAAATCTCTCTCTAATGCCTTTGTAATTGGCTTTTCTCCATCGCATTATTCACACATCTGACTTTAGGATCTCCTTCTCAAATTTCAGTGTGAATTGTGTCATATTATGATCACATTTCCATCAGTGGTCTTTCTTTATCTTAAGCTCTCGAATCAAGTCCCCTTCATTGCACCGCACCCAATCCAAAATAACTGCTCCGCTGGTGGGCCCTACGTAAGCTGCTCTAAAGAGCCTGCTTGCAGGTATGCTAGAAATTCCCGCATTTGGAATCCAACAGCATTAAGATTTTCCCAATCTACCTGCATGTTGAAATTCCCTATGACAATTGCAACACTACACTTTTAGCCTGTATTTTGTATCTCCTGTTATAATTTGTTGACCTCAATCTTACTACTATTTGGAAGTCTGTAAATAACTTCCAAGAGGAACTTCTAACCATTGAGGATCCTTAGCTCTACCCAAAAATATTCAACACCTTCCGACCCGAGGTCACCTCTTTCAAACGATGTGATTTCCCTTTTTTTTTTAACCATAGCGCCATTGCACCCCTTCTGACTGTCCTTTCGGGAAAATGTGTATCCTTGGACGTTAACCTCCCAGCTATATATTCTTTGAGTCACGATTTATTGATAGCCACAACTTCATAGCTGCTAATCTGTCACCGTGCTGCAAGTTCATCCGCCTTTTTGATTAACATAATTCCATCTACTGCGAGCATTCAAACAAAAGACCTTTAGCCCTGTTTTCACCCTCTTCGCTTTTGTCCTCCTTTTATATTGCAACTCATCCTATTGACTGCAATTTTGATCTATCATCAGCCTCTGTTTGCTGCGAGAGCCTCTCTTGATAAACCAGCTACTTCATGCCCAACACTGTAACACTTGTTCTCATCCACTGTCAAGTTAGTTTACTTAATTGAAATACTAATGAAAATTCCTTTATTAATTTAATCGTGTTAAATTGCTGTGTTAACTACTATAAAATTATACATATTTGGAAGTGATAATAAAGTTAAACATATTTTCTCCAATCAACTTATCTGATAAACATCCTCACTTTTGTGTCAGAGAAGGAATGTGGGACGTTCTCCTTCGGAATCGTAAATAAACAGTTTGTTTTTAAATGTGTTCTGTTCCGATTTCCCTGATGGGCGCATCCATTGCGCTAACACAATGTATCGAAATAGCTCAGGAGAAATGTTTGGACACTGGGCTGTCTCTGATGTGACTAATAAGCTGCTAAGATTAGTTTGGAGATTGCTTTATAAAAGCTTTCAATTCCATTATCAGTAGCTTTCGGCAGTAGAAGCTTTTTAATCTGATCGTGACGGCACACAGAGAATGGAATATCCAACAATTTACTACATAGAGAGTGTTTATTATCCTGTACTGACCGCTATCGGTATCCCTCGTAAGTAACTGACTGGAGAATGTCTGTAATTATTTACTGCTCTATCTGCTGCTCTGTTATATATTCGCCTTAAAAACCATTACACATAGTTATTGTCTGATGAGGGATTTCGATCTTATCAGGTTTGAAATATATTCTTCTTTCTTCTTTCTTCCGTTCCGTACGGCTGTTTTCCTGGTCAACTGCAACAACCGAATTAGCACAAATATTCAAAGGTTTTATATACATCAAATGTATATATAATGTCAGAGAAATTTACATCCTGAAATGCTTTTTTTTCGCAACCATCCACGAAACAGAGGAATGCCCCAAAAGAATGAATGACGATTAAATGTTAGAACCCCAAAGTTGCCGCCCCAGCTTCCCTTCCTCCCCCGCATAAGCGGCAGCAAGCAACGATCCCTCTGCCCCCACCAGCAAAAAAAGCATCGGCGTCCACCACCGAACTCTCAAGCGTGAGCAAAGCGAGGGGGGAGGCATAACAAACAGCTCGCTGATTTACAATGTTAAAAGTCTGTGGCGTTGTTGCTCCGAGCTCTGATCCGAAAAGATCTCCGGTATCTGGGCACACAGCCTTAGATCTTCCATCACCCACGACACACCGATCCAGACCCACGAGGTCTCGGCACTCCGAAGGCGAGCAGAGCTCTCAGATCGAGCCCTTGGCGTGCCGAGTAACTGCCAGTCGTGAAACCCCGAAAGCTGGTCCCCTTCCCGCAAAGAACCGTATTCAGCGTGCAAATCCAGGTCGGGGTCAAAAGAACGCTGAAAGGGAAAATAGAGAAATTACAGATGGAACTAGAGCGGTTTCCAAAGATGCAAGCAAACGAGTCGGCGTTAGACGCCATTAATCCTCTTAAGCTCCTAAGCTATAGATGTATTTCTAGCGATTTACCTTGCCCGACCTTTCACTGTATATTTCCTTTGCACCATCATGGAACAACTGAGGATTCGTTTTCAACATAATTGTTTTAATATATTTTCAGTTGCAACAGTAACCGAAGAGAATATGACCGCTCCTTTTCCCTTTTTGGACTTGTTCTTTATACTTCTCTCATCTTAATTTGAACTCTGCGCGTTCCTGTACTCACATGTGCGACATCACAAGAAACGGTGTATCTAGGCCCACGAAATACCCACTCTCAATGCTCCCTTCGGCTTTATCAGCTACAAAGCTAGAACCAGTCCAAATGGCTGCGTCGATCAGCCGCGCCCTCTTAAATGTGCCATGGAGTCCCGTTGCCAACAGCTGGAGATTTACCGAATCAACTTTTATTCAGATCCTCCCTGGAGTCAGAAGGATAATTTTCCTTCAGTCAGTAAACAATTTTATATAAATCCAGTAAAATTGATCGGCTTTTGTGCGCTTGAAACTAACTATTCTGTTCTTCCTTCCAGTTAATTTGATGGCTATTGTGATCCTTTGTCGTGAAAAATGCGGCCTCTCCAAATGCATCACCCGTTACCTGGTGGCGATGGCATCAGCTCATTTATTGGGTGTTATCATCGGTGTTATATTGGAGCGGATCAATCATATTTATGTTTATGCGAGATTTTTGTTCATCACTCCGATTTGTGCTACGTCACTTGTCTTTAGGCTCGCAGCCATGGACTGTTCTGTCTGGCTGACAGTGTCTTTCACATTTGATCGATGTATTGCAATTTGTAGCCAAAACCTGCGTGAACGATTTTGCACTGTGAAGACGGCGACGATAGTGGTGGTGATTGTGGGCTTAGGGAGTTGTCTAAGTTGTTCGCCATTTTACTTTTCAGTGGATCATTCCGCGATTAATAATAACTTTCCATGGCGATGTACTGGCAGTGCAGATTACTTTACTTCACCAGTGTGGAAGGCTTACCAGATGTTTAATACTATTACTACACCTTTATTGCCAATCGGTTTAATTCTATTGTTCAATGTTTTAACAGTCAGTCACATCATCGCGGCAAACAGAGTCCGCCGAGGACTCCGGAGCAGCAATGACAATAAGAAGGATTCAGAGGTGGAGAACCGGAGAAAGTCAATGATTTTGCTGTTCGCTCTATCAGCCAATTTCATTATATTGTGGATCCCTTTTATAGTCTCTACTATGATCTGGCAGGCTCAAAATTACCGTTATATAGATAGATACCTTAACTCGCCGAGGTTTATCCTGCAAGAGTTTGGGGTTATGTTGCAATTTCTCTGCACCTGCACCAACACGTGTATCTACACACTGTCCCAGAGGAAATTCAGGGAAGAGATGAAGACCGGAGTGAAACATCTGGTCACATTGAATGGCCGACTTTGTAGATAATCGGAAGATGAATTGTACGCTTTGTTATCATTTTCTGAACTATTTGTTGGTCTGATCAATATAACATAAATTAGCATCGTCAGGAGCTTGAAGTTTGGAAGCGTGCTTTTCCATCAATGGCAGCCAAGTGACCCTCCTCAAGTGTCCCAAATAATAAACTATTGCCAATGTCAGTCTTACATCCGCAGAATTACATTTAAAATGATAGGATTAATACTGAAATCTGGCCAACGAACCACTTGATGCAAGTGTGATTCATACATTGGTAGAATTATATTCTGATTGACAGGATTGACACGCTTGCACATCCTTTATGGCTGGCGGAGAAATGAACCTTGGACAGAACAATCCGGGGGCTGATAAACTGAGTGGGGTTCAAGTATCGGATCTCTGTTTTTCTGGTTTCAAAAATTGAGGTAACACACTGCTCTGAAGTATACACGCAGGTTGACCTGCCTTGGAGTCTTTATGAAAAGGGTTAGTATGAAAAATACATCCCCGACGTGAACCTCACAGTAAAACATTACTATACATTTCAAACGATGCTGTGATTTACCTCATTGATAAGGTTTCCTTCTACAAATCTAGTCCCGTCAAAGGCAAGCTTTATGTCCAAAATCATGGTCCAACTTCGGTGTAACATCGGCGTATTTGTAGCACGTACATTTGTTTCCCATATTAGTGACACACATATTTCTTTATATTACCATCAAAATTTGTATTTTAATTAGTCACATTACCGAAAATGTGAACAGATCAGTATGACTCGGTTTCGTACCGAGGTGATATTATATTTTCAGAACTATTGTCTTCATTAGAATGAGTGAATATGGAAAGCTGGGTCAGAAAATTAATGCCTGAGACCTGACGATGGGTCTTCGACCAGAATAGTTAATTTCCAATCTTTCTCTCCTCCATTGTTACCTCACCTGCGTTTTCGTTTCTTTTTCAGATTCCCCATTCTAAAGGTTTCCTTGGTTAGATTGGGTTTTCGGGGAAATAAACAGTTTATATCAGAGGAGTTTCCCCTCAATATTATACAGGGAGCGATCTTCAACCTCCAGTGTGGCGTATATTGTATTTTCACATGTATTCTGATAAAATTGCATGAATATGCATGAAGTGAAAATTGGATAATATAGCAGTTACTTTTATTTCTGCACAGCTCAGGGAAGTTATCATTTAATCTATCATCAGCACCCCGGCAGAAGTCTCACAGATCAGAGATACAGATTATTTAGACATACACCGCAGATCTGCACGGTTGCTTCTGGCTCAGGGATCCATGCCCGCCAGCAATCCGTCATTCCCCAAACTCATCACAGAATAAATTACAACTACCAATTAACACGCTCACAGTGAGAATTTTAGACTGTAGGAGGAAAGGAAGCAGACGGAGCAAGTCCATCCATATGAGCTTTCTTACGAAGGACACCGGACAACGATGCCCCGAGCAGTCGCAGTTTCGTGCTAACAGTACTCATTCGCCGTTAAATGTATGTGTGCATTTTCAAGCGTTTGATAGTGTTAACAATGACTTACGGTTTCTTCAAAATGTGAATGTGTTTCAAGTACTTTACGTGGATATCTACAATACACATGTATTAGTTAAATATATCAAAAGACTTTTGAAGATTTATTAGGCCTATGTAACTAGATAATGAAACCTTACCAAGATGAAAATGTTCATGTACAAGCCGAAGTAGTTTCCTCTGCCGCTCAATACTGTTCCGTCATTTCACTCGTCAGAAGGTTTCTTAATTTGAAAATGGGGCTCTCGTTTTACCATATCGTCCCGGAGTGCAAATGACTCTATCTGATTGTTTAATTTCATTTTTCAAGTTTGTTTGTAAACATTGCAAGAGGCTGTACATTTTCTCTTATTGCGCCATGCGTCTCTAACTTTTTATCTAACGGTACCTCTTTTTGAGTTACGAACTCTCACCAGCCATATATTCCATTATATTTAACCAAAAAGCAGAGTCTAAAATGAAACGTACAGCCACCTTTCCGATAACCTAGAAGATTTAAAAACAACACTCTGGGCTAGTTGTCCGGTTCCGACAGCCACAAACAATGGCCGATTTATTTTTCATTTTAGTTTTATCTAAACTTAATATATATTGCTTGCCACTTTATGCCAATTTCTTAAATACGGACTATTAGTCATTTTAATGCATATGCAATTATTACATTAGCTTCTAAATCTGTTTTACTGAGATTAAATTATAATCAGTAATGCTCGGTTTTCCAACAATACTTACTGACTTACTAACCATGACACCACAAGGGAAGCAAGGAGGGTTCTCCATCTACGTCTGCACATTCCTTCGCATACAGATATAGAAGGATTCTTCATTGCGGTTTTCAAAACACCTTTTAAAAAGTCAGCAAAGTTAGGACCATGAAGACCGGTAGACCACTGTTAACCTGGTCAATACCCTTTGAACTATGACCCTCCCAAGATACAGGGCACAAGCCAACATGGCTTCCAATTCAATGTGGCACGCAAGCCTCGAAACCCTATGATAAGGTTATGATCGTTTGGGGAATGTTTCCACATTACTGGATATAAAATAGTAAGTATCTCGTTTTCTCTACAGATCCTTTTAACTCGATCATCCAAAATCCCTCCTCCACCTGGTTGCAGCTAACTTTCAAATGTTCAAAGGTTCGAAGTTTAATTTAACATCAAAGTGTACAACTCTGAGATGATACTTCTCCAGACATCGACGAAACAGAGAAAGAAAAGAGCAGAATCACGATCAGCAACCCCCCAAATCCTTCCTACCCGCACGAAAAAAAAGATCAAAAACCGAACAGCACGTCGACCCCAAAATTCCCGTCGCCCAGGCACAAAACAACGAGAAAGGTCGGGTGAAAAACATATTATATTAAAACCTATAAGACTGTTAAAAGTCCCGTTTCACATGTCCATATCCAAAACGGAGAGAACCTGGTTCACATTCTCCAGGCATAGCGGTCCACATTTCCTTCTCGAGCAGCATGCCATTTGACCAACGCTGAAAAGTAAGTTTATCCGCTCCGACAGCAGCCCGATACCCAGCGATCAAAAGGCAGTCTTCTCTCTCCGGAGCAGAACAGTTTCACCAGCAATCAAAAGGCAGGCAGCCGGCGCTAACCGTCCGTATTCGCCTCGATGGTTCAATCTCTCTCGTCACTTTAATCGGCGAAGTGAATTCGAACATCGTTTTGCGCTCGACCTGCAGCCTTCTCGCCACGACATGCTACCACTGTCTCCCGGAATAAGAGACTTCAGGGCGCTGAAACCCCATGACGATCGCCAAAGTGCATCACATGTTCCAACAGTTTCAGAATCAAATTCAAGGCGAAAAGGAATTGTAAAGGACGTAAAAGAACATACTTAGCTTCATGATCTATCCAGAGATGTCAACCAAAGTGTATCATCGGTGCTGTAGGTTATTATGTAGCAAAGACTTCGAATATCCCAATTGATGCTGCATCAGCATAATACTGTCAGGCTATAAATAGAATTCAGCAATGCTGTCGCCACTGTTACAAATTTAAGTCTTTCTGTTTAAATTCTCCCTATCCCCTCCCCTGAACTACTCTCAGTGTCTCCACAAACACGAAATTAAAATTTCTGCTTTACTATTTTTGCCTTAACTCCTCAGCCTCCTGCAATAGAAACGACATCACTAGATTCTTCCATGGGAATTCTCATTCATGGGAATCGTTTCTACAGATGCTGGATCTGACCCCTCACAATCAAAACACATGTGGAGCTGTTTCAATACCAAGGAAATACCTCAGTCAGTGAAAGTTCATTGCTCAATGCAAAAAAAAAAAAACCTTTGAGACTATTGTCATCACTTCCGATATTTCCACTACATTTCTCACTTTTCCCTCAGCCTGACTGGCCAATTTACATGTCCGTTGCATGCATGCTTGCTGCCCTCAATTGCCACCAGCATTTTGATAGTGAGCTATGTAAAGCAGATTATCACATAATACGCCAAAGGCCTATCAGTGTACTAGATATACATAGCATTCCTGTTGGAAATAACCGTCCAAAACTCGCCGTCTGGATGGGCCACATAGCCCAGCAAGAAACATATCCCCTTGTATTTTATTTTCGTTCTCTTTTCGCTTCTACCATCGTGGAAAAGGTGTAGCATCCTTAGTTTCCGCTCAAACGGGTTCAAGAAGTTATTGCTGTACGACCATCAGGAACATTATCAGCGTGGACAACGTTATGCACCTCAACTCTGTACAGATTGCAGAATGTACGAACTCACTTTCAAGGACCTTGCAAATCCATAGGATCATAGTGTGATGTTGAGGAGTAATAGCTGTTTATCTACCTGGTGGTGTGAATCATGAGGGTCATGTGGTAATGACAACAGCTGATTTCATGGGTGTTATCATTGGCGTTCTACAAGAGCGGATCAATAAATATTACGGTTTTGCAATGATCTGTTCATCTCTCCGATTTGTGATACGACGCTTGCGTTTCGGCTCGCACTTCAGGACTGTTCTGTATAGCTGACGGTGGCTTTCACTTTTGATTGATGTGTTGCAAAGGCTGCAGAAGCGAGTTTGCACCGGGAGGACGCCGATTACAATGGTTGTGGTTGTGGGCATAGGAGGGTTTCTAAGGTATTCTCCATTTATCTTTGCAGCAGCAACTTTCGCGGTTATTGACAATGTTCCATGGCGCTGTATTCTCAGTGCAGATTACGTTACTTCACCAGTGTGAGCAGTTTATCAGATGTTTAATAGGACCATGACGCCATTATTCCCAATCGGTTTAATTCTGTTATTCAATGCTTAAACAGTCAGACATGTTATCGGAACAAACAGAGTCCGCCGAGGACTCCGGAACAGCAATGACAAATTTATTTATTGCGGATCACCTTTATAGTCTCTACTATGATCAGGCAATCTCTGAATTGCTTTTACACAGACAGATATCTTAATTCGCCGTCGTTTATCTTGCAGGAGTTTGGGTGCATGCTGCAATTTCTCTGCACCTGCACCAACACGTGTATCTACACCCTGTCCCAGAGGAAATTCAGGGGAGAGGTGAAGAAAGGTGAACCGCCTCCAGTGTCAGCACATGTTTTCCAACATAAAGCAGCATATACTTTCAAAGATAAACCTCCTGAGAATATTCGTATTAAGGCCTCACCAGTGTGTTATAAAGCCTCGAAATTACAACCTTGCTTTTTTCTTTTTAATACTCTTGGGGTGAATGCTAACATCGCATTTGCATTGCTCACAACCGACTCAATCTGCAAATTAACCTTCACGTAATTCTGCACAAGGACTGAATGTCCCTTTGCGCCTCCGATTTTTGAATTTTCTTTCCGTTTATTTCTGCTAGCAAAATGCATGACCACACACTTCCCGACACTATATTCCATCTGCTACACTTTACCCATTTTCCTAATCTCTAAACCTTCTGTAGCCTCTCTACTTCCTCAAAACTACCTATCCCTCCACCTATCTTCGTAGCGTCCGCAAGGCTTTCAACAAAGCCATCAATTACTTCATCCAACTTCTTTACATAAATAATGAAACAATAAGCAGTTGCACACGCGAGCAATTATGGAACACCACGAGCCACGATTAACCAACCAGAAAAGGCTCCCTTTATTTCTACATTTTCCCTCCTGCCAATAACCCTCAGCTTAGTCCAAGAAAAAAATCTTTCCAGTAATACCATAGGCTCATAGTTTGGTAACCAGCTTCAGGTGTGGCATTTATCTTCTGAAAATGCAAGAACATTTCTCCCTTTCTTCTTTTCTCCAACCGATTCTCCTTTGCCTGTCCTGCTTCGAACTTATTCAAAGAAATCCAAATGTTTGTTAGGCAAAATTTTGCCTTGAGGAATCAATGCTGACTATGGCTTCTTTTATCATTTGCCTCCAAGTACTCTGACACCTCATCATTATCAAACGACTCACCACTTCTCAACGACTGTGGTCAGTCCATCTGTCCTTTAATATCCTCACTTCGGTCTCTCTCCTTTCCCAAGCAGTGGAGTCACACTTGCAATGTTCCAGTGTTCCAGAACGATTCTTGAATACATATATATATATTTTTGTTTTCCTGAAAGATCATTACAAATGCCTCAACGATCTCACCAGCTACCTCTTTAAGAACCCTGGGCTGTACTCTATCGGGTCCAGGTGGCTTATCTACTTTTCTGATGACATTCAACGGCATCTTCACACACTTATGACTTCTTACAACCTAGAAGGTCGACGCACTGTTGCAGTATTCCACAGTGATTACTGATGTAAAACACTTATTCAGTTCGTCCGTCATTTCCTTGTCTCCACTACGATTAACTAGCAGCGTTTTCCAGCAATCCGATATTCACTCACTGGTCTCCTTTCCACTTAATATACCTAAAGATGTTTTCCGTTTAAACATTACTTTCCTTTTCCATTTTTGTCCTTACCAATTATCTAACCCTACTATCTGTGCTGCATTATAATTCATCCATTTAACTTTAATGTTAGCCATAACTTCACTTGTTAAACACAATTGTGTGATTTTGCCATTAGAATATCTCTTCCTCTTTGGAGTTTGTACATCCTCTGCCTCCGAATTGCTTCCAGAATTTCTGGCAATTGTTGCTCTACCGTTATCTCAATCAGTGTTCCTCTGCAGTAATTTCTGGTCAACTACTCTCTCCAGCCTCTGTAATTCCCGTATCTGTGTTATGCTGATACATCTGACCTCAGCTTCAACTTCTCAAATTTTAATGCGAACTCCATTATATTATAATCACTTTTTCTGAAGGGTTCTTCTACTCTGTGAACACCTCATCCAAAACAGTTGGTCTCCGAGTCGCCTCAGACATGAACTGCTCTAAAAACTATCTTGGAGGCATTCTAGAAATCTCACCTCTTGGGATCCAACAACAGCTTTATTTTTCTAATCTACCTGCCTTTATCATTCTCCCATGACTATTTTGATATTGTTCTTTTCGCATGTTGTAATTTTTGACGTGTGTTAGTTTGTAGACCCAAAGCTTACTACTGCATGGGTGTCTGGATATAACTCCCATTAGGGTATTTTTACACTTGCAATTCCTTACCCACAACTATTCAACACCTTCCGACGCTATGCGACCCCTTTCAAATCACTTGACTTCATTTTTTTTGCCAGTAGCTCTCTAGGCCATACTCTCTACCTGTACTTTCGATATGATATTTATACAAACTTTTGTACATGGGCATTAGCCTCCAAGCTATAAGCTTCTTTGAGTCACGATTTAGTGATCCGCACAACGTCATACCTGCCAATCTGTAACCGTGCCTCAAGTTCATCTAACCGTATTCCGTGTACTGCGTGCATTGAAACAAAGTACCTTCAGTCCTTTGTCAAAGTTCGATATGCCTTGCCGAATCTGCGCAAACTGCTGGAGTAGTGGAAACGTTGCCATGCTCTCTTGGTAATTACACTGACCTGCTGGGGGCAGGACAGCTTTTCGGATAAAATAACAGCGGGGAATGCAATATTCCTGATCCTCTCAGTCACAAACGAAACGCTGGTATAATAGGGGGCTAGCTACATAACTGTGTGGTGCACCCGTGCTGATGGAAATCATGCAGGAGACGCTGTTGCAAAACCGAACTGATGGGCTCCGTCAAAATGACAATATTTCATGGTAAGACAGGGAAGTGACCGATAATATTCACTTATATAAGATTTATAACGTGATATATGGGCATAATTACGTAATTTGGACCATCCAGACAGTTTCGCTATTTCATCATTGCTGAACTATTTCCCTCTCAGCCCCAAACTCCTGCATTCTCCCCGTATCCATTCATGCCCTGACTACCTCTGCCTTGCCCATACACGAGGTGTTGGATACGGATTCCACAAATTCAACACTCTCTTGCCTTCTGCTCCTTTCTAAAAGGACGACCTTCTCTTCTGAGGATGTGTCCTCTGGCCGTATACTCTTGCAATATAGGTAACAGCCTCTCCACCTCCACTTCAGCTTTGTTGGTTACACAGATTCAGCTTTGCCTTGTTTGTTTGTTATTTGTTTAAAAAACTTTAACAAATTTTTCAGGCCTAATTTTTCCTGGAACAATGAAGCTGATACGATTTATTTCATCATGTGACTCCAAGCATCCCGATACCACATCTTTAATAATCCAGTCGAATATCTTCCCAACCGTTGAGGTCAGATCAACTGGCATATAATTTCCATTCTTCTGTCTCTCTCCTTTCTTGAAGAGTGGGGTGACATCTGCAATTTTCTACTGTCCCCGTATCTAGAGATTCTTGAAAAATCATGACTAATTCATCTACAATCTCTTTGGACATCTCCTTCAGACCCCAGAGCTGAGCACCGTCTGGTCCAGGTAACGTATGAACATTCAGATCCGAAGAGTCCTCTCCGTAGTAATGACAGATTCACGTATTCCTGAACCCCTGGCACTCCCGAACTTGTGGCACGCTGCTAGTGTCTTCCACAGTGAATACGTCCAAGAAACTGAGACAGTTCGTCCGGCATTTTCTTCTCTCACATTGCATCCTGTCTGGCATCTTTCCAGCGGTCTGATAAGCACACGCCCGTCTCTTTTAAACTTTATGTATCTCAAGAAACAGATGGTATCCATCTGAATATGATTGGCTTGCTTACTTTCGCATTCCATCTTTCCTTCCATAATGCTTTTTTGTGCCTATTAAAGGTTTTTAATAGCTTTCCAATCCTCTAACATCCCACGAATGCTTGCTCTATTACAGGGCCCACTTTCGGTTTTCTGTTGACATTGACTTCTTGTTATCCATGCTTCTGTTACCTCGCCATTAGCACACTTCTTTTTTTTCTTGGGATTTACAAATCCTGAACCTTTCGAATTACTTCCAGAAGTTTCAGCCATTGCTGCTCTTCTGTTACCCCTATCAGTGTTATTTTCCAATCAGTTCATGCAAATCTCTCTCTAATGCCTTTGTAATTGGCTTTTCTCCATCGCAATATTCACCCATCTGACCTTAGGATCTCCTTCTCAAATTTCAGGGTGAATTGTGTCATATTATGATCACATTTCCATCAGTGGTCTTTCTTTATCTTAAGCTCTCGAATCAAGTCCCCTTCATTGCACCGCATTCAATCCAAAATAACTGCTCCGCTGGTGGGCCCTCCGTAAGCTGCTCTAAATATCTGCTTGCAGGTATGCTAGAAATTCCCGCATTTGGAATCCAACAGCATTAAGATTTTCCCAATCTACCTGCATGTTGAAATTCCCTATGACAATTGCAACACTACACTTTTAGCCTGTATTTTGTATCTCCTGTTATAATTTGTTGACCTCAATCTTACTACTCTTTGGAAGTCTGTATATAACTTCCAAGAGGAACTTCTAACCATTGCAGATCCTTAGCTCTACCCAAAAATTTTCAACACCTTCCGACCCGAGGTCACCTCAATCAAACGATGTGATTTCCCTTTTTTTTTTTTAACCACAGCGCCATTGCACCCCTTCTAACTGTCCTTTCGGGAAAATGTGTATCCTTGGACGTTACCCTCCCAGCTATATATTCTTTGAGTCACGATTTATTGATAGCCACAACTTCATAGCTGCTAATCTGTCACCGTGCTGCAATTCATTCACCTTGTTTGATTAACATCTACTGCGAGCATTCAAACAAAACACCTTTAGCCCTGTTTTCACCCTCTTCGCTTTTGTCCTCCTTTTATATTGCAACTCATCCTATTGACTGCAATTTTGATCTATCATCAGCCTCTGTTTGCTGGGAGAGCCTTTCTTGATAAACCAGCTACTTCATGCCCAACACTGTAACACTTGTTCTCATCCACTGTCAAGTTAGTTTACTTAATTGAAATACTAATGAAAATTACTTTATTAATTTAATCGTGTTAAATTGTTGTGTTAACTACTATAAAATTACACTTATTTGGAAGTGATAATAAAGTTAAACATATTTTTTCCAATCATCTTATCTGATAAACATCCTTACTTTTGTGTCATAGAGAAGGAATGTGGGACGTTCTCCTTCGGAATCGTAAATAAGCAGTTTGTTTTTAAATGTGTTCTGTTGTGATTTCCCTGATGGGCGCATCCATTGCGCTAACACAATGTATCGTAATAGCTCAGGAGAAATGTTTGGACACTGGGCTGTCTCTGATGTGACTAATAAGCTGCTAAGATTAGTTTGGAGATTGCTTTATAAAAGCTTTCAATTCCATTATCAGTAGCTTTCGGCAGTAGAAGCTTTTTAATCTGATCGTCACGGCACACAGAGAATGGAATATCCAGCAATTTACTACATAGAGAGTGTTTATTATCCTGTACTGACCGCTATCGGTATCCCTCGTAAGTAACTGACTGGAGAATGTCTGTAATTATTTACTGCTCTATCTGCTGCTCTGTTATATACTCGCCTTAAAAACCATTACACATAGTTATTGTCTGATGAGGGATTTCGATCTTATCAGGTTTGAAATATATTCTTCTTTCTTCTTTCTTCCGTTCGGTACGGCTGTTTTCCTGGGCAACTGCAACAACCGAATTAGCACAAATATTCAAAGGTTTTATATACATCAAATGTATATATAATGTCAGAGAAGTTTACATCCTGAAATGCTTTTTTTTCGCAACCATCCACGAAACAGAGGAATGCCCCAAAAGAATGAATGACGATTAAATGTTAGAACCCCAAAGTTGCCGCCCCAGCTTCCCTTCCTCCCCCGCATAAGCGGCAGCAAGCAACGATCCCTCTGCCCCCACCAGCAAAAAAAGCATCGGCGTCCACCACCGAACTCTCAAGCGTGAGCAAAGCGAGGGGGGAGGCATAACAAACAGCTCGCTGATTTACAATGTTAAAAGTCTGTGGCGTTGTTGCTCCGAGCTCTGATCCGAAAAGATCTCCGTTATCTGGGCACACAGCCTTAGATCTTCCATCACCCACGACACACCGATCCAGACCCACGAGGTCTCGGCACTCCGAAGGCGAGCAGAGCTCTCAGATCGAGCCCTTGGCGTGCCGAGTAACTGCCAGTCGTGAAACCCCGAAAGCTGGTCCCCTTCCCGCAAAGAACCGTATTCAGCGTGCAAATCCAGGTCGGGGTCAAAAGAACGCTGAAAGGGAAAATAGAGAAATTACAGTTGGAACTGGAGCGGTTTCCAAAGATGCAAGCAAACGAGTCGGCGTTAGACGCCATTAATCCTCTTAAGCTCCTAAGCTATAGATGTATTTCTAGCGATTTGCCTTGCCCGACCTTTCACTGTATAGTTCCTTTGCACCATCATGGAACAACTGAGGATTCGTTTTCAACATAATTGTTTTAACATATTTTCAGTTGCAACAGTAACCGAAGAGAATATGACCGCTCCTTTTCCCTTTTTGGACTTGTTTTTTTACTTCTCTCATCTTAATTTGAACTCTGCGCGTTCCTGTACTCACATGTGCGACATCACAAGAAACGATGTATCTAGGCCCACGAAATACCCACTCTCAATGCTCCCTTCGGCTTTATCAGCTACAAAGCTAGAACCAGTCCAAATGGCTGCGTCGATCAGCCGCGCCCTCTTAAATGTGCCGTGGAGTCCCGTTGCCAACAGGTGGAGATTTGCCGACTCAACTTTTATTCAGATCCTCCCTGGAATCAGAAGGATAATTTTCCTTCAGTCAGTAAACAATTTTATATAAATCCAGTAAAATTGATCGGCTTTTGTGCGCTTGAAACTAACTATTCTGTTCTTCCTTCCAGTTAATTTGATGGCTATTGTGATCTTTTGTCGTGAAAAATGCGGACTCTCCAAATGCATCACCCGTTACCTGGTGGCGATGGCATCAGCTGATTTATTGGGTGTTATCATCGGTGTTATATTGGAGCGGATCAATCATACTTATGTTTATGCGAGATTTTTGTTCATCACTCCGATTTGTGCTACGTCACTTGTCTTTAGGCTCGCAGCCATGGACTGTTCTGTCTGGCTGACAGTGTCTTTCATATTTGATCGATGTATTGCAATTTGTAGCCAAAACCTGCGTGAACGATTTTGCACTGTGAAGACGGCGACGATAGTGGTGGTGATTGTGGGCTTAGGGAGTTGTCTAAGGTGTTCGCCATTTTACTTTTCAGTGGATCATTCCGCGATTAATAATAACTTTCCATGGCGATGTACTGGCAGTGCAGATTACTTTACTTCACCAGTGTGGAAGGCTTACCAGATGTTTAATACTATTACTACACCTTTATTGCCAATCGGTTTAATTCTATTGTTCAATGTTTTAACAGTCAGTCACATCATCGCGGCAAACAGAGTCCGCCGAGGACTCCGGAGCAGCAATGACAATAAGAAGGATTCAGAGGTGGAGAACCGGAGAAAGTCAATGATTTTGCTGTTCGCTCTATCAGCCAATTTCATTATATTGTGGATCCCTTTTATAGTCTCTACTATGATCTGGCAGGCTCAAAATTACCGTTATATAGATAGATACCTTAACTCGCCGAGGTTTATCCTGCAAGAGTTTGGGGTTATGTTGCAATTTCTCTGCACCTGCACCAACACGTGTATCTACACACTGTCCCAGAGGAAATTCAGGGAAGAGATGAAGACCGGAGTGAAACATCTGGTCACATTGAATGGCCGACTTTGCAGATAATCGGAAGATGAATTGTACGCTTTGTTATAATTTTCTGAACTATTTGTTGGTCTGATCAATATAACATAAATTAGCATCGTCAGGAGCTTGAAGTTGGAAGCGTGCTTTTCCATCAATGGCAGCCAAGTGACCCTCCTCAAGTGTCCCAAATAATAAACTATTGCCCATGTCAGTCTTACATCCGCAGAATTACATTTAAAATGATAGGATTAATACCGAAATCTGGCCAACGAACCACTTGATGCAAGTGTGATTCATACATTGGCAGAATTATATTCTGATTGACAGGATCATCGATCCACTGAACACGCTTGCACATCCGCTATGGCTGGCGGAGAAATGAACCTTGGACAGAACAATCCGGTGGCTGATAAAGTGAGTGGGGTTTAAGTATCGGATCTCCGTTGTTCTGGTTTCAAAAATTGAGGTAACACGCTGTTCTCTGAGAAAGAGAAGTATACACGCAGGTTGTAACACGTACATTTGTTTCCCATATTAGTGACACACATATTTCTTTATATTACCATCAAAATTTGTATTTTAATTAGTCACATTACCGAAAATGTGAACAGATCAGTATGACTCGGTTTCGTACCGAGGTGATATTATATTTTCAGAACTATTGTCTTCATTAGAATGAGTGAATATGGAAAGCTGGGTCAGAAAATTAATGCCTGAGACCTGACGATGGGTCTTCGACCAGAATAGTTAATTTCCAATCTTTCTCTCCTCCATTGTTACCTCACCCGCGTTTTCGTTTCTGTTTCAGATTCCCCATTCTAAAGGTTTCCTTGGTTAGATTGGGTTTTCGGGGAAATAAACAGTTTATATCAGAGGAGTTTCCACTCAATATTATACAGGGAACGATCTTCAACCTCCAGTGCGGCGTATTTTGTATTTTCACATCTATTCTGATAAAATTGCATGAATATGCATCAAGTGAAAATTGGATAATATAGCAGTTACTTTTATTTCTGCACAGCTCAGGGAAGTTATCATTTAATCTGTCATCAGCACCCCGGCAGAAGTCTCACAGATCAGAGATACAGATTATTTAGACATACACCGCAGATCAGCACGGTTGCTTCTGGCTCAAGGATCCATGCCCACCAGCAATCCGGCATTCCCCAAACTCATCACAGAATAAACTACAACTACCAATTAACATGCTCACAGTGAGAATTTTAGACTGTAGGAGGAAAGGAAGCAGACGGAGCAAGTCCATCCGTATGAGCTTTCTTACGAAGGACACCGGACAACTGTTAGCAGTTTCGTGCTAACAGTACTCATTCGCCGTTAAATGTATGTGTGCATTTTCAAGCGTTTGATAGTGATAACAATGACTTACGGTTTCTTCAAAATGTGAATGTGTTTCAAGTACTTTACGTGGATATCTACAATACACATGTATTAGTTAAATATATCAAAAGACTTTTGAAGATTTATTAGGCTTATGTAACTAGATAATGAAACCTTACCAAGAAGAAAATGTTCATGTACAAGCCGAAGTAGTTTCCTCTGCCGCTCAATACTGTTCCGTCATTTCACACGTCAGAAGGTTTCTTAATTTGAAAATGGGGCTCTCGTTTTACCATATCGTCCCGGAGTGCAAATGACTCTATCTGATTGTTTAATTTCATTTTTCAAGTTTGTTTGTAAACATTGCAAGAGGCTGTACATTTTTCTCTTATTGCGCCATGCGTCTCTAACTTTTTATCTAACGGTACCTCTTTTTGAGTTACGAACTCTCACCAGCCATATATTCCATTATATTTAACCAAAAAGCAGAGTCTAAAATGAAAAGTACAGCCACCTTTCCGATAACCTAGAAGATTTAAAAACAACACTCTGGGCTAGCTGTCCGGTTCCGACAGCCACAAACAATGGCCGATTTATTTTTCTTTTTAGTTTTATCTAAACTTAGTATATGTTGCTTGCCACTTTATGCCAATTTCTTAAATACGGACTATTAGTCATTTTAATGCATATGCAATTATTACATTAGCTTCTAAATCTGTTTTACTGAGATTAAATTATAATCAGTAATGCTCGGTTTTCCAACAATACTTACTGACTTACTAACCATGACACCACAAGGGAAGCAAGGAGGGTTCTCCATCTACGTCTGCACATTCCTTCGCATACAGATATAGAAGGATTCTTCATTGCGGTTTTCATAACACCTTTTAAAAAGTCAGCAAAGTTAGGACCAGGAAGACCGGTGGATCACTGTTAACCTGGTCAATACCCTTTGAACTATGACCCTCCCAAGATACAGGGCACAAGCCAACATGGCTTCCAAATCAATGTGGCACGCAAGCCTCAAAACCCTATGATAAGGTTATGATCGTTTGGGGAATGTTTCCAGATTACTGGATATAAAATAGTAAGTATCTCGTTTTCTCTACAGATCCTTTTAACTCGATCATCCAAAATCCCTCCTCCACCTGGTTGCAGCTAACTTTCAAATGTTCAAAGGTTCGAAGTTTAATTTAACATCAAAGTGTACAACTCTGAGATGATACTTCTCCAGACATCGACGAAACAGAGAAAGAAAAGAGCAGAATCACGATCATCAACCCCCCAAATCCTTCCTACCCGCACGAAAAAAGAGATCAAAAACCGAACAGCACGTCGACCCCAAAATTCCCGTCGCCCAGGCACAATACAACGAGAAAGGTCGGGTGAAAAACATATTATATTAAAACCTATAAGACTGTTAAAAGTCCCGTTTCACATGTCCATATCCAAAACGGAGAGAACCTGGTTCACATTCTCCAGGCATAGCGGTCCACATTTCCTTCTCGAGCAGCATGCCATTTGACCAACGCTGAAAAGTAAGTTTATCCGCTCCGACAGCAGCCCGTTACCCAGCGATCAAAAGGCAGTCTTCTCTCTCCGGAGCAGAACAGTTTCACCAGCAATCAAAAGGCAGGCAGCCGGCGCTAACCGTCCGTATTCGCCTCGATGGTTCAATCTCTCTCGTCACTTTAATCGGCGAACGAGGAAGACTTTAATCGGCGAAGTGAATTCGAACATCGTTTTGCGCTCGACCTGCAGCCTTCTCGCCACGACACGCTACCACTGTCTCCCGGAATAAGAGACTGCAGGGCGCTGAAACCCCATGACGATCGCCAAAGTGCATCACATGTTCCAACAGTTTCAGAATCAAATTCAAGGCGAAAAGCAATTGTAAAGGACATAAAAGAACATACTTAGCTTCATGATCTATCCAGAGATGTCAACCAAAGTGTATCCTCGGTGCTGTAGGTTATTATGTAACAAAGACTTCGAATATCCCAATTGATGCTTCATCAGCATAATACTGTCAGGCTATAAATAGAATTCACCAATGCTGTCGCCACTGTTACAAATTTAAATCTTTCTGTTTAAATTCTTCCTATCCCCTCCCCTGAACTACTCTCAGTGTCTCCACAAACACGAAATTAAAATTTCTGCTTTACTATTTTTACCTTAACTTCTCAGCCTCCCTCAATAGAAACGACATCACTAGATTCTTCTACTTGCTCATTCATGGGAATCGTTTCTACAGATGCTGGATCTGACCCCTCACAATCAAAACACATGTGGAGCTGTTTCAATTCCAAGGAAATACCTCAGTCAGTGAAAGTTCATTGCTCGATGCAAAAAAAAACTTTGAGACTTTTGTCATCACTTCCGATATTTCCACTACATTTCTCACTTTTCCCTCAGCCTGACTGGCCAATTTACATGTCCGTTGCATGCATACTTGCTGCCCTCTGTTGCCGCCAGCATTTTGATAGTGAGCTATGTAAAGCAGATTATCACATAATAAGCCAAAGGCCTATCAGTGTACTAGATATACATAGCATTCCTGTTGGAAATAACCGTCCAAAACTCGCCGTCTGGATGGGCCACACAGCCCAGCAAGAAACATATCCCCTTGTATTTTATTTTCGTTCTCTTTTCGCTTCTACCGTCGTGTCAAAGGTGTAGCATCCTTAGGTTCCGCTAAAAACGGGTTCAAGAAGTTATTGCTGTACGACCATCAGGAACATTATCAGCGTGGACAACGTTATGCACCTCAACTCCGTACAGATTGCAGAATGTACGAACTCACTTTCAAGGACCTTGCAAATCCATAAGATCATAGTGTGATGTTGAGGAGTAATAGCTGTTTATCTACCTGGTGGTGTGAATCATGAGGGTCATGTGGTAATGACAACAGCTGATTTCATGGGTGTTATGATTGGCGTTCTACAAGAGTGGATCAATAAATATTACGGTTTTGCCAATGCTCTGTTCATCTCTCCGATTTGTGATACGACGCTTGCGTTTCGGCTCGCACTTCTGGACAGTTCTGTATGGCTGACGGTGGCTTTCACATTTGATTGATGTGTTGCAAAGGCTGCAGAAGCGAGTTTGTACCGGTAGGACGCCGATTACAATGGTTGTGGTTGTGGGCATAGGAGGTTTTCTAAGGTATTCTCCATTTCTCTTTGCAGCAGCAACTTTCGCGGTTATTGACAATGTTCCATGGCGCTGTATTCTCAGTGCAGATTACGTTACTTCACCAGTGTGAGCAGTTTATTAGATGTTTAATAGGACCATGACGCCATTATTCCCAATCGGTTTAATTCTGTTATTCAATGCTTAAACAGTCAGACATGTTATCGGAACAAACAGAGTCCGCCGAGGACTCCGGAACAGCAATGACAATTTTATTTATTGCGGATCACCTTTATAGTCTCTACTATGATCAGGCAATCTCTGAATTGCTTTTACACAGACAGATATCTTAATTCGCCGTGGTTTATCTTGCAGGAGTTTGGGTGCATGCTGCAATTTCTCTGCACCTGCACCAACACGTGTATCTACACCCTGTCCCAGAGGAAATTCAGGGGAGAGGTGAAGAAAGGTGAACCGCCTCCAGTGTCAGCACATGTTTTCCAACATAAAGCAGCATATACTTTCAAAGATAAACCTCCTGAGAATATTCGTATTAAGGCCTCACCAGTGTGTTATAAAGCCTCGAAATTACAACCTTGCTTTTTCTTTTTAATACTCTTGGGGTGAATGCTAACATCGCATTTGCGTTGCTCACAACCGACTCAATCTGCAAATTAATCTTCAGGTAATTCTGCAGAAGGACTGAATGTCCCTTTGCGCCTCCGATTTTTGAATTTCCTTTCCGTTTATTTCTGCTAGCAAAATGCATGACCACACACTTCCCGACACTATATTCCATCTGCTACACTTTACCCATTTTCCTAATCCCTAAACCTTCTGTAGCCTCTCTACTTCCTCAAAACTACCTATCCCTCCACCTATCTTCGTAGCGTCCGCAAGGCTTTCAACAAAGCCATCAACTACTTCATCCAAGTTCTTTACATAAATAATGAAACAATAAGCAGTTGCACACGCGAGCAACTATGGAACACCACCATCAACCAACCAGAAAAGGCTCCCTTTATTTCTACATTTTCCCTCCTGCCAATAACCCTCAGCTTAATCCAAGAAAAAAATCTTTCCAGTATTACCATAGGCTCATAGTTTGGTAACCAGCTTCAGGTGTGGCATTTATCTTCTGAAAATGCAAGAACATTTCTCCCTTTCTTCTTTTCTCCAACCGATTCGCCTTTGCCTGTCCTGCTTCGAACTTATTGAAAGAAATCCAAATGTTTGTCAGGCAAAATTTTGCCTTGAGTAATCAATGCTGACTATGGCTTCTTTTATCATTTGCCTCCAAGTACTCTGACACCTCATCATTATCAAACGACTCACCACTTCTCAACGACAGTGGTCAGTCCATCTGGCCTTTAATTTCTTCCCTTCGGTCTCTCTCCTTTCCCGAGCTGTGGAGTCACATTTGCAATGTTCCAGTGTTCCAGAACGATTCTTGAATACATATATATATTTTTTTCTTTTCCTGAAAGATCATTACAAATGCCTCAACGATCTCACCAGCTACCTCTTTAAGAACCCTGGGCTGTACTCTATCGGGTCCAGGTGACTTATCTACTTTTCTGATGACATTCACACAACGGCATCTTCACACACTTATGACTTCTTACAGCCTAGAAGGTCGACGCACTGCTGCAGTATTCCACAGTGATTACTGATGTAAAACACTTATTCAGTTCGTCCGTCATTTCCTTGTCTCCACTACGATTAACTAGCAGAGTTTTCCAGCGGTCCGATATTCACTCTCGGGTCTCTTTTCCACTTAATATACCTAAAGATGTTACTGTATCCGTTTAAACATTACTTTCCTTTTCCATTTTTGTCCTTACCAATTATCTAACCCTGCTATCTGTGCTGCATTATAATTCATCCATTTAACTTTAATGTTAGCCATAACGTCACTTGTTAACCACAATTGTGTGATTTTGCCATTAGAATATCTCTTCCCCTTTGGAGTGTGTACATCCTCTGCCTCCGAATTGCTTCCAGAATTTCTGGCAATTGTTGCTCTACCGTTATCTCAATCAGTGTTCTTCTGCAGTAATTTCTGGTCAACTCCTCTCTCCTACCTCTGTAATTCCCGTACTTCTGTGTTATGCTGATACATCTGACCTCAGCTTCTACTTCTCAAATTTTAATGCGAACTCCATCATATTATAATCACTTTTTCTGAAGGGTTCTTCTACTTTAAGCTCTCTGAACACCTCATCCAAAACAGTTGGTCTCCGAGTCGCCTCAGACATGAACTGCTCTAAAAACCATCTTGGAGGCATTCTAGAAATCTCACCTCTTGTGATCCAACAACAGCTTTATTTTTCTAATCTACCTGCCTTTATCATTCTCCCATGACTATTTTGATATTGTTCTTTTCGCATGGTATAATTTTTTGACGTGTTTTACTTTGTAGAGCCAATACTTACTACCGCATGGGGGTCTGGATATAACTCCCATTAGGGTATTTTTACACTTGCAATTCCTTGCCCACAACTATTTAACACCTTCCGACGCTATACGACCCCTTTCAAATCACTTGACTTTAGTTTTTTGCCAGTAGCTCTCTAGGCCATACTCTCTACCTGTACTTTCGCTATGATGTGTATACAAACTTTTGTACATGGACATTAGCCTCTCAGCTATAAGCTTCTTTGAATCACGATTTAGAGATACGCATAACGTCATACCTGCCAATCTGTAACTGTGCCTCAAGTTTATCTAAGCGTATTCCGTGTACTGCGTGCATTGAAACAAAGTACCTTCAGTCCTTTGTCAAAGTTCTATATGCCTTGCCGAATCTGCGCAAACTGCTGGAGTAGTGGAAACGTTGCCATGCTCTCTTGGTAATTACACTGACCTGCTGGGCGCAAGACAGCTTCTCGGAAACAATAACAGCGAGGAATGCAATATTCCTGATCCTCTCAGTCACAAACGAAACGCTGGTATAATAGGGGGCTAGCTACATAACTGTGTGGTGCACCCGTGCTGATGGAAATCATGCAGGAGACGCTGTTGCAAAACCGAGCTGATGGGCTCCGTCAAAATGAAAATTTTTCATGGTAAGAAAGGGAAGGGACCGCGAATTTTCACTTTTATAAGATTTATAACGTGATATATGGGCATAATTACGTAATTTGGACCATCCAGCCAGTTTCGCTATTTCATCATTTCCCTCTCAGCCCCAAACTCCTGTCTTCTCCCCATATCCCGTCATGCCTAGACAACCTCTGCCTTGCCTCTACGCAAGGATACGGATTCCACAAATTCACCACTCTCTTGCCTTCAGCTCCGTTCTAAAAGGACGCCCTTCTCTTCTGAGGATGTGTCCTCTGGCCGCATACTCTTGCCATATAGGTAACAGCCTCTCCACCTCCACTTCAGCTTTATTGGTTACAAAGATTCAGCTTTGTCTTGTTTTGCTTGCTATTTCTTTAAACAATTTCAACACATTTTCCAGGCCTAATTTTTCCTGGAACAATGAAGCTGATACGATTTATTTCATCATGTGACTCCAAGTATCCCGATACCACATCTTTAATTATCCAGTCGAATATCTTCCCAACCGTTGAGGTCAGATCAACTGGCATATAATTTCCATTCTTCTGTCTCTCTCCTTTCTTGAAGAGCGAGATTACCTCTGCAATTTTCTGCTGTCCCCGTATCTAGAGATTCTTGAAAAATCATGACTAATTAATCCACAATCTCTTCGGACATCTCCTTCAGACCCCAGAGCTGAGCACCGTCTGGTCCAGGTAACGTATCAACATTCAGATCCGAAGAGTCCTCTCCGTAGTAATGACAGATTCACGTATTCCTGAACCCCTGGCTCTCCCGAACTTGTGGCACGCTGCTAGTGTCTTCCACAGTGAATACGTGCAAGAAACTGAGACAGTTCGTCCGGCATTTTCTTCTCTCACATTGCAACCTGTTTGGCATCTTTCCCAGCGGTCTGATAAGCACTCGCCCGTCTCTTTTAAACTTTATGTATCTCAAGGAACATATGATATCCATCTGAATATGATTGGCTTGCTTACTTTCGCATTCCATCTTTCCTTCCATAATGCTTTTTTGTGCCTATTAAAGGTTTTTAAAAGCTTTCCTAAGCACTAACATCCCACGAATGCTTGCTCTATTACAGGGCCCTCTTTCGGTTTTCTGTTGACATTGACTTCTTGTTATCCACGGTTCTGTTACCTCGCCATTAGCACACTTCTTTTTTTTTCTTGGGATTTACAAATCCTGAACCTTTCGAATTGCCTCCAGAATTTCCAGCCATTGCTGCTCTTCTGTTACCCCTATCAGTGTTATTTTCCAAACAGTTCATGCAAATCTCTCTCTAATGCCTTTGTAATTGGCTTTCCTCCATCGCAATATTCACACATCTGACTTTAAGGTCTCCTTCTCAAATTTCAGTGTGAGTTGTTTCATATTATGATCACATTTCCATCAGTGGTCTTTCTTTATCTTAAGCTCTCGAATCAAGTCCCCGTCTTTGCACCGCACCCAATCCAAAATAACTGCTCAGCTGATGGGCCCAACGTAAGCTGCTCTAAAGAGCCTGCTTGCAGGTATGCTAGAAATTCCCGCCTTTGGAATCCAACACCATTAAGATTTTCCCAATCTACCTGCATGTTGAAATTCCCTATGACAATTGCAACACGACCCTTTTAGCCTTTATTTTGTATATCCTGTTATAATTTGTTGCCCTCAATCTTACTATTCTTTGGAAGTCTTTAAATAACTTCCAAGAGGAACTTCTAACCATTGCAGATCCTTAGCTCTACCCAAAACTATTCAACACCTTCCGACCCGAGGTCACCTCTTTCAAACGATGTGATTTCCCGTTTTTTTTAACCATAGCTCCATTGCACCCCTTCTGCCTGTCCTTTCGGGAAAATGTGTATCCTTGGACGTTACCCTCCCAGTCATATATTCTTTGAGTCACGATTTATTGATAGCCACAACTTCATAGCTGCTAATCTGTCACCGTGCTGCAATTCATCCACCTTGTTTGATTAACATAATTCCATCTACTGCGAGCATTCAAACAAAAGAACTTTAGCCCTGTTTTCACCCTCTTCGCTTTTTTCCTCCTTTTATATTGCAACTTTTCTATTTGATTGCAATTTTGATCTATCATCAGCCTCTGTTTGCTGGGAGAGCCTCTCTTGATAAACCAGCTACTTCATGCCCAAGACTGTATCACTTGTTCTCATCCACTGTCAGGTAGTTTACTTAATTGAAATACTAATGAAAATTCCTTTATTAATTTAATCGTGTTAAATTGCTGAGTTAACTACTATAAAATTATACATATTTGGAAGTGATAATAAAGTTAAACATATTTTCTCCAATCATCTTATCTGATAAACATCCTTACTTTTGTGTCATAGAGAAGGAATGTGGGACGTTCTCCTTCGGAATCGTGAATAAACAGTTTGTTTTTAAATGTGTTCTGTTGTGATTTCCCTGATGAGCGCATCCATTGCGCTAACACAATGTATCGAAATAGATCAGGAGAAATGTTTGGACACTGGGCTGTCTCTGATGTGACTAATAAGCTGCTAAGATTAGTTTGGAGATTGCTTTATAAAAGCTTTCAATTCCATTATCAGTAGCTTTCGGCAGTAGAAGATTTTTAATCTGATCGTCACGGCAAACAGAGAATGGAATATCCAGCAATTTACTACATAGAGAGTGTTTATTATCCTGTACTGACCGCTATCGGTATCCCTCGTAAGTAACTGACTGGAGAATGACTATAATTATTTATTGCTTTATCTGCTGCTCTCTATTATATTCGCCTTAAAAACCATTACTCATAGTTATTGTCTGATGAGGTATTTCGATCTTCTCAGGTTTGAAATATATTCTTCTTCTTTCGTCCGTTCCTTATGGCTGTTTTCCTGGTCAACTGCAACAACCGAATTAGCACAAATATTCAAAGGTTTTATATACTTCAAATGTATATATAATGTCAGAGAAATTTACATCCTGAAATGCTTTTTTTTCGCAACCATCCGCGAAACAGAGGAATGCCCCAAAAGAATGAATGACAATTAAATGTTAGAACCCCAAAGTTGCCGCCCCAGCTTCCCTTCCTCCCCCGCATAAGCGGCAGCAAGCAACGATCCCTCTGCCCCCACCAACAAAAAAAGCATCGGCGTCCACCACCGAACTCTCAAGCGTGAGCAAAGCGAGGGGGGAGGCATAACAAACAGCTCGCTGATTTACAATGTTAAAAGTCTGTGGCGTTGTTGTTCCGAGCTCTGATCCGAAAGATCTCCGGTCTCTGGGCACACAGCCTTAGATCTTCCATCACCCACGACACACCGATCCAGACCCACGAGGTCTCGGCACTCCGAAGGCGAGCAGAACTCTGAGATCGAGCCCTTGGCGTGCCGAGTAACTGCCAGTCGTGAAACCCCGAAAGCTGGTCCCCTTCCCACAAAGAACCGTATTCAGCGTGCAAATCCAGGTCGGGGTCAAAAGAACGCTGAAAGGGAAAATAGAGAAATTACAGTTGGAACTGGAGCGGTTTCCAAAGATGCAAGCAAACGAGTCGGCGTTCGACGCCATTAATCCTCTTAAGCTCCTAAGCTATAGATGTATTTCTAGCGATTTACCTTGCCCGACCTTTCACTGTATAGTTCCTTTGCACCATCATGCAACAACTGAGGATTCGTTTTCAACATAATTGTTTTAATATATTTTCAGTTGCAACAGTAACCGAAGAGAATATGACCGCTCCTTTTCCCTTTTTGGACTTGTTTTTTTACTTCTCTCATCTTAATTTGAACTCTGCGCGTTCCTGTACTCACATGTGCGACATCACAAGAAGCGGTGTATCTAGGCCCACGAAATACCCACTCTCAATGCTCCCTTCGGCTTTATCAGCTACAAAGCTAGAACCAGTCCAAATGGCTGCGTCGATCAGCCGCCCCCTCTTAAATGTGCCGTGGAGTCCCGTTGCCAACAGCTGGAGATTTGCCGAATCAACTTTTATTCAGATCCTCCCAAAATCAGAAGGATAATTTTCCTTCAGTCAGTAAAAAATTTTAAATAAATCCAGTAAAATTGATCGGCTTTTGTGCGCTTGAAACTAACTATTCTGTTCTTCCTTCCAGTTAAATTGATGGCTATTGTGATCCTTTGTCGTGAAAAATGCGGACTCTCCAAATGCATCACCCGTTACCTGGTGGCGATGGCATCAGCTGATTTATTGGGTGTTATCATCGGTGCTATATTGGAGCGGATCAATCATATTTATGTTTATGCGAGATTTTTGTTCATCACTCCGATTTGTGCTACGTCACTTGTCTTTAGGCTCGCAGCCATGGACTGTTCTGTCTGGCTGACAGTGTCTTTCACATTTGATCGATGTATTGCAATTTGTAGCCAAAACCTGCGTGAACGATTTTGCACTGTGAAGACGGCGACGATAGTGGTGGTGATTGTGGGCTTAGGGAGTTGTCTAAGGTGTTCGCCATTTTACTTTTCAGTGGATCATTCCGCGATTAATAATAACTTTCCATGGCGATGTACTGGCAGTGCAGATTACTTTACTTCACCAGTGTGGAAGGCTTACCAGATGTTTAATACTATTACTACACCTTTATTGCCAATCGGTTTAATTCTATTGTTCAATGTTTTAACAGTCAGTCACATCATCGCGGCAAACAGAGTCCGCCGAGGTCTCCGGAGCAGCAATGACAATAAGAAGGATTCAGAGGTGGAGAACCGGAGAAAGTCAATGATTTTACTGTTCGCTCTATCAGCCAATTTCATTATATTGTGGATCCCTTTTATAGTCTCTACTATGATCTGGCAGGCTCAAAATTACCGTTATATAGATAGATACCTTAACTCGCCGAGGTTTATCCTGCAAGAGTTTGGGGTTATGTTGCAATTTCTCTGCACCTGCACCAACACGTGTATCTACACACTGTCCCTGAGGAAATTCAGGGAAGAAATGAAGACCGGAGTGAAACATCTGGTCACATTGAATGGCCGACTTTGTAGATAATCGGAAGATGAATTGTACGCTTTGTTATAATTTTCTGAACTATTTGTTGGTCTGATCAATATAACATAAATTAGCATCGTCAGGAGCTTGAAGTTTGGAAGCGTGCTTTTCCATCAATGGCAGCCAAGTGACCCTCCTCAAGTGTCCCAAATAATAAACTATTGCCCATGTCAGTCTTACATCCGCAGAATTACATTTAAAATGATAGGATTAATACTGAAATCTGGCCAACGAACCACTTGATGCAAGTGTGATTCATACATTGGTAGAATTATATTCTGATTGCCAGGATCATCGATCCACTGTACACGCTTGCATATCCTCTATAGCTGGCGGAGAAATGAACTTTGGACATAACAATCCGGTGGCTGATAAAGTGAGTGGGGTTTAAGTATCGGATCTCCGTTGTTCTGGTTTCAAAAATTGAGGTAACACGCAGTTCTCTGAGAAAGAGAAGTATACACGCAGGTTGACCTGCCTTGGAGTCTTTATGAAAGTGATTAGTATGAAAAATCCATCTCCGACGTGAACCTCACAGTAAAACATTGCTATAATTTGAAGCGATGCTGTGATTTATCTCATCGATAAGGTTTCCTTCTACAAATCTAGTCGCGTCAAAGGCAAGCTTTATGTCCAAAATCATGGTCCAACTTCGGTGTAATATCGGCGAATTTGTAAAAAGTACATTTGTTTCCCATATTTGTGACACACATATTTCTTTATATTACCATCAAAATATGTATTTTAATTAGTCACATTACCGAATTTGTGGACAGATCAGTATGACTCTGTTTCGTACCGAAGTGATATTATATTTTCAGAACTATTGTCTTCATTAGAATGAGTGAATATGGAAAGCTGGGTCAGAAAATTAATACCTGAGACCTGACGATAGGTCTTCGACCAGAATAGTTAATTTCCTTTCTTTCTCTCCTCCATTGTTACCTCACCTGCGTTTTCGTTTCTGTTTCAGATTCCCCATTCTAAAGGTTTGCTTGGTTAGATTGGGTTTTCGGGGAAATAAACAGTTTATATCAGAGGAGTTTCCCCTCAATATTATACAGGGAACGATCTTCAACCTCCAGTGTGGCGTATTTTGTATTTTCACATCTATTCTGATAAAATTGCATGAATATGCATCAAGTGAAAATTGGATAATATAGCAGTTACTTTTATTTCTGCACAGCTCAGGGAAGTTATCATTTAAACTATCATCAGCACCCCGGCAGAAGTCTCACAGATCAGAGATACAGATTATTTAGACATACACCGCAGATCAGCACGGTTGCTTCTGGCTTAGGGATCCATGCCCGCCAGCAATCCGTCATTCCCCAAACTCATCACAGAATAAATTACAACTACCAATTAACACGCTCACAGTGAGAATTTTAGACTGTAGGAGGAAAGGAAGCAGACGGAGCAAGTCCATCCATATGAGCTTTCTTACGAAGGACACCGGACTCCGATGCCCCGAGCCGTCGCAGTTTCATGCTAACAGTACTCATTCGCCGTTAAATGTATGTGTGCATTTTCAAGCGTTTGATAGTGTTAACAATGACTTACGGTTTCTTCAAAATGTGAATGTGTTTCAAGTACTTTACGTGGATATCTACAATACACATGTATTAGTTAAATATATCAAAAGACTTTTGAAGATTTATTAGGCCTATGTAACTAGATAATGAAACCTTACCAAGAAGAAAATGTTCATGAACAAGCCGAAGTAGTTTCCTCTGCCGCTCAATACTGTTCCGTCATTTCACACGTCAGAAGGTTTCTTAATTTGAAAATGGGGCTCTCGTTTTACCATATCGTCCCGGAGTGCAAATGACTCTATATGATTGTTTAATTTCATTTTTCAAGTTTGTTTGTAAACATTGCAAGAGGCTGTACATTTTTCTCTTATTGCAACATGCGTCTTTTTCTTTTATCGAACAGTACCTCTTTTTGAATTACGAACTCTCACCAGCCATATATTCCATTATATTTAACCAAAAAGCAGAGTCTAAAATGAAAAGTACAGCCACCTTTCCGATAACCTAGAAGATTTAAAAACAACACTCTGGGCTAGTTGTCCGGTTCCGAACAGCCATAAACAATGGTCGATTTATTTTTCTTTTTAGTTTTATCTAAACTTAATATATGTTGCTTGCCACTTTATGCCAATTTCTTAAATACCGACTATTTGCCATTTTAATGCATATGCAATTATTACATTAGCTTCTAAATCTGTTTTACTGAGATTAAATAATAATCAGTAATGCTCGGTTTTCCAACAATACTTACTGACTTACTGACCATGACGCCACAAGAGAAGCAAGGAGGGTTCTCCATCTACGTCTGCACATTCCTTCGCATACAGATATAGAAGGATTCTTCATTGCGGTTTTCATAACACCTTTTAGAAAGTCAGCAAAGTTAGGACCAGGAAGACCGGTGGACCACTGTTAACCTGGTCAATACCCTTTGAAATATGACCCTCCCAAGATACAGGGCACAAGCCAACATGGCTTCCAAATCAATGTGGCACGCAAGCCTCTAAACCCTATAATAAGGTTATGATCGTTTGGGAAATGTTTCCACATTACTGGATATAAAATAGTAAGTATATCGTTTATATTAAAACCTATAAGACGGTTAAAAGTCCCATTTCGCATGTCCATATCCAAAACGGAGAGAACCGAGTTCACATTCTCCAGGCACAGCGGTCCACATTTCCTTCTCGAGCAGCATGCCATTTGACCAACGCTGAAAAGTAAATTTATCCGCTCCGACAGCAGCCCGATACCCAGCGATCAAAAGGCAGTCTTCTCTCTCCGGAGCAGAACAGTTTCACCAGCAATCAAAAGGCAGGCAGCCGGCGCTAACCGTCCGTATTCGCCTCGATGGTTCAATCTCTCTCGTCACTTTAATCGGCGAACGAGGAAGATCTTAATCGGCGAAGTGAATTCGAACATCGTTTTGCGCTCGACCTGCAGCCTTCTCGCCACGACACGCTACCACTGTCTCTCGGAATAAGAGAATGCAGAGCGATGAAACACCATGACGATCTCCAAAGTGCATCACAAGTTCCACCAGTTTCAGAATCAAGGCGAAAATCAATTGTAAAGGACATAAAAGAACATACTTAGCTTCATGATCTATCCAGAGATGTCAACCAAAGTGTATCCTCGGTGCTGTAGGTTATTATGTAACAAAAACTTCGAATATCCCAATTGATGCTGCATCAGCATAACACTGTCAGGCTATAAATAGAATTCACCAATGCTGTCGTCACTGTTACAAACTTAAGTCTTTCTATTTAAATTCTTCCTATCCCCTCCCCTGAACTGCTCTCTGTGTCTCCACAAACACGAAATTAAAATTTCTGCTTTACTATTTTTACCTTAACTCCTCAGACTCCTGCAATAAAACGACATCACTAGATTCTTCTACTTGCTCATTCATGGGAATCGTTTCTACAGATGCTGGATCTGACCCCTCACAATCAAAACACATGTGGAGCTGTTTCAATACCAAGGAAATACCTCAGTCAGTGAAAGTTCATTGCTCAATGCAAAAAAAATACTTTGAGACTTTTGTCATCACTTCCAATATTTCCACTACATTTCTCACTTTTCCCTCAGCCTGACTGGCCAATTTGCATGTCCGTTGCATGCATGCTTGCTGCCCTCAGTTGCCGCCAGCATTTTGATAGTGAGCTATGTAAAGCAGATTATCACATAATACGCCAAAGGCCTATCAGTGTACTAGATATACATGGCATTCCTGTTGGAAATAACCGTCCAAAACTCGCCGTCTGGATGGGCCACACAGCCCAGCAAGAAACATCTCCACTTGTATTTTATTTTCGTTCTCTTTTCGCTTCTACCGTCGTGTCAAAGGTGTAGCATCCTTAGGATCCGCTCAAACGGGTTCAAGAAGTTATTGCTGTACGACCATCAGGAACATTATCAGCGTGGACAACGTTATGCACCTCAACTCTGTACAGATTGCAGAATGTACGAACTCACTTTCAAGGACCTTGCAAATCCATAGGATCATAGTGTGATGTTGAGGAGTAATAGCTGTTTATCTACCTGGTGGTGTGAATCATGAGGGTCATGTGGTAATGACAACAGCTGATTTCATGGGTGTTATCATTGGCGTTCTACAAGAGCGGATCAATAAATATTACTGTTTTGCCAATGATCTGTTCATCTCTCCGATTTGTGATACGACGCTTGCGTTTCGGCTCGCACTTCTGGACTGTTCTGTATGGCTGACGGTGGCTTTCTCATTTGATTGATGTGTTGCAAAGGCTGCAGAAGCGAGTTTGCACCGGGAGGACGCCGATTACAATGGTAGTGATTGTGGGCATAGGAGGATTTCTAAAGGTATTCTCCATTTCTCTTTGCAGCAGCAACTTTCGCGGTTATTGACAATGTTCCATGGCGCTGTATTCTCAGTGCAGATTACGTTACTTCACCAGTGTGAGCAGTTTATCAGATGTTTAATAGGACCATGACGCCATTATTCCCAATCGGTTTAATTCTGTTATTCAATGCTTAAACAGTCAGATATGTTATTGGAACAAACAGAGTCCGCCGAGGTCTCCGGAACAGCAATGACAATTTTATTTATTGCGGATCACCTTTATAGTCTCTACTATGATCAGGCAATCTCTGAATTAATTTTACACAGACAGATATCTTAATTCGCCGTCGTTTATCTTGCAGGAGTTTCGGTGCATGTTGCAATTTCACTGCACCTGCACCAACACGTGTATCTACACCCTGTCCCAGAGGAAATTCAGGGGAGAGGTGAAGAAAGGTGAACCGTCTCCAGTGTCAGCACATGTTTTCCAACATAAAGCAGCATATACTTTCAAAGATAAACCTCCTGAGAATATTCGTATTAAGGCCTCACCAGTGTGTTATAAAGCCTCGAAATTACAACCTTGCTTTTTCTTTTTAATACTCTTGGGGTGAATGCTAACATCGCATTTGCATTGCTCACAACCGACTCAATCTGCAAATTAACCTTCAGGTAATTCTGCACAAGGACTGAATGCCCCTTTGCGCCTCCGATTTTTGAATTTCCTTTCCGTATTTCTGCTAGCAAAATGCATGACCACACACTTCCCGACACTATATTCCATCTGCTACACTTTACCCATTTTCCTAATCTCTAAACCTTCTGTAGCCTCTGTACTTCCTCAAAACTACCTATCCCTCCACCTATCTTCGTAGCGTCCGCAAGGTTTTCAACAAAGCCATCAATTAATTCATCCAACTTCTTTACATAAATAATGAAACAATAAGCAGTTGCACACGCGAGCAACTAAGGAACACCACGAGCCACGATCAACCAACCAGAAAAGGCTCCCTTTATTTCTACATTTTCCCTCCTGCCAATAACCCTCAGCTTCATCCAAGAAAAAAATCTTTCCAGTAATACCATAGGCTCATAGTTTGGTAACCAGCTTCAGGTGTGGCATTTATCTTCTGAAAATGCAAGAACATTTCTCCTTTTCTTCTTTTCTCCAACCGATTCTCCTTTGCCTGTCCTGCTTCGAACTTATTCAAAGAAATCCAAATGTTTGTCAGGCAAGATTTTGCCTTGAGGAATCAATGCTGACTATGGCTTCTTTTATCATTTGCCTCCAAGTACTCTGACACCTCATCATTATCAAACGACTCACCACTTCTCAACGACTGTGGTCAGTCCATCTGGCCTTTAATATCCTCACTTCGGTCTCTCTCCTTTCCCGAGCTGTGGAGTCACACTTGCAATGTTCCAGTGTTCCAGAACGATTCTTGAATATATATATATATTTTTTGTTTTCCTGAAAGATCATTACAAATGCCTCAACGATCTCACCAGCTACCTCTTTAAGAACCCTGGGCTGTACTCTATCGGGTCCAGGTGACTTATCTACTTTTCTGATGACATTCTCTGTATCAACGGCATCTTCACACACTTATGACTTCTTACAGCCTAGAAGGTCGACGCACTGCTGCAGTATTCCACAGTGATTACTGATGTAAAACACTTATTCAGTTCGTCCGTCATTTCCTTGTCTCCACTACGATTAACTAGCAGCGTTTTCCAGCGGTCCGATATTCACTCTCGGGTCTCCTTCCCACTTAATATACCTAAAGATGTTTCTGTATCCGTTTAAACATTACTTTCCTTTTCCATTTTTGTCCTTACCAATCATCTAACCCTACTATGTGTGCTGCATTATAATTCATCCATTTAACTTTAATGTTAGCCATAACATAACTTATTAACCACAATTGTGTGATTTTGCCATTAGAATATCTCTTCCCCTTTGGAGTGTGTATATCCTCTGCCTCCGAATTGCTTCCAGAATTTCTGGCAATTGCTGCTCTACCGTTATCTCAATCAGTGTTCTTCTGCAGTAATTTCTGGTCAACTCCTCTCTCCTGCCTCTGTAATTCCCGTACTTCTGTGTTATGCTGATACATCTGACCTCAGCTTCTACTTCTCAAATTTTAATGCGAACTCCATCATATTATAATCACTTTTTCTGAAGGGTTCTTCTACTCTCTGAACACCTCATCCAAAACAGTTGGTCTCCGAGTCGCCTCAGACATGAACTGCTCTAAAAACTATCTTGGAGGCATTCTAGAAATCTCACCTCTTGGGATCCAACAACAGCTTACTACTGCATGGGTGTCTGGAAATAACTCCCATTAGGGTATTTTTACACTTGCAATTCCTTACCCACAACTATTGAACACCTTTCGACGCTATGCGACCCCTTTCAAATCACTTGACTTCATTTTTTTTTGCCAGTAGCTCTCTAGGCCATACCTTCTACCTGTACTTTCGAAATGATGTGTATACAAACTTTTGTACATGGGCATTAGCCTCCCAGCTATAAGCTTCTCTGAGTCACGATTTAGTGATCCGCACAACGTCATACCTGCCAATCTGTAACTGTGCCTCAAGTTCATCTAACCGTATTCCGTGTACTGCGTGCATTGAAACAAAGTACCTTCAGTCCTTTGTCAAAGTTCGATATGCCTTGCCGAATCTGCGCAAACTGCTGGAGTAGTGGAAACGTTGCCATGCTCTCTTGGCAATTACACTGACCTGCTGGGGGCAGGACAGCTTCTCGGAAAAAAGTAACAGCGGAGAATGCAATATTCCTGATCCTCTCAGTCACAAACGAAACGCTGGTATAATAGGGGGCTAGCTACATAACTGTGTGGTGCACCCGTGCTGATGGAAATCATGCAGGAGACGCTGTTGCAAAACCGAACTGATGGGCTCCGTGAAAATGACAATATTTCATGGTAAGACAGGGAAGTGACCGATACTATTCACTTATATAAGATTTATAACGTGATATATGGGCATAATTACGTAATTTGGCCCATCCAGCCAGTTTCGCTATTTCATCATTGCTGAACTATTTCCCTCTCAGCCCCAAACTCCTGCATTCTCCCCGTATCCATTCATGCCCTGACTACCTCTGCCTTGCCCATACACGAGGTGTTGGATACGGATTCCACAAATTCAACACTCTCTTGCCTTCTGCTCCTTTCTAAAAGGACGACCATCTCTTCTGAGGATGTGTCCTCTGGCCGTATACTCTTGCAATATAGGTAACAGTCTCTCCACCTCCACTTCAGCTTTGTTGTTTACACAGATTCAGCTTTGTCTTGTTTGCTTGTTATTTGTTTAAACAACTTTAACAAATTCTTCAGGCCTAATCTTTCCTGGAACAATGAAGCTGATACGATTTATTTCATCATGTGACTCCAAGCATCCCGATACCACATCTTTAATAATCCAGTCGAATATCTTCCCAACCGTTGAGGTCAGATCAACTGGCATATAATTTCCATTCTTCTGTCTCTCTCCTTTCTTGAAGAGTGGGGTGACATCTGCAATTTTCTACTGTCCCCGTATCTAGAGATTCTTGAAAAATCATGACTAATTCATCTACAATCTCTTTGGACATCTCCTTCAGACCCTAGAGCTGAGCACCATCTGGTCCAGGTAACGTATTAACATTCAGATCCCACGAGTCCTCTCCGTAGTAATGACAGATTCACGTATTCCTGAACCCCTGCCACTCCCGAACTTGTGGCAAGCTGCTAGTGTCTTCCACAGTGAATACGTGCAAGAAACTGAGACAGTTCGTCCGGCATTTTCTTCTCTCACATTGCATCCTGTTTGGCATCTTTCCAGCGGTCTGATAAGCACTCGCCCGTCTCTTTTAAACTTTATGTATCACAAGAAACATATGGTATCCATCTGAATATGATTGGCTTGCTTACTTTCGCATTCCATCTTTCCTTCCATAATGCTTTTTTGTGCCTATTAAAGGTTTTTAAAAGCTTTGCAATCCTCTAACATCCCACGAATGCTTGCTCTATTACAGGGCCCACTTTCGGTTTTCTGTTGACATTGACTTCTTGTTATCCATGGTTCTGTTACCTCGCCATTAGCACACTTCTTTTTTTTCTTGGGATTTACAAATCTTGAACCTTTCGAATTACTTCCAGAAGTTCCAGCCATTGCTGCTCTTCTGTTACCCCTATCAGTGTTATTTTCCAATCAGTTCATGCAAATCTCTCTCTAATGCCGTTGTAATTGGCTTTCCTCCATCGCAATATTCACACATCTGACTTTAGGATCTCCTTCTCAAATTTCAGTGTGAATTGTGTCATATTATGATCACATTTCCATCAGTGGTCTTTCTTTATCTTAAGCTCTCGAATCAAGTCCCCTTCATTGCACCGCACCCAATCCAAAATAACTGCTCCGCTGGTGGGCCCAACGTAAGCTGCTCTAAAGAGCCTGCTTGCAGGTATGCTAGAAATTCCCGCATTTGGAATCCAACACCATTAAGATTTTCCCAATCTACCTGCATGTTGAAATTCCCTATGACAATTGCAACACTACACTTTTAGCCTGTATTTTGTATCTCCTGTTATAATTTGTTGACCTCAATCTTACTACTCTTTGGAAGTCTGTAAATAACTTCCAAGAGGAACTTCTAACCATTGCAGATCCTTAGCTCTACCCAAAAATATTCAACACCTTCCGACCCGAGGTGACCTCTTTCAAACGATGTGATTTCCCTTTTTTTTTAACCATAGCGCCATTGCACCCCTTCTGCCTGTCCTTTCGGGGAAATGTGTATCCTTGGACGTTACCCTCCCAGCTATATTTTCTTTGAGTCACGATTTATTGACAGCCACAACTTCATAGCTGCTAATCTGTCACCGTGCTGCAATTCATCCACCTTGTTTGTTTAACATAATTCCATCTACTGCGAGCATTCAAACAAAAGACCTTTAGCCCTGTTTTCACCCTCTTCGCTTTTGTCCTCCTTTTATATTGCAACTTATCCTATTGACTGCAATTTTGATCTATCATCAGCCTCTGTTTGCTGGTAGAGCCTCTCTTGATAAACCAGCTACTTCATGCCCAACACTGTAACACTTGTTCTCATCCACTGTCAAGTTAGTTTACTTAATTGAAATACTAATGAAAATTACTTTATTAATTTAATCGTGTTAAATTGCTGTGTTAACTACTATAAAATTACACATATTTGGAAGTGATAATAAAGTTAAACATATTTTCTCCAATCATCTTATCTTATAAACATCCTTACTTTTGTGTCATAGAGAAGGAATGTGGGACGTTCTCATTCGGAATCGTAAATAAACAGATTGTTTTAAAATGTGTTCTGTTGTGATTTCCCTGATGGGCGCATCCATTGCGCTAACACAATGAATCGTAATAGCTCAGGAGAAATGTTTGGACACTGGGCTGTCTCTGATGTGACTAATAAGCTGCTAAGATTAGTTTGGAGATTGCTTTATAAAAGCTTTCAATTCCATTATCAGTAGCTTTCGGCAGTAGAAGCTTTTTAATCGGATCGTCACGGCAAACAGAGAATGGAATATCCAGCAATTTACTACATAGAGAGTGTTTATTATCCTGTACTGACCGCTATCGGTATCCCTCGTAAGTAACTGACTGGAGAATGTCTGTAATTATTTATTGCTCTATCTGCTGCTCTCTATTATATTCGCCTTTAAAACCATGACACATAGTTATTGCCTGATGAGGGATTTCGATCTTATCAGGTTTGAAATATATTCTTCTTTCTTCTTTCTTCCGTTCCTTATGGCTGTTTTCCTGGTCAACTGCAACAACCGAATTAGCACAAATTATCAAAGGTTTTATATACTTCAAATGTATATATAATGTCAGAGAAATTTACATCCTGAAATGCTTTTTTTTCGCAACCATCCACGAAACAGAGGAATGCTCCAAAAGAATGAATGACAATTAAATGTTACAACCACAAAGTTGCCGCCCCAGCTTCCCTTCCTTCCCCGCATAAGCGGCAGCATCAACGATCCCTCTGCCCCCACCAGCAAAAAAAGCATCGACGTCCACCACCGAACTCTCAAGCGTGAGCAAAGCGAGGGGGAGGCATAACAAACAGCTCGCTGATTTACAATGTTAAAAGTCTGTGGCGTTGTTGTTCCGAGCTCTGATCCGAAAGATCTCCGGTATCTGGACACACAGCCTTAGATCTTCCATCACCCACGACACACCGATCCAGACCCACGAGGTCTCGGCACTCCGAAGGCGAGCAGAGCTCTCAGATCGAGCACTTGGCGTGCCGAGTAACTGCCCGAAAGCTGGTCCCCTTCCAACAAAGAACCGTATTCAGCGTGCAAATCCAGGTCGGGGTCAAAAGAACGCTGAAAAGGAAAATAGAGAAATTACAGTTGGAACTGGAGCGGTTTCCAAAGATGCAAGCAAACGAGTCGACGTTAGACGCCATTAATCCTCTTAAGCTCCTAAGCTGTAGATGTATTTCGAGCGATTTACCTTGCCCGACCATCATGCAACAACTGAGGATTTGTTTTCAACATAATTGTTTTAATATATTTTCAGTTGCAACAGTAACCGAAGATAATATGACCGTTCCTTTTCCCTTTTTGGACTTGTTTTTTTTACTTCTCTCATCTTAATTTGAACTCTGCGCGTTCCTGTACTCACATGTGCGACATCACAAGAAACGGTGTATCTAGGCCCACGAAATACCCACTCTCAAAGCTCCCTTCGGCTTTATCAGCTACAAAGCTAGAACCAGTCCAAATGGCTGCGTCGATCAGCCGCGCTCTCTTAAATGTGCCATGGAGTCCCGTTGCCAACAGCTGGAGATTTACCGACTCAACTTTTATTCAGATCCTCCCTGGAATCAGAAGGATAATTTTCCTTCAGTCAGTAAACAATTTTATATAAATCCAGTAAAATTGATCGGCTTTTGTGCGCTTGAAACTAACTCTTCCGTACTTCCATCCAGCTAATTTGATGGCTATTGTGATCCTTTGTCGTGGAAAATGCGGACTCTCCAAATGCATCACCCGCTACCTGGTGGCAATGGCATCAGCTGATTTACTGGGTGTTATCATCGGTGTTATATTGGAGCGGATCAATCATATTTACGTTTATGCGAGATTTTTGTTCATCACTCCGATTTGTGCTACGTCAGCTGTCTTTAGGCTCGCAGCCATGGACTGTTCTGTCTGGCTGACAGTGACTTTCACATTTGATCGATGTATTGCAATTGTTAGCCAAAACCTGCGTGAACGATTTTGCACTGTGAAGACGGCGACGATAGTGGTGGTGATTGTGGGCTTAGGGAGTTGTCTAAGGTGTTCGCCATTTTACTTTTCAGTGGATCATTCCGCGATTAATAATAACTTTCCATGGCGATGTACTGGCAGTGCAGATTACTTTACTTCACCAGTGTGGAAGGCTTACCAGATGTTTAATACTATTACTACACCTTTATTGCCAATCGGTTTAATTCTATTGTTCAATGTTTTAACAGTCAGTCACATCATAGCGGCAAACAGAGTCCGCCGAGGACTCCGGAGCAGCAATGACAATAAGAAGGATTCAGAGGTGGAGAACCGGAGAAAGTCAATGATTTTGCTGTTCGCTCTATCAGCCAATTTCATTTTATTGTGGATCCCGTTTATAGTCTCTACTATGATCTGGCAAGCTCAAAATTACCGTTATACGGACAGATACCTTAACTCGCCGAGGTTTATCCTGCAGGAGTTTGGGTTTATGTTGCAATTTCTCTGCACCTGCACCAACACGTGTATCTACACACTGTCCCAGAGGAAATTTAGGGAAGAGATGAAGGAAGGAGTGAAACATCTGGTTACATTGAATGGCCGACTTTGTAGATAATCGGAAGATGCATTGTACGCTTTGTTATAATTTTTTGAACTATTTGTTGGTCTGATCAATATAACATAAATTAGCATCGTCAGGAGCTTGAAGTTTGGAAGCGTGCTTTTCCATCAATGGCAGCCAAGTGACCCTCCTCAAGTGTCCCAAATAATAAACTATTGCCCATGTCAGTCTTACATCCGCAGAATTACATTTAAAATGATAGGATTAATACCGAAATCTGGCCAACGAACCACTTGATGCAAGTGTGATTCATACATTGGTAGAATTATATTCTGATTGACAGGATCATCGATCCACTGAACACGCTTGCATATCCTCTATGGCTGGCGGAGAAATGAACCTTGGACATAACAATCCGGTGGCTGATAAAGTGAGTGGGGTTTAAGTATCGGATCTCCGTTGTTCTGGTTTCAAAAATTGAGGTAACACGCTGTTCTCTGAGAAAGAGAAGTATACACGCAGGTTGACCTGCCTTGGAGTCTTTATGAAAGGGATTAGTATGAAAAATGCATCTCCGACGTGAACCTCACAGTAAAACATCGCTATACATTTCAAGCGATGCTGTGATTTATCTCATCGATAAGGTTTCCTTCTACAAATCTAGTCGCGTCAAAGGCAAGTTTTATATCCAAAATCATGGTCCAACTTCGGTGTAATATCGGCGTATTTGTAACACGTACATTTGTTTCCCATATTTGTGACACATATATTTCTTTATATTACCATCAAAATATGTATTTTAATTTGTCACATTACCGAATTTGTGAACAGATCGGTATGACTCTGTTTCGTACCGAGGTGATATTATATTTTCAGAACTATTGTCTTCATTAGAATGAGTGAATATGGAAATCTGGGTCAGAAAATTAATGCCTGAGACCTGACGATAGGTCTTCGACCAGAATAGATAATTTCCTTTCTTTCTCTCCTCCATTGTTACCTCACCTGCGTTTTCGTTTCTGTTTCAGATTCCCCATTCTAAAGGTTACCTTGGTTAGATTGGGTTTTCGGGGAAATAAACAGTTTATATCAGAGGAGTTTCCCCACAATATTATACAGGGAACGATCTTCAACCTCCAGTGTGGCGTATTTTGTATTTTCACATCTATTCTGATAAAATTGCATGAATATGCATCAAGTGAAAATTGCATAATATAGCAGTTACTTTTATTTCTGCACAGCTCAGGGAAGTTATCATTTAATCTATCATCAGCACCCCGGCAGAAGTCTCACAGATCAGAGATACAGATTATTTAGACATACACCGCAGATCAGCACGTTTGCTTCTGGCTCATGATCCATGCCCGCCAGCAATCCGGCATTCCCCAAACTCATCACAGAATAAATTACAACTACCAATTAACATGCTCACAGTGAGAATTTTAGACTGTGGGAGGAAAGGAAGCACACGGAGAAAGTCCATCCATATGAGCTTTCTTACGAAGGACACCGGACTCCGATGCCCCGAGTAGTCGCAGTTTCGTGCTAACAGTACTCTATCGCCGTTAAATGTATGTGTGCATTTTCAAGCGTTTGATAGTGTTAACAATGACTTATGGTTTCTTCAAAATGTGAATGTATATCAGGTACTTTACGAGAATATCTACAGTACACGTGCATTAGTTAAATATATCAAAAGACTTTTGAAGTTTTTTTAGGCCTACGTAGTTAGATAATGAAACCTTACCAAGAAGAAAATGTTTATGTTCAAGCCGAAGTAGTTTCCTCTGCCGCTCAATACTGTTCCGTCATTTCACACGTCAGAAGGTTTCTTAATTTGAAAATGGGGCTCTCGTTTTACCATATCGTCCCGGAGTGCAAATGACTCTATCTGATTGTTGAATTTCATTTTTCAAGTTTGTTTGTAAACATTGCAAGAGGCTGTACATTTTTCTCTTATTGCAACATGCGTCTTTTTCTTTTATCGAACAGTACCTCTTTTTGAATTACGAACTCTCACCAGCCATATATTCCATTATATTTAACCAAAAAGCAGAGTCTAAAATGAAACGTACAGCCACCTTTCCGATAAGTTAGAAGATTTAAAAACAACACTCTGGGCTAGTTGTCCGGTTCCGACAGCCATAAACAATGGCCGATTTATTTTTCTTTTTAGTTTTATCTAAACTTAATTAAAAGACCAAGGAGATGGTGGTGGACTTTAGGAGATCTAGGCCTCATATGGAGCCAGTGATCATTAATGGAGAATGTGTGGAGCAGGTTATGACCTACAAGTATCTCGGAGTACAGTTGGACGAGAAGCTAGACTGGACTGCCAACACAGATGCCTTGTGCAGGAAGGCACAGAGTCGACTGTACTTCCTTAGAAGGTTGGCGTCATTCAATGTCTGCAGTGAGATGCTGAAGATGTTCTATAGGTCAGTTGTTGAGAGCGCCCTCTTCTTTGTGGTGGCGTGTTGGGGAGGAAGCATTAAGAAGAAGGACGCCTCACGTCTTAATAAGCTGATAAGGAAGGCGGGCTCTGTCGTGGGCAAAGTACTGGAGAGTTTAACATCGGTAGCTGAGCGAAGGGCGCTGAGTAGGCTACGGTCAATTATGGAAAACCCTGAACATCCTCTACATAGCACCATCCAGAGACAGAGAAGCAGTTTCAGCGACAGGTTACTGTCGATGCAATGCTCCTCAGACAGGATGAAGAGGTCAATACTCCCCAATGCCATTAGGCTTTACAATTCAACTGCCAGGAGTTAAGAACTTTTTTTAAAGCTATTATTAATGCTTTTTGAGTTAGTGATTTAGATGCATATCATATTATTACTGAGTTAAGTATTGTATGTAATGAGTTTTTGCTACAACAAGTGTATGGGACATTGGAAAAAATGTTGAATTTCCCCATGGGGATGAATAAAGTATCTATCTATCTATCTATCTATCTATCTAATATATGTTGCTTGCCACTTTATGCCAATTTCTTAAATACGGACTATTTGCCATTTTAATGCATATGCAATTATTACATTAGCTTCTAAATCTGTTTTACTGAGATTAAATAATAATCAGTAATGCTCGGTTTTCCAACAATACTTACTGACTTACTGACCATGACGCCACAAGAGAAGCAAGGAGGGTTCTCCATCTACGTCTGCACATTCCTTCGCATACAGATATAGAAGGATTCGTCATTGCGGTTTTCATAACACCTTTTAGAAAGTCAGCAAAGTTAGGACCAGGAAGACCGGTGGACCACTGTTAACCTGGTCAATACCCTTTGAACTATGACGCTCCCAAGATACAGGGCACAAGCCAACATGGCTTCCAAATCAATCTGGCACGCAAGTCTCTAAACCCTATAATAAGGTTATGATCGTTTGGGAAATGTTTCCACATTACTGGATATAAAATAGTAAGTATCTCGTTTTCTCTACAGATGCTTTTAACTCGATCATCCAAAATCCCTCCTCCACATGGTTACAGCTAACTTTCAAATGTTCAAAGGTTCGAAGGTTAACTTAACATCAAAGTGTACAACTCTGAAATGATAGTTCTCGAGACATCGACGAAACAGAGAAAGAAAAGAGCAGAATCACGATCGTCAACCCCCCAAATCCTTCCTACCCACACGAAAAAAAAAGATCAAAAACCGAACAGGGACAAAAAACCCGTCTCCCAGGGACAAAATAACGAGAAAGGTCGGGTGAAAAACATATTATATTAAAACCTATAAGACTGTTAAAAGTCCCATTTCGCATGACCCATATCCAAAACGGAGAGAACCTAGTTCACATTCTCCAGGCACAGCGGTCCACATTTCCTTCTCGAGCAGCATGCCATTTGGCCAACGCTGAACAGTAAGTTTATGCGCTCCGACAGCAGCCCGATACCCAGCGATCAAAAGGCAGTCTTCTCTCTCCGGAGCAGAACAGTTTCACCAGCAATCAAAAGACAGGCAGCCGGCGCTAACCGTCCGTATTCGCCTCGATGGTTCAATCTCTGTCGTCACTTTAATCGGCGAACAAGGAAGACTTTAATCGGCGAAGTGAATTCGAACATCGTTTTGCGCTCGACCTGCAGCCTTCTCGCCACGACACGCTACCACTGAATCCCGGAATAAGAGACTGCAGAGCGCTGAAACACCATGACGATCTCCAAATTGCATCAACTGTTCCAACAGTTTCAGAATCAAATTCAAGGCGAAAAGCAATTGTAAAGGACATAAAAGAACATACTCAGCTTCATGTTCTCTCCAGAGATGTCAACCAAAGTGCATCCTCGGTGCTGTGGGTTATTATGTAACAAAGACTTCGAATATCCCAATTGATGCTGCATCAGCATAACACTGTCAGGCTATAAATAGAATTCACCAATGCTGTCGCCACTATTACAAACTTAAGTCTTTCTGTTTAAATTCTTCCTATCCCCTCCCCTGAACTACTCTCAGAGTCTCCACAAACACGAAATTAAAATTTCTGCTTTACTATTTTTACCTGAACTCCGCAGCCTCCTGTAATAGAAACGACATCACTAGATTCTTCCATGGGAATTCTCATTCATGGGAATCGTTTCTACAGATGCTGGATCTGACCCCTCACAATCAAAACACATGTGGAGCTGTTTTAATACTAAGGAAATACCTCAGTCAGTGAAAGTTCATTGCTCAATGCAAAAAAAAAACTTTGAGACTTTTGTCATCACTTCCGATATTTCCACTACATTTCTCACTTTTCCCTCAGCCTGACTGGCCAATTTACATGTCCGTTGCATGCAGGCTTGCTGCCCTCAGTTGCCGCCAGCATTTTGATAGTGAGCTATGTAAAGCAGATTATCACATAATACGCCAAAGGCCTATCAGTGTACTAGATATACATAGCATTCCTGTTGGAAATAACCGTCCACAACTCGCCGTCTGGATGGGCCACACAGCCCAGCAAGAAATATATCCCCTTGTATTTTATTTTCGTTCTCTTTTCGCTTCTACCGTCGTGTCAAAGGTGTAGCATCCTTAGGTTCCGCTCAAACGGGTTCAAGAAGTTATTGCTGTACGACCATCAGGAACATTATCAGCGTGGACAACGTTATGCACCTCAACTCTGTACAGATTGCAGAATGTACGAACTCACTTTCAAGGACCTTGCAAATCCATAGGATCATAGTGTGATGTTGAGGAGTAATAGCTGTTTATCTACCTGGTGGTGTGAATCATGAGGGTCATGTGGTAATGACAACAGCTGATTTCATGGGTGTTATCATTGGCGTTCTACAAGAGCGGATCAATAAATATTACTGTTTTGCCAATGCTCTGTTCATCTCTCCGATTTGTGATACGACGCTTGCGTTTCGGCTCGCACTTCTGGACAGTTCTGTATGGCTGACGGTGGCTTTCACATTTGATTGATGTGTTGCAAAGGCTGCAGAAGCGAGTTTGCACCTGGAGGACGCCGATTGCAATGGTAGTGATTGTGGGCATAGGAGGATTTCTAAGGTATTCTCCAATTCTCTTTGCAGCAGCAACTTTCGCGGTTATTGACAATGTTCCATGGCACTGTATTCTCAGTGCAGATTACGTTACTTCACCAGTGTGAGCAGTTTATCAGATGTTTAATAGGACCATGATGCCATTATTCCCAATCGGTTTAATTCTGTTATTCAATGCTTAAACAGTCAGACATGTTATCGGAACAAACAGAGTCCGCCGAGGTCTCCGGAACAGCAATGACAATTTTATTTATTGCGGATCACCTTTATAGTCTCTACTATGATCAGGCAATCTCTGAATTAATTTTACACAGACAGATATCTTAATTCGCCGTCGTTTATCTTGCAGGAGTTTGGGTGCATGTTGCAATTTCTCTGCACCTGCACCAACACGTGTATCTACACCCTGTCCCAGAGGAAATTCAGGGGAGAGGTGAAGAAAGGTGAACCGTCTCCAGTGTCAGCACATGTTTTCCAACATAAAGCAGCATATACTTTCAAAGATAAACCTCCTGAGAATATTCGTATTAAGGCCTCACCAGTGTGTTATAAAGCCTCGAAATTACAACCTTGCTTTTTCTTTATAATACTCTTGGGGTGAATGCTAACATCGCATTTGCATTGCTCACAACCGACTCAATCTGCAAATTAATCTTCAGGTAATTCTGCACAAGGACTGAATGCCCCTTTGCGCCTCCGATTTTTGAATTTCCTTTCCGTTTATTTCTGCTAGCAAAATGCATGACCACACACTTCCCGACACTATATTCCATCTGCTACACTTTACCCATTTTCCTAATCTCTAAACCTTCTGTAGCCTCTGTACTTCCTCAAAACTACCTATCCCTCCACCTATCTTCGTAGCGTCCGCAAGGTTTTCAACAAAGCCATCAATTACTTCATCCAACTTCTTTACATAAATAATGAAACAATAAGCAGTTGCACACGCGAGCAACTAAGGAACACCACGAGCCACGATCAACCAACCAGAAAAGGCTCCCTTTATTTCTACATTTTCCCTCCTGCCAATAACCCTCAGCTTCATCCAAGAAAAAAATCTTTCCAGTAATACCATAGGCTCATAGGTTGGTAACCAGCTTCAGGTGTGGCATTTATCTTCTGAAAATGCAAGAACATTTCTCCTTTTCTTCTTTTCTCCAACCGATTCTCCTTTGCCTGTCCTGCTTCGAACTTATTCAAAGAAATCCAAATGTTTGTCAGGCAAGATTTTGCCTTGAGGAATCAATGCTGACTATGGCTTCTTATATCATTTGCCCCCAAGTACTCTGACACCTCATCATTATCAAACGACTCACCACTTCTCAACGACTGTGGTCAGTCCATCTGGCCTTTAATTTCCTCAATTCGGTCTCTCTCCTTTCCCAAGCAGTGGAGTCACACTTGCAATGTTCCAGTGTTCCGGAACGATTCTTGAATATATATATATACTGTACTCTATCGGGTCCAGGTGACTTATCTACTTTTCTGATGACATTCTCCGTATCAACGGCATCTTCACACACTTATGACGTCTTACAGCCTAGAAGGTCGACGCACTGCTGCAGTATTCTACAGTGATTACTGATGTAAAACACTTATTCAGTTCGTCCGGCATTTCCTTGTCTCCACTACGATTAACTAGCAGCGTTTTCCAGCGATCCGATATTCATTCTCGGGTCTCCTTTCCACTTAATAAACCTAAAGATGTTACTGTATACGTTTAAACATTACTTTCCTTTTCCATTTTTGTCCTTACCAATCATCTAACCCTACTATGTGTGCTGCATTATAATTCATCCATTTAACTTTAATGTTAGCCATAACTTCACTTGTTAACCACAATTGTGTGATTTTGCCTTTAGAATATCTCTTCCTCTTTGGAGTGTGTACATCCTCTGCCTCCGAATTGCTTCCAGAATTTCTGGCAATTGCTGCTCTACCGTTATCTCAATCAGTGTTCTTCTGCAGTAATTTCTGGTCAACTACTCTCTCCAGCCTCTGTAATTCCCGTACTTCTGTGTTATGCTGATACATCTGACCTCAGCTTCTACTTCTCAAATTTTAATGCGAACTCCATCATATTATAATCACTTTTTCTGAAGGGTTCTTCTACTTTAAGCTCTCTGAACACCTCATCCAAAACAGTTGGTCTCCGAGTCGCCTCAGACATGAACTGCTCTAAAAACTATCTTGGAGGCATTCTAGAAATCTCACCTCTTGGGATCCAACAACAGCTTTATTTTTCTAATCTACCTGCCTTTATCATTCTCCCATGACTATTTTGAAATTGTTCTTTTCGCATGTTGTAATTTTTGACGTGTGTTAGTTTGTAGACCCAAAGCTTACTACTGCATGGGTGTCTGGATATAACTCCCATTAGGGTATTTTTACACTTGCAATTCCTTACCCACAATTATTTAACACCTTCCGACGCTATGCGACCCCTTTCAAATCACTTGACTTCATTTTGTTTTGCCAGTAGCTCTCTAGGCCATACCCTCTACCTGTACTTTCGATATGATGTGTATACAAACTTTTGTACATGGGCATTAGCCTCCCAGCTATAAGCTTCTTTGAGTCACGATTTAGTGATCCGCACAACGTCTTACCTGCCAATCTGTAACTGTGCCTCAAGTTCATCTAACCGTATTCCGTGTACTGCGTGCATTGAAACAAAGTACCTTCAGTCCTTTGTCAAAGTTCGATATGCCTTGCCGAATCTGCGCAAACTGCTGGAGTAGTGGAAACGTTGCCATGCTCTCTTGGTAATTACACTGACCTGCTGGGCCCAGGACAGCTTCTCGGAAAAAATAACAGCGGGGAATGCAATATTCCTGATCCTCTCAGTCACAAACGAAACGCTGGTATAATAGGGGGCTAGCTACATAACTGTGTGGTGCACCCGTGCTGATGGAAATCATGCAGGAGACGCTGTTGCAAAACCGAACTGATGGGCTCGGTCAAAATGACAATTTTTCATGGTAAGACAGGGAAGTGACCGATAATTTTCACTTATATAAGATTTATAACGTGATATATGTGCATAATTACGTAATTTGGCCCATCCAGCCAGTTTCGCTATTTCATCATTGATGATCTATTTCCCTCTCAGCCCCAAACTCCTGCATTCTCCCCGTATTCATTCATGCCCTGACTACCTCTGCCTTGCCCATACACGAGGTGTTGGATACGGATTCCACAAATTCAACACTCTCTTGCCTTCTGCTCCTTTCTAAAAGGACGACCTTCTCTTCTGAGGATGTGTCCTCTGGCCGTATACTCTTGCAATATAGGTAACAGCCTCTCCACCTCCACTTCAGCTTTGTTGGTTACACTGATTCAGCTTTGCCTTGTTTGTTTGTTATTTGTTTAAAAAACTTTAACAAATTTTTCAGGCCTAATTTTTCCTGGAACAATGAAGCTGATACGATTTATTTCATCATGTGACTCCAAGCATCCCGATACCACATCTTTAATAATCCAGTCGAATATCTTCCCAACCGTTGAGGTCAGATCAACTGGTATATAACTTCCATTCTTCTGTCTCTCTCCTTTCTTGAAGAGTGTGGTGACATCTGCAATTTTCTACTGTCCCCGTATCTAGAGATTCTTGAAAAATCATGACTAATTCATCTACAATCTCTTTGGACATCTCCTTCAGACCCCAGAGCTGAGCACCGTCTGGTCCAAGTAACGTATTAACATTCAGATCCCAAGAGTCCTCTCCGTAGTAATGACAGATTCACGTATTCCTGAACCCCTGGCACTCCCGAACTTGTGGCACGCTGCTAGTGTCTTCCACAGTGAATACGTCCAAGAAACTGAGACAGTTCGTCCGGCATTTTCTTCTCTCACATTGCATCCTGTCTGGCATCTTTCCAGCGGTCTGATAAGCACTCGCCCGTCTCTTTTAAACTTTATGTATCTCAAGAAACATATGGTATCCATCTGAATATGATTGGCTTGCTTACTTTCGCATTCCATCTTTCCTTCCATAATGCTTTTTTGTGCCTATTAAAGGTTTTTAATAGCTTTCCAATCCTCTAACATCCGACGAATGCTTGCTCTATTACAGGGCCCACTTTCGGTTTTCTGTTGACATTGACTTCTTGTTATCCATGGTTCTGTTACCTCGCCATTAGCACACTTCTTTTTTTTCTTGGGATTTACAAATCTTGAACCTTTCGAATTACTTCCAGAAGTTCCAGCCATTGCTGCTCTTCTGTTACCCCTATCAGTGTTATTTTCCAATCAATTCATGCAAATCTCTCTCTAATGCCTTTGTAATTGGCTTTCCTCCATCGCAATATTCACACATCTGACTTTGGGATCTCCTTCTCAAATTTCAGTGTGAATTGCGTCATATTATGATCACATTTCCATCAGTAGTCTTTCTTTATCTTAAGCTCTCGAATCAAGTCCCCTTCATTGCACCGCACCCAATCCAAAACAACTGCTCCGCTGGTGGGCACAACGTAAGCTGCTCTAAAGAGTCTGCTTGCAGGTATGCTAGAAATTCCCGCATTTGGAATCCAACAGCATTAAGATTTTCCCAATCTACCTGCATGTTGAAATTCCCTATGACAATTGCAACACTACACTTTTAGCCTGTATTTTGTATCTCCTGTTATAATTTGTTGACCTCAATCTTACTACTCTTTGGAAGTCTGTAAATAACTTCCAAGAGGAACTTCTAACCATTGCAGATCCTTAGCTCTACCCAAAAATATTCAACACCTTCCGACCCGAGGTCACCTCTTTCAAACGATGTGATTTCCCTTTTTTTTAACCATAGCGCCATTGCACCCCTTCTGCCTGTCCTTTCGGGAAAATGTGCATCCTTGGACGTTACCCTCCCAGCTATATATTCTTTGAGTCACGATTTATTGATAGCCACAACTTCATAGCTGCTAATCTGTCACCGTGCTGCAATTCATTCACCTTGTTTGATTAACATCTACTGCGAGAATTCAAACAAAACACCTTTAGCCCTGTTTTCACCCTCTTCGCTTTTGTCCTCCTTTTATATTGCAACTTATTCTATTGACTGCAATTTTGATCTATCATCAGCCTCTGTTTGCTGGGAGAGCCTTTCTTGATAAACCAGCTACTTCATGCCCAACACTGTAACACTTGTTCTCATCCACTGTCAAGTTAGTTTACTTAATTGAAATACTAATGAAAATTACTTTATTAATTTAATCGCGTTAAATTGCTGTGTTAACTACTATAAAATTACACTTATTTGGAAGTGATAATAAAGTTAAACATATTTTTTCCAATCACCTTATCTGATAAACATCCTTACTTTTGTGTCATAGAGAAGCAATGTGGGACGTTCTCCTTCGGAATCGTAAATAAACAGTTTGTTTTTAAATGTGTTCTGTTGTGATTTCCCTGATGGGCGCATCCATTGCGCTAACACAATGTATCGAAATAGCTCAGGAGAAATGTTTGGACACTGGGCTGTCTCTGATGTGACTAATAAGCTGCTAAGATTAGTTTGGAGATTGCTTTATAAAAGCTTTCAATTCCATTATCAGTAGCTTTCGGCAGTAGAAGCTTTTTAATCTGATCGTCACGGCACACAGAGAATGGAATATCCAGCAATTTACTACATACAGAGTGTTTATTATCCTGTACTAACCGCTATCGGTATCCCTCGTAAGTAACTGACTGGAGAATGTCTGTAATTATTTATTGCTCTATCTACTGCTCTCTATTATATTCGCCTTAAAAACCATTACACATAGTTATTGTCTGATGAGGGATTTCGATCTTATCAGGTTTGAAATATATTCTTCTTTCTTCTTTCTTCCGTTCCGTACGGCTGTTTTCCTGGTCAACTGCAACAACCGAATTAGCACAAATATTCAAAGGTTTTATATACATCAAATGTATATATGATGTCAGAGAAATTTACTTCCTGAAATGCTTTTTTTTCGCAACCATCCACGAAACAGAGGATTGCCCCAAAAGAATGAATGACGATTAAATGTTAGAACCCCAAAGTTGCCGCCCCAGCTTCCCTTCCTCCCCCGCATAAGCGGCGGCAAGCAACGATCCCTCTGCCCCCACCAGCAAAAAAAGAATCGGCGTCCACCACCGAACTCTCAAGCGTGAGCAAAGCGAGGGGGGAGGCATAACAAACAGCTCGCTGATTTACAATGTTAAAAGTCTGTGGCGTTGTTGTTCCGAGCTCTGATCCGAAAGATCTCCGGTCTCTGGGCACACAGCCTTAGATCTTCCATCACCGATCCAGACCCACGAGGTCTCGGCACTCCGAAGGCGAGCAGAGCTCTCAGATCGAGCCCTTGGCGTGCCGAGTAACTGCCAGTCGTAAAACCCCGAAAGCTCGTCCGCTTCCCGCAAAGAACCGTATTCAGCGTGCAAATCCAGGTCGGGGTCAAAAGAACGCTGAAAGGGAAAATAGAGAAATTACAGTTGGAACTGCAGCGGTTTCCAAAGATGCAAGCAAACGAGTCGACGTTAGACGCCATTAATCCTCTTAAGCTCCTAAGCTATAGATGTATTTCTAGCGATTTACCTTGCCCGACCATCATGCAACAACTGAGGATTCGTTTTCAACATAATTGTTTTAATATATTTTCAGTTGCAACAGTAACCGAAGATAATATGACCGTTCCTTTTTCCTTTTTGGACTTGTTTTTTTACTTGTCTCATCTTAATTTGAACTCTGCGCGTTCCTGTACTCACATGTGCGACATCACAAGAAACGGTGTATCTAGGCCCACGAAATACCCACTCTCAATGCTCCCTTCGGCTTTATCAGCTACAAAGCTAGAACCAGTCCAAATGGCTGCGTCGATCAGCCGCGCCCTCTTAAATGTGCCATGGAGTCCCGTTGCCTACAGCTGGAGATTTACCGACTCAACTTTTATTCAGATCCTCCCTGGAGTCAGAAGGATAATTTTCCTTCAGTCAGAAAACAATTTTATATAAATCCAGTAAAATTGATCGGCTTTTGTGCGCTTGAAACTAACTCTTCCGTTCTTCCTTCCAGTTAATTTGATGGCTATCGTGATCCTTTGTCGTGGAAAATGCGGACTCTCCAAATGCATCACCCGCTACCTGGTGGCAATGGCATCAGCTGATTTATTGGGTGTTATCATCGGTGTTATATTGGAGCGGATTAATCATATTTATGTTTATGCGAGATTTTTGTTCATCACTCCGATTTGTGCTACGTCACTTGTCTTTAGGCTCGCAGCCATGGACTGTTCTGTCTGGCTGACAGTGTCTTTCACATTTGATCGATGTATTGCAATTTGTAGCCAAAACCTGCGTGAACGATTTTGCACTGTGAAGACGGCGACGATAGTGGTGGTGATTGTGGGCTTAGGGAGTTGTCTAAGGTGTTCGCCATTTTACTTTTCAGTGGATCATTCCGCGATTAATAATAACTTTCCATGGCGATGTATTGGCAATGCAGATTACTTTTCTTCACCAGTGTGGAAGGCTTACCAGATGTTTAATACTATTACTACACCTTTATTGCCAATCGGTTTAATTCTATTGTTCAATGTTTTAACAGTCAGTCACATCATCGCGGCAAACAGAGTCCGCCGAGGACTCCGGAGCAGCAATGACAATAAGAAGGATTCAGAGGTGGAGAACCGGAGAAAGTCAATGATTTTACTGTTCGCTCTATCAGCCAATTTCATTATATTGTGGATCCCTTTTATAGTCTCTACTATGATCTGGCAGGCTCAAAATTACAGTTATAAAGACAGATACCTTAACTCGCCGAGGTTTATCGTGCAAGAGTTTGGGTTTATGTTGCAATTTCTCTGCACCTGCACCAACACGTGTATCTACACACTGTCCCAGAGGAAATTCAGGGAAGAGATGAAGAAAGGAGTGAAACATCTGGTCACATTGAATGGCCGACTTTGTAGATAATCGGAAGATGCATTGTACGCTTTGTTATAATTTTTTGAACTATTTGTTGGTCTGATCAATATAACATAAATTATCATCGTCAGGAGCTTGAAGTTTTTAAGCGTGCTTTTCCATCAATGGCAGCCAAGTGACCCTCCTCAAGTGTCAAAATCATGGTCCAACTTCGGTGTAATATCGGCGAATTTGTAACACGTACATTTGTTTCCCATATTTGTGACACACATATTTCTTTACATTACCATCAAAATATGTATTTTAATTTGTCACATTACCGAATTTGTGATCAGATCGGTATGACTCTGTTTCGTACCGAGGTGATATTATATTTTCAGAACTATTGTCTTCATTAGAATGAGTAAATATGGAAATCTGGGTCTGAAAATTAATGCCTGAGTCCTGACGATAGGTCTTCGACCAGAATCGTTAATTTCCTTTCTTTTTCTCCTCCATTGTTACCTCACCTGCGTTTCCGTTTCTCTTTCAGATTCCCCATTCTAAAGTTACCTTGGTTAGATTGGGTTTTCGGGGAAATAAACAGTTTATATCAGAGGAGTTTCTCCTCAATATTATACAGGAAACGATCTTCAACCTCCAGTGTGGCGTATTTTGTATTTTCACATCTATTCTGATAAAATTCCATGAATATGCATCAAGTGAAAATTGGATAATATAGCAGTTACTTTTATTTCTGCACAGCTCAGGGAAGTTATCATTTAATCTATCATCAGCACCCCGGCAGAAGTCTCACAGATCAGAGATACAGATTATTTAGACATACACCGCAGATCAGCACGGTTGCTTCCGGCTCAGGGATCCATGCCCGCCAGCAATCCGGCATTCCCCAAACTCATCACAGAATAAATTACAACTACCAATTAACATGCTCACAGTGAGAATTTTAGACTGTAGGAGGAAAGGAAGCAGACGGAGAAAGTCCATGCATATGAGCTTTCTTACGAAGGACACCGAATTCCGATGCCCCGAGCAGTCGCAATTTCGTGCTAACAGTACTCTATCGCCGTTAAATGTATGTGTGCATTTTCAAGCGTTTGATAGTGTTAACAATGACTTATGGTTTCTTCAAAATGTGAATGTGTTTCAGGTACTTTACGAGAATATCTACAGTACACGTGCATTAAATATATCAAAAGACTTTTGAAGATTTATTAGGCCTATGTAATTAGATAATGAAACCTTACCAAGAAGAAAATGTTTATGTTCAAGCCGAAGTAGTTTCCTCTGCCGCTCAATACTGTTCCGTCATTTCGCACGTCAGAAGGTTTCTTAATTTGAAAATGGGGCTCCCGTTTTACCATATCGTCCCGGAGTGCAAATGACTCTATCTGATTGTTGAATTTCATTTTTCAAGTTTGTTTGTAAACATTGCAAGAGGCTGTACATTTTTCTCTTATTGCGCCATGCGTCTTTTACTTTTTATCTAACAGTACCTCTTTTTGAATTACGAACTCTCACCAGCCATATATTCCATTATATTTAACCAAAAAGCAGAGTCTAAAATGAAAAGTACAGCCACCTTTCCGATAACCTAGAAGATTTAAAAACAACACTCTGGGCTAGCTGTCCGGTTCCGACAGCCATAAACAATGGTCGATTTATTTTTCTTTTTAGTTTTATCTAAACTTAATATATGTTGCTTGCCACTTTATGCCAATTTCTTAAATACGGACTATTTGCCATTTTAATGCATATGCAATTATTACATTAGCTTCTAAATCTGTTTTACTGAGATTAAATAATAATCAGTAATGCTCGGTTTTCCAACAATACTTACTGACTTACTGACCATGACGCCACAAGAGAAGCAAGGAGGGTTCTCCATCTACGTCTGCACATTCCTTCGCATACAGATATAGAAGGATTCTTCATTGCGGTTTTCATAACACCTTTTAGAAAGTCAGCAAAGTTAGGACCAGGAAGACCGGTGGACCACTGTTAACCTGGTCAATACCCTTTGAACTATGACCCTCCCAAGATACAGGGCACAAGCCAACATGGCTTCCAAATCAATGTGGCACGCAAGCCTCTAAACCCTATAATAAGGTTATGAACGTTTGGGAAATGTTTCCACATTACTGGATATAAAATAGTAAGTATATCGTTTATATTAAAACCTATAAGACTGTTAAAAGTCCCATTTCGCATGTCCATATCCAAAACGGAGAGAACCTAGTTCACATTCTCCAGGCACAGCGGTCCACATTTCCTTCTCGAGCAGCATGCCATTTGACCAACGCTGAAAAGTAAGTTTATCCGCTCCGACAGCAGCCCGATACCCAGCGATCAAAAGGTAGTCTTCTCTCTCCGGAGCAGAACAGTTTCACCAGCAATCAAAAGGCAGGCAGCCGGCGCTAACCGTCCGTATTCGCCTCGATGGTTCAATCTCTCTCGTCACTTTAATCGGCGAACGAGGAAGATCTTAATCGGCGAAGTGAATTCGAACATCGTTTTGCGCTCGACCTGCAGCCTTCTCGCCACGACACGCTACCACTGTCTCCCGGACACCATGACGATGAAACACCATGACGATCTCCAAAGTGCATCACAAGTTCCAATAGTTTCAGAATCAAGGCGAAAAGCAATTGTAAAGGACATAAAAGAACATACTTAGCTTCATGATCTATCCAGAGATGTCAACCAAAGTGTATCCTCGGTGCTGTAGGTTATTATGTAACAAAAACTTCGAATATCCCAATTGATGCTGCATCAGCATAACACTGTCAGGCTATAAATAGAATTCACCAATGCTGTCGCCACTGTTACAAACTTAAGTCTTTCTATTTAAATTCTTCCTATCCCCTCCCCTGAACTGCTCTCAGTGTCTCCACAAACACGAAATTAAAATTTCTGCTTTACTATTTTTACCTTAACTCCTCAGACTCCTGCAATAGAAACGACATCACTAGATTCTTCTACTTGCTCATTCATGGGAATCGTTTCTACAGATGCTTGATCTGACCCCTCACAATCAAAACACATGTGGAGCTGTTTCAATACCAAGGAAATACCTCAGTCAGTGAAAGTTCATTGCTCAATGCAAAAAAAAACTTTGAGACTTTTGTCATCACTTCCGATATTTCCACTACATTTCTCACTTTTCCCTCAGCCTGACTGGCCAATTTGCATGTCCGTTGCATGCATGCTTGCTGCCCTCAGTTGCCGCCAGCATTTTGATAGTGAGCTATGTAAAGCAGATTATCACATAATACGCCAAAGGCCTATCAGTGTACTAGATATACATTGCATTCCTGTTGGAAATAACCGTCCACAACTCGCCGTCTGGATGGGCCACACTGCCCAGCAAGAAATATATCCCCTTGTATTTAATTTTCGTTCTCTTTTCGCTTCTACCGTCGTGTCAAAGGTGTAGCACCCTTAGGTTCCGCTCAAACGGGTTCAAGAAGTTAATGCTGTACGACCATCAGGAACATTATCAGCGTGGGCAACGTTATGCACCTCAACTCTGTACAGATTGCAGAATGTACGAACTCACTTTCAAGGACCTTGCAAATCCATAGGATCATAGTGTGATGTTGAGGAGTAATAGCTGTTTATCTACCTGGTGGTGTGAATCATGAGGGTCATGTGGTAATGACAACAGCTGATTTCATGGGTGTTATCATTGGCGTTCTACAAGAGTGGATCAATAAATATTACTGTTTTGCCAATGATCTGTTCATCTCTCCGATTTGTGATACGACGCTTGCCTTTCGGCTCGCACTTCTGGACAGTTCTGTATGGCTGACGGTGGCTTTCACATTTGTTTGATGTGTTGCAAAGGCTGCAGAAGCGAGTTTGCACCGGGAGGACGCCGATTACAATGGTAGTGTTTGTGGGCATACGAGGTTTTCTAAGGTATTCTCCATTTCTCTTTGCAGCAGCAACTTTCGCGGTTATTGACAATGTTCCATGGCGCTGTATTCTCAGTGCAGATTACGTTACTTCACCAGTGTGAGCAGTTTATCAGATGTTTAATAGGACCATGACGCCATTATTCCCAATCGGTTTAATTCTGTTGTTCAATGCTTAAACAGTCAGACATGTTATCGGAACAAACAGAGTCCGCCGAGGACTCCGGAACAGCAATGACAATTTTATTTATTGCGGATCACCTTTATAGTCTCTACTATGATCAGGCAATCTCTGAATTAATTTTACACAGACAGATATCTTAATTCGCCGTCGTTTATCTTGCAGGAGTTTGGGTGCATGCTGCAATTTCTCTGCACCTGCACCAACACGTGTATCTACACCCTGTCCCAGAGGAAATTCAGGGGAGAGGTGAAGAAAGGTGAACCGTCTCCAGTGTCAGGACATGTTTTCCAACATAAAGCAGCATATACTTTCAAAGATAAACCTCCTGAGAATATTCGTATTAAGGCCTCACCAGTGTGTTATAAAGCCTCGAAATTACAACCTTGCTTTTTCTTTTTAATACTCTTGGGGTGAATGCTAACATCGCATTTGCATTGCTCACAACCGACTCAATCTGCAAATTAACCTTCAGGTAATTCTGCGCAAGGACTGAATGTCCCTTTGCGCCTCCGATTTTTGAATTTCCTTTCCGTTTATTTCTGCTAGCAAAATGCATGACCACACACTTCCCGACACTATATTCCATCTGCTACACTTTACCCATTTTCCTAATCTCTAAACCTGCTGTAGCCTCTGTACTTCCTCAAAACTACCTATCCCTCCACCTATCTTCGTAGCGTCCGCAAGGTTTTCAACAAAGCCATCAATTACTTCATCCAACTTCTTTACATAAATATTGAAACAATAAGCAGTTGCACACGCGAGCAACTACGGAACACCACGAGCCACGATCAACCAACCAGAAAAGGCTCCCTTTAATTCTACATTTTCCCTCCTGCCAATAACCCTCAGCTTAATCCAAGAAAAAAATCTTTCCAGTAATACCATAGGCTCATAGTTTGGTAACCAGCTTCAGGTGTGGCATTTATCTTCTGAAAATGCAAGAACATTTCTCCTTTTCTTCTTTTCTCCAACCGATTCTCCTTTGCCTGTCCTGCTTCGAACTTATTCAAAGAAATCCAAATGTTTGTCAGGCAAGATTTTGCCTTGAGTAATCAATGCTGACTATGATTATTGAATATATATATATATATATTTTTGTTTTCCTGAAAGATCATTACAAATGCCTCAACGATCTCACCAGCTACATCTTTAAGAACCCTGGGCTGAACTCTATCGGGTCCAGGTGACTTATCTACTTTTCTGATGACATTCTCTGTATCAACGGCATCTTCACACACTTATGACTTCTTACAGCCTAGAAGGTCGACGCAATGCTGCAGTATTCCACAGTGATTACTGATGTAAAACACTTATTCAGTTCGTCCGGCATTTCCTTGTCTCCACTACGATTAACTAGCAGCGTTTTCCAGCGGTCCGCTATTCACTCTCGGGTCTCCTTCCCACTTAATATACCTAAAGATGTTACTGTATCCGTTTAAACATTACTTTCCTTTTCCATTTTTGTCCTTACCAATCATCTAACCCTACTATCTGTGCTGCATTATAATTCATCCATTTAACTTTAATGTTAGCCATAACTTCACTTATTAACCACAATTGTGTGATTTTGCCATTAGAATATCTCTTCCTCTTTGGAGTGTGTACATCCTCTGCCTCCGAATTGCTTCCAGAATTTCTGGCAATTGCTGCTCTACCGTTATCTCAATCAGTGTTCTTCTGCAGTAATTTCTGGTCAACTCCTCTCTCCTGCCTCTGTAATTCCCGTACTTCTGTGTTATGCTGATACATCTGACCTCAGCCTCTACTTCTCAAATTTTAATGCGAACTCCATCATATTATAATCACTTTTTCTGAAGGGTTCTTCTACTTTAAGCTCTCTGAACACCTCATCCAAAACAGTTGGTCTCCGAGTCGCCTCAGACATGAACTGCTCTAAATACCATCTTGGAGGCATTCTAGAAATCTCACCTCTTGGGATCCAACAACAGCTTTATTTTTCTAATCTACCTGCCTTATCATTCTCCCGTGACTATTTTGAAATTGTTCTTTTCGCATGTTGTAATTTTTGACGTGTGTTAGTTTGTAGACCCAAAACTTACTATTGCATGGGTGTCTGGATATAACTCCCATTAGGGTGTTTTTACGCTTACAATTCCTTACCTCTACACTCAACTATTTAACACCTTCCGACGCTATGCGACCCCTTTCAAATCACTTGACTTCATTTGTTTTTGCCAGTAGCTCTCTAGGCCATACTCTCTACCTGTACTTTCGATATGATGTGTATACAAACTTTTGTACATGGGCATTAGCCTCCAAACTATAAGCTTCTTTGAGTCACGATTTAGTGATCCGCACAACGTCATACCTGCCAATCTGTAACTGTGCCTCAAGTTCATCTAACCGTATTCCGTGTACTGCGTGCATTGAAACAAAGTACCTTCAGTCCTTTGTCAAAGTTCGATATGCCTTGCCGAATCTGCGCAAACTGCTGGAGTAGTGGAAACGTTGCCATGCTCTCTTGGTAATTACACTGACCTGCTGGGGGCAGGACAGCTTCTCGGAAAAAATAACAGCGGGGAATGCAATATTCCTGATCCTCTCAGTCACAAACGAAACGCTGGTATAATAGGGGGCTAGCTACATAACTGTGTGGTGCACACGTGCTGATGGAAAACATGCAGGAGACGCTGTTGCAAAACCGAACTGATGGGCTCGGTCGAAATGACAATTTTTCATGGTAAGACAGGGAAGTGACCGCGACTTTTCACTTTTATAAGATTTATAACGTGATATATGGGCATAATTACGTAATTTGGCCCATCCAGCCAGTTTCGCTATTTCATCATTGCTGATCTATTTCCCTCTCAGCCCCAAACTCCTGCATTCTCCCCGTATCCATTCATGCCCTGACTACCTCTGCCTTGCCCATGCACGAGGGGTTGGATACGGATTCCACAAATTCAACACTCTCTTGCCTTCTGCTCCGTTCTAAAAGGACGACCTTCTCTTCTGAGAATGTGTCCTCTGGCCGTATACTCTTGCAATATAGGTAACAGCCTCTCCACCTCCACTTCAGCTTTGTTGGTTACACAGCTTCAGCTTTGTCTTGTTTGCTTGTTATTTGTTTAAACTACTTTAACAAATTTTTCAGGCCTAATTTTTCCTGGAACAATGAAGCTGATACGATTTATTTCATCATGTGACTCCAAGCATCCCGATACCACATCTTTAATAATCCAGTCGAATATCTTCCCAACCGTTGAGGTCAGATCAACTGGCATATAACTTCCATTCTTCTGTCTCTCTCCTTTCTTGAAGAGTGGGGTGACATCTGCAATTTTCTATTGTCCCCGTATCTAGAGATTCTTGAAAAATCATGACTAATTCATCTACAATCTCTTTGGACATCTCCTTCAGACCCCAGAGCTGAGCACCGTCTGGTCCAGGTAACGTATAAACATTCAGATCCCAAGGGTCCTCTCCGTAGTAATGACAGTTTCACGTATTCCTGAACCCCTGGCACTCCCGAACTTGTGGCAAGCTGCTAGTGTCTTCCACAGTGAATACGTGCAAGAAACTGAGACAGTTCGTCCGGCATTTTCTTCTCTCACATTGCATCCTGTTTGGCATCTTTCCAGCGGTCTGATAAGCACTCGCCCGTCTCTTTTAAACTTTATGTATCTCAGGAAACAGATGGTATCCATCTGAATATGATTGGCTTGCTTACTTTCGCATTCCATCTTTCCTTCCATAATGCTTTTTTGTGCCTATTAAAGGTTTTTAATAGCTTTCCATTCCTCTAACATCCCACGAATGCTTGCTCTATTACAGGGCCCACTATCGGTTTTCTGTTGACATTGACTTCTTGTTATCCATGGTTCTGTTACCGCGCCATTAGCACACTTCTTTTTTTTTTCTTGGGATTTACAAATCCTGAACCTTTCGAATTACTTCCAGAAGTTCCAGCCATTGCTGCTCTTCTGTTACCCCTATCAGTGTTATTTTCCAATCAGTTCATGCAAATCTCTCTCTAATGTCTTTGTAATTGGCTTTCCTCCATCGCAATATGCACACATCTGTCTTTAGGATCTCCTTCTCAAATTTCAGTGTGAATTGTGTCATATTATGATCACATTTCCATCAGTGGTCTTTCTTTATCTTAAGCTCTCGAATCAAGTCCCCTTCATTGCACCGCACCCAGTCCAAAATAACTGCTCCGCTGGTGGGCCCAACGTAAGCTGCTCTAAAGAGCCTGCTTGCAGTTATGCTAGAAATTCCCGCATTTGGAATCCAACAGCATTAAGATTTTCCCAATCTACCTGCATGTTGAAATTCCCTATGACAATTGCAACACTACACTTTTAGCCTGTATTTTGTATCTCCTGTTATAATTTGTTGACCTCAATCTTACTACTCTTTGATAGATAGATAGATAGATAGATAGATAGATAGATAGATAGATAGATAGATACTTTATTCATCCCCATGAGGAAATTCAACTTTTTTTTCCAATGTCCCATACACTTGCTGTTGCAAAACTAATTACATACAATACTTAAGTCAGTAAAAAAAAAAAAATTTGGAAGTCTGTAAATAAATTCCAAGAGGAACTTCTAACCATTGCAGATCCTTAGCTCTACCCAAAAATATTCAACACCTTCCGACCCGAGGTCACCTCAATCAAACGATGTGATTTCCCTTTTTTTTTTAACCATAGCGCCATTGCACCCCGTCTGACTGTCCCTTCGGGAAAATGTGTATCCTGGGACGTTAACCTCTCAGCTATATATTCTTTGAGTCACGATTTATTGATAGCCACAACTTCATAGCTGCTAATCTGTCACCGTGCTGCAATTCATTCACCTTGTTTGATTAACATCTACTGCGAGAATTCAAACAAAACACCTTTAGCCCTGTTTTCACCCTCTTCGCTTTTGTCCTACTTTTATATTGCAACTCATCCTATTGACTGCAATTTTGATCTATCATCAGCCTCTGTTTGCTGGGAGAGCCTCTTCTGATAAACCAGCTACTTCATGCCCAACACTGTAACACTTGTTCTCATCCACTGTCAAGTTAGTTTACTTAATTGAGATACTAATGAAAATTACTTTATTAATTTAATCGTGTTAAATTGCTGTGTTAACTACTATAAAATTATACATATTTGGAAGTGATAATAAAGTTAAACATATTTTCTCCAATCAACTTATCTGATAAACATCCTTACTTTTGTGTCATAGAGAAGGAATGTGGGACGTTCTCCTTCGGAATCGTAAATAAACAGATTGTTTTTAAATGTGTTCTGTTGTGATTTCCCTGATGGGCGCATCCATTGCGCTAACACAATGTATCGTAATAGCTCAGGAGAAATGTTTGGACACTGGGCTGTCTCTGATGTGACTAATAAGCTGCTAAGATTAGTTTGGAGATTGCTTTATAAAAGCTTTCAATTCCATTATCAGTAGCTTTCGGCAGTAGAAGCTTTTTAATCGGATCGTCACGGCACACAGAGAATGGAATATCCAGCAATTTACTACATACAGAGTGTTTATTATCCTGTACTGACCGCTATCGGTATCCCTCGTAAGTAACTGACTGGAGAATGTCTGTAATTATTTATTGCTTTATCTGCTGCTCTCTATTATATTCGCCTTAAAAACCATGACACATAGTTATTGCCTGATGAGGGATTTCGATCTTATCAGGTTTGAAATATATTCTTCTTTCTTCTTTCTTCCGTTCCTTATGGCTGTTTTCCTGGTCAACTGCAACAACCGAATTAGCACAAATATTCAAAGGTTTTATATACTTCAAATGTATATATAATGTCAGAGAAATTTACATCCTGAAATGCTTTTTTTTCGCAACCATCCACGAAACAGAGGAATGCCCCAAAAGAATGAATGACAATTAAATGTTACAACCACAAAGCTGCCGCCCCAGCTTCCCTTCCTCCCCCGCATTAGCGGCAGCAAGCAACGATCCCTCTGCCCCCACCAGCAAAAAAAGCATTGGCGTCCACCACCGAACTCTCAAGCGTGAGCAAAGCGAGGGGGGAGGCATAACAAACAGCTCGCTGATTTACAATGTTAAAAGTCTGTGGCGTTGTTGCTCCGAGCTCTGATCCGAAAGATCTCCGGTCTCTGGGTACACAGCCTTAGATCTTCCATCACCCACGACACACCGATCCAGACCCACGAGGTCTCGGCACTCCGAAGGCGAGCAGAGCTCTCAGATCGAGCCCTTGGCGTGCCGAGTAACTGCCAGTCGTGAAACCCCGAAAGCTGGTCCCCTTCCCGCAAAGAACCGTTTTCAGCGTGTAAATCCAGGTCGGGGTCAAAAGAACGCTGAAAGGGAAAATAGAGAAATTACAGTTGGAACTGGAGCGGTTTCCAAAGATGCAAGCAAACGAGTCGACGTTAGACGCCATTAATCCTCTTAAGCTCCTAAACTATAGATGTATTTCTAGCGATTTACCTTGCCCGACCATCATGCAACAACTGAGGATTCGTTTTCAACATATTTGTTTTAATATATTTTCAGTTGCAAAAGTAACCGAAGAGAATATGACCGCTCCTTTTCCCTTTTTGGACTTGTTTTTTTTTACTTCTCTCATCTTAATTTGAACTCTGCGCGTTCCTGTACTCACATGTGCGACATCACAAGAAACGGTGTATCTAGGCCCACGAAATATCCACTCCCAATGCTCCCTTCGGCTTTATCAGCTACAAAGCTAGAACCAGTCCAAATGGCTGCGTCGATCAGCCGCGCTCTCTTAAATGTGCATGGAGTCCCGTTGCCAACAGCTGGAGAAATGCCGAATCAACTTTTATTCAGATCCTCCCTGGAGTCAGAAGGATAATTTCCCTTCAGTCAGTAAACAATTTTATATAAATCCAGTAAAATTGATCGGCTTTTGTGCGCTTGAAACTAACTCTTCCGTTCTTCCTTCCAGTTAATTTGATGGCTATTGTGATCCTTTGTCGTGGAAAATGCGGACTCAACAAATGCATCACCCGTTACCTGGTGGCGATGGCATCAGCTGATTTATTGGGTGTTATCATCGGTGTTATATTGGAGCAGATCCATCATATTTATGTTTATGCGAGATTTTTGTTCATCACTCCGATTTGTGCTACGTCACTTGTCTTTAGGCTCGCAGCCATGGACTGTTCTGTCTGGTTGACAGTGTCTTTCACATTTGATCGATGTATTGCAATTTGTAGCCAAAACCTGCGTGAACGATTTTGCACTGTGAAGATGGCGACGATAGTGGTGGTGATTGTGGGCTTATGGAGTTGTCTAAGGTGTTCGCCATTTTACTTTTCAGTGGATCATTCCGCGATTAATAATAACTTTCCATGGCGATGTACTGGCAGTGCAGATTACTTTACTTCACCAGTGTGGAAGGCTTACCAGATGTTTAATACTATTACTACACCTTTATTGCCAATCGGTTTAATTCTATTGTTCAATGTTTTAACAGTCAGTCACATCATCGCGGCAAACAGAGTCCGCCGAGGACTCCGGAGCAGCAATGACAATAAGAAGGATTCAGAGGTGGAGAACCGGAGAAAGTCAATGATTTTGCTGTTCGCTCTATCAGCCAATTTCATTATATTGTGGATCCCTTTTATAGTCTCTACTATGATCTGGCAGGCTCAAAATTACTGTTATACAGACAGATACCTTAACTCGCCGAGGTTTATCCTGCAAGAGTTTGTGTTTATGTTGCAATTTCTCTGCACCTGCACCAACACGTGTATCTACACACTGTCCCAGAGGAAATTCAGGGAAGAGATGAAGACCGGAGTGAAACATCTGGTCACATTGAATGGCCGACTTTGTAGATAATCGGAAGATGAATTGTACGCTTTGTTATAATTTTCTGAACTATTTGTTGGTCTGATCAATATAACATAAATTAGCATCGTCAGGAGTTTGACGTTTGGAAGCGTGCTTTTCCATCAATGGCAGCCAAGTGACCCTCCTCAAGTGTCAAAATCATGGTCCAACTTCGGTGTAATATCGGCGAATTTGTAACACGTACATTTGTTTCCCATATTTGTGACACACATATTTCTTTATATTACCATCAAAATATGTATTTTAATTTGTTACATTACCGAATTTGTGATCAGATCGGTATGACTCTGTTTCGTACCGAGGTGATATTATATTTTCAGAACTATTGTCTTCATTAGAATGAGTGAATATGGAAAGCTGGGTCAGAAAATTAATGCCTGAGACCTGACGATAGGTCTTCGACCAGAATCGTTAATTTCCTTTCTTTCTCTCCTCCATTGTTACCTCACCTGCGTTTTCGTTTCTGTTTCAGATTCCCCATTCTAAAGGTTACCTTGGTTAGATTGGGTTTTCGGGGAAATAAACAGTTTATATCAGAGGAGTTTCTCCTCAATATTATGCAGGAAACGATCTTCAACCTCCAGTGTGGCGTATTTTGTATTTTCACATCTATTCTGATAAAATTGCATGAATATGCATCAAGTGAAAATTGTATAATATAGCAGTTACTTTTATTTCTGCACAGCTCAGGGAAGTTATCATTTAATCTATCATCAGCACCCCGGCAGAAGTCTCACAGATCAGAGATACAGATTATTTAGACATATACCGCAGATCAGCACGGTTGCTTCTGGCTCAGGGATCCATGCCCGCCAGCAATCCGGCATTCCCCAAACTCATCACAGAATAAATTACAACTACCAATTAACATGCTCACAGTGAGAATTTTAGACTGTGGGAGGAAAGGAAGCACACGGAGAAAGTCCATGCATAAGAGCTTTCTTACGAAGGACACCGGACTCCGATGCCCCGAGCAGTCGCAGTTTCGTGCTAACAGTACTCTATCGCCGTTAAATATATGCGTGCATTTTCAAGCGTTTGATAGTGTTAACAATGACTTATGGTTTCTTCAAAATGTGAATGTATATCAGGTACTTTACGAGAATATCTACAGTACACGTGCATTAAATATATTAAAAGACTTTTGAAGTTTTTTTTGGCCTACGTAATTAGATAATGAAACCTTACCAAGAAGAAAATGTTTATGTTCAAGCCGAAGTAATTTCCTCTGCCGCTCAATACTGTTCCGTCATTTCGCACGTCAGAAGGTTTCTTAATTTGAAAATGGGGCTCTCGTTTTACCATATCGTCCCGGAGTGCAAATGACTCTATCTGATTGTTGAATTTCATTTTTCAAGTTTGTTTGTAAACATTGCAAGAGGCTGTACATTTTTCTCTTATTGCAACATGCGTCTTTTACTTTTTATCTAACAGTACCTCTTTTTGAATTACGAACTCTCACCAGCCATATATTCCATTATATTTAACCAAAAAGCAGAGTCTAAAATGAAAAGTACAGCCACCTTTCCGATAACCTAGAAGATTTAAAAACAACACTCTGGGCTAGTTGTCCGGTTCCGACAGCCATAAACAATGGTCGATTTATTTTTCCTTTTAGTTTTATCTAAACTTAATATATGTTGCTTGCCACTTTATGCCAATTTCTTAAATACGGACTATTTGCCATTTTAATGCATATGCAATTATTACATTAGCTTCTAAATCTGTTTTACTGAGATTAAAAAATAATCAGTAATGCTCAGTTTTCCAACAATACTTACTGACTTACTGACCATGACGCCACAAGAGAAGCAAGGAGGGTTCTCCATCTACGTCCGCACATTCCTTCGCATACAGATATAGAAGGATTCTTCATTGCGGTTTTCATAACACCTTTTAGAAAGTCAGCAAAGTTAGGACCAGGAAGACCGGTGGACCACTGTTAACCTGGTCAATACCCTTTGAACTATGACCCTCCCAAGTTACAGGGCACAAGACAACATGGCTTCCAAATCAATGTGGCACGCAAGCCTCTAAACCCTATAATAAGGTTATGATCGTTTGGGAAATGTTTCCACATTACTGGATATAAAATAGTAAGTATATCGTTTATATTAAAACCTATAAGACTGTTAAAAGTCCCATTTCGCATGTCCATATCCAAAACGGAGAGAACCTAGTTCACATTCTCCAGGCACAGCGCTCCACATTTCCTTCTCGAGCAGCATGCCATTTGACCAACGCTGAAAAGTAAGTTTATCCGCTCCGACAGCAACCCGATACCCAGCGATCAAAAGGCACTCTTCTCTCTCCGGAGCAGAACAGTTTCACCAGCAATTAAAAGGCAGGCAGCCGGCGCTAACCGTCCGTATTCGCCTCGATGGTTCAATCTCTCTCGTCACTTTAATCGGCGAACGAGGAAGATCTTAATCGGCGAAGTGAATTCGAGCATCGTTTTGCGCTCGACCTGCAGCCTTCTCGCCACGACACGCTACCACTGTCTCCCGGAATAAGAGACTGCAGAGCGATGAAACACCATGACGAACTCCAAAGTGCATCACAAGTTAAACCAGTTTCAGAATCAAGGCAAAAAGCAATTGTAAAGGACATAAAAGAACATACTTAGCTTCATGATCTATCCAGAGATGTCAACCAAAGTGTATCCTCGGTGCTGTAGGTTATTATGTAACAAAAACTTCGAATATCCCAATTGATGCTGCTTCAGCATAACACTGTCAGGCTATAAATAGAATTCACCAATGCTGTCGCCACTGTTACAAACTTCAGTCTTTCTATTTAAATGCTTCCTATCCCCTCCCCTGAACTGCTCTCAGTGTCTCCACAAACACGAAATTAAAATTTCTGCTTTACTATTTTTACCTTAACTCCTCAGCCTCCTGCAATAGAAACGACATCACTAGATTCTTCTACTTGCTCATTCATGGGAATCGTTTCTACAGATACTGGATCTGACCCCTCACAATCAAAACACATGTGGAGCTGTTTCAATACCAAGGAAATACCTCAGTCAGTGAAAGTTCATTGCTCGATGTAAAAAAAACTTTGAGACTTTTGTCATCACTTCCGATATTTCCACTACATTTCTCACTTTTCCCTCAGCCTGACTGGCCAATTTACATGTCCGTTGCATGCATGCTTGCTGCCCTCAGTTGCCGCCAGCATTTTGATAGTGAGCTATGTAAAGCAGATTATCACATAATACGCCAAAGGCCTATCAGTGTACCAGATATACATGGCATTCCTGTTGGAAATAACCGTCCACAACTCGCTGTCTGGATGGGCCACACAGCCCAGCAAGAAACATCTCCCCTTGTATTTTCTTTTCGTTCTCTTTTCGCTTCTACCGTCGTGTCAAAGGTGTAGCATCCTTAGGTTCCGATCAAACGGGTTCAAGAAGTTATTGCTGTACGACCATCAGGAACATTATCAGCGTGGACAACGTTATGCACCTCAACTCTGTACAGATTGTAGAATGTACGAACTCACTTTCAAGGACCTTGCAAATCCATAGGATCATAGTGTGATGTTGAGGAGTAATAGCTGTTTATCTACCTGGTGGTGTGAATCATGAGGGTCATGTGGTAATGACAACAGCTGATTTCATGGGTGTTATCATTGGCGTTCTACAAGAGCGGATCAATAAATATTACTGTTTTGCCAATGCTCTGTTCATCTCTCCGATTTGTGATACGACGCTTGCGTTTCGGCTCGCACTTCTGGACTGTTCTGTATGGCTGACGGTGGCTTTCACATTTGATTGATGTGTTGCAAAGGCTGCAGAAGCGAGTTTGCACCGGGAGGACGCCGATTACAATGGTAGTGATTGTGGGCATAGGAGGTTTTCTAAAGGTATTCTCCATTTCTCTTTGCAGCAGCAACTTTCGCGGTTATTGACAATGTTCCATGGCGCTGTATTCTCAGTGCAGGTTCCGTTACTTCACCAGTGTGAGCAGTTTATCAGATGTTTAATAGGAGCATGACGCCATTATTCCCAATCGGTTTAATTCTGTTATTCAATGCTTAAACAGTCAGACATGTTATCGGAACAAACAGAGTCCGCAGAAAACTCCGGAACAGCAATGGCAATTTTATTTATTGCGGATCACCTTTATAGTCTCTACTATGATCAGGCAATCTCTGAATTAACTTTACACAGACAGATATGTTAATTCGCCGTCGTTTATCTTGCAGGAGATTGGGTGCATGCTGCAATTTCTCTGCACCTGCACCAGCACGTGTACCTACACCCTGTCCCAGAGGAAATTCAGGGGAGAGGTGAATAAAGGTGAACCGTCTCCAGTGTCAGGACATGTTTTCCAACATAAAGCAGCATATACTTTCAAAGATAAGCCTCCTGAGAATATTCGTATTAAGGCCTCACCAGTGTGTTATAAAGCCTCGAAATTACAACCTTGCTTTTTCTTTTTAATACTCTTGGGGTGATTGCTAACATCGCATTTGCATTGCTCACAACCGACTCAATCTGCAAATTAACCTTCAGGTAATTCTGCAGAAGGACTGAATGTCCCTTTGCGCCTCCGATTTTTGAATTTCCTTTCCGTTTATTTCTGCTAGCAAAATGCATGACCACACACTTCCCGACACTATATTCCATCTGCTACACTTTACCCATTTTCCTAATCTCTAAACCTTCTGTAGCCTCTGTACTTCCTCAAAACTACCTATCCCTCCACCTATCTTCGTAGCGTCCGCAAGGTTTTCAACAAAGCCATCAATTACTTCATCCAACTTCTTTACATAAATAATGAAACAATAAGCAGTTGCACACGCGAGCAACTACGGAACACCACGAACCACGATCAACCAACCAGAAAAGGCTCCCTTTATTTCTACATTTTCCCTCCTGCCAATAACCCTCAGCTTAATCCAAGAAAAAAATCTTTCCAGTAATACCATAGGCTCATAGTTTGGTAACCAGCTTCAGGTGTGGCATTTATCTTCTGAAAATGCAAGAACATTTCTCCTTTTCTTCTTTTCTCCAACCGATTCTCCTTTGCCTGTCCTGCTTCGAACTTATTCAAAGAAATCCAAATGTTTGTCAGGCAAGATTTTGCCTTGAGTAATCAATGCTGACTATGGACTCTTTTATCATTTGCCTCCAAGTACTCTGACACCTCATCATTATCAAACGACTCACCACTTCTCAACGACTGTGGTCAGTCCATCTGGCCTTTAATATCCTCACTTCGGTCTCTCTCCTTTCCCAAGCAGTGGAGTCACACTTGCAATGTTCCAGTGTTCCAGAACGATTATTGAATATATATATATATATATATATATATTTTTGTTTTCCTGAAATATCATTACAAATGCCTCAACGATCTCACCAGCTACCTCTTTAAGAACCCTGGGCTGTACTCTATCGGGTCCAGGTGACTTATCTACTTTTCTGATGACATTCTCTGATGACATTCAACGGCATCTTCACACACTTATGACTTCTTACAGCCTAGAAGGTCGACGCACTGCTGCAGTATTCCACAGTGATTACTGATGTAAAACACTTATTCAGTTCGTCCGTCATTTCCTTGTCTCCACTACGATTAACTAGCAGCGTTTTCCAGCGGTCCGATATTCACTCTCGGGTCTCCTTTCCACTTAATATACCTAAAGATGTTACTGTATCCGTTTAAACATTACTTTCCTTTTCCATTTTTGTCCTTACCAATCATCTAACCCTATTATCTGTGCTGCATTATAATTCATCCATTTAACTTTAATGTTAGACATAACTTCTACTTTATGCTCTCTGAACACCTCATCCAAAACAGTTGTTCTCCGAGTCGCCTCAGACATGAACTGCTCTAAATACCATCTTGTAGGCATTCTAGAAATCTCACCTCTTGGGATCCAACAACAGCTTTATTTTTCTAATCTACCTGCCTTTATCATTCTCCCATGACTATTTTGATATTGTTCTTTTCGCATGTTGTAATTTTTGACGTGTGTTAGTTTGTAGACCCAAAACTTACTACTGCATGGGTGTCTGGATATAACTCCCATTAGGGTATTTTTACACTTGCAAATCCTTACCCACAACTATTTAACACCTTCCGACGCTATGCGACCCCTTTCAAATCACTTGACTTCATTTTTCTTTTTGCCAGTAGCTCTCTAGGCCATACTCTCTACCAGTACTTTCGATATGATGTGTATACAAACTTTTGTACATGGGCATTAGCCTCCAAGCTATAAGCTTCTTTGATTCACGATTTAGTGATCCGCACAACGTCATACCTGCCAATCTGTAACTGTGCCTCAAGTTCATCTAACCGTATTCCGTGTACTGCGTGCATTGAAACAAAGTACCTTCAGTCCTTTGTCAAAGTTCGATATGCCTTGCCGAATCTGCGCAAACTGCTGGAGTAGTGGAAACGTTGCCATGCTCTCTTGGTAATTACACTGACCTGCTGGGGGCAGGTCAGCTTCTCGGAAACAATAACAGCGGGGAATGCAATGTTCGTGATCCTCTGAGTCACAAATGAAACGCTGGTATAATAGGGGGCTAGCTACATAACTATGTGATGCACCCGTGCTGATGGAAATCATGCAGGAGACGCTGTTGCAAAACCAAACTGATGGGCTCGGTCAAAATGACAATTTTTCATGGTAAGACAGGGAAATGACCGCGAATTTTCACTTTTATAAGATTTATAACGTGATATATGGGCATAATTACGTAATTTGGCCCATCCAGCCAGTTTCGCTATTTCATCATTGCTGATCAATTTCCCTCTCAGCCCCAAACTCCTGCATTCTCCCCGTATCCATTCATGCCCTGACTACCTCTGCCTTGCCCATGCACGAGGTGTTGGATGCGGATTCCACAAATTCAACACTTTCTTGCCTTCTGCTCCTTTCTAAAAGGATGACCTTCTCTTCTGAGGATGTGTCCTCTGGCCGTATACTCTTGCAATATAGGTAACAGCCTCTCCACCTCCACTTCAGCTTTGTTGGTTACACAGATTCAGCTTTGTCTTGTTTGCTTGTTATTTGTTTAAACTACTTTAACAAATTTTTCAGGCCTAATTTTTCCTGGAACAATGAAGCTGATACGATTTATTTCATCATGTGACTCCAAGCATCCCGATACCACATCTTTAATAATCCAGTCGAATATCTTCCCAACCGTTGAGGTCAGATCAACTGGCATATAATTTCCATTCTTCTGTCTCTGTCCTTTCTTGAAGAGTGGGGTGACATCTGCAATTTTCTACTGTCCCCGTATCTAGAGATTCTTGAAAAATCATGACTAATTCATCTACAATCTCTTTGGACATCTCCTTCAGACCCCAGAGCTGAGCACCGTCTGGTCCAGGTAACGTATTAACATTCAGATCCGAAGAGTCCTCTCCGTAGTAATGACAGATTCACGTATTCCTGAACCCCTGGCACTCCCGAACTTGTGGCAAGCTGCTAGTGTCTTCCACAGTGAATACGTGCAAGAAACTGAGACAGTTCGTCCGGCATTTTCTTCTCTCACATTGCATCCTGTTTGGCATCTTTCCAGCGGTCTGATAAGCACTCGCCCGTCTCCTTTAAACTTTATGTATCTCAAGGAACATATGGTATCCATCTGAATATGATTGGCTTGCTTACTTTCGCATTCCATCTTTCCTTCCATAATGCTTTTTTGTGCCTAGTAAAGGTTTTTAAAAGCTTTCCAATCCTCTAACATCCCACGAATGCTTGCTCTATTACAGGGCCCTCTTTCGGTTTTCTGTTGACTTTGACTTCTTGTTCTCCACGGTTCTGTTACCTCGCCATTAGCACACTTCTTTTTTTTCTTCGGATTTACAAATCCTGAACCTTTCGAATTACTTCCAGAATTTCCAGCCATTGCTGCTCTTCTGTTACCCCTATCAGTGTTATTTTCCAATCAGTTCATGCAAATCTCTCCCTAATGCCTTTGTAATTGGCTTTCCTCCATCGCAATATTCACACATCTGACTTTAGGATCTCCTTCTCAAATTTCAGTGTGAATTGTGTCATATTATGATCACATTTCCATCAGTGGTCTTTCTTTATCTTAAGCTCTCGAATCAAGTCCCCTTCATTGCACCGCACCCAATCCAAAATAACTGCTCCGCTGGTGGGCCCAACGTAAGCTGCTCTAAAGAGCCTGCTTGCAGGTATGCTAGAAATTCCCGCATTTGGAATCCAACAGCATTAAGATTTTCCCAATCTACCTGCATGTTGAAATTCCCTATGACAATTGCAACACTACACTTTTAGCCTGTATTTTGTATCTCCTGTTATAATTTGTTGACCTCAATCTTACTACTCTTTGGAAGTCTGTAAATAACTTCCAAGAGGAACTTCTAACCATTGCAGATCCTTAGCTCTACCCAAAAATATTCAACACCTTCCGACCAGAGGTCACCTCTTTCAAACGATGTGATTTCCCTTTTTTTTTAACCATAGCGCCATTGCACCCCTTCTGACTGTCCTTTCGGGAAAATGTGTATCCTTGGACGTTAACCTCCCAGCTATATATTCTTTGAGTCACGATTTATTGACAGCCACAACTTCATAGCTGCTAATCTGTCACCGTGCTGCAATTCATCCACCTTGTTTGATTAACATAATTCCATCTACTGCGAGCATTCAAACAAAAGAACTTTAGCCCTGTTTTCACCCTCTTCGCTTTTGTCCTCCTTTTATATTGCAACTTATCCTATTGACTGCAATTTTGATCTATCATCAGCCTCTGTTTGCTGGGAGAGCCTCTCTTGATAAACCAGCTACTTCATGCCCAACACTGTAACACTTGTTCTCATCCACTGTCAAGTTAGTTTACTTAATTGAAATACTAATGAAAATTACTTTAATAATTTAATCGTGTTAAATTGCTGTGTTAACTACTATAAAATTACACATATTTGGAAGTGATAATAAAGTTAAACATATTTTCTCCAATCATCTTATCTTATAAACATCCTTACTTTTTTGTCATAGAGAAGGAATGTGGGACGTTCTCCTTCGGAATCGTAAATAAACAGATTGTTTTTAAATGTGTTCTGTTGTGATTTCCCTGATGGGCGCATCCATTGCGCTAAACAATGTATCGTAATAGCTCAGGAGAAATGTTTGGACACTGGGCTGTCTCTGATGTGACTAATAAGCTGCTAAGATTAGTTTGGAGATTGCTTTATAAAAGCTTTCAATTCCATTATCAGTAGCTTTCGGCAGTAGAAGCTTTTTAATCTGATCGTCACGGCACACAGAGAATGGAATATCCAGCAATTTACTACATAGAGAGTGTTTATTATCCTGTACTGACCGCTATTTGTATCCCTCGTAAGTAACTGACTGGAGAATGTCTGTAATTATTTATTGCTGTATCTGCTGCTCTCTATTATATTCGCCTTAAAAACCATGACACATAGTTATTGCCTGATGAGGGATTTCGATCTTATCAGGTTTGAAATATATTCTTCTTTCTTCTTTCTTCCGTTCCTTATGGCTGTTTTCCTGGGCAACTGCAACAACCGAATTAGCACAAATATTCAAAGGTTTTATATACTTCAAATGTATATATAATGTCAGAGAAATTTACATCCTGAAATGCTTTTTTTTTCGCAACCATCCACGAAACAGAGGAATGCCCCAAAAGAATGAATGACAATTAAATGTTACAACCCCAAAGTTGCCGCCCCAGCTTCCCTTCCTCCCCCGCATTAGCGGCAGCAAGCAACGATCCCTCTGCCCCCACCAGCAAAAAAAGCATCGGCGTCCACCACCGAACTCTCAAGCGTGAGCAAAGCGAGGGGGGATGCATAACAAACAGCTCGCTGATTTACAATGTTAAAAGTCTGTGGCGTTGTTGTTCCGAGCTCTGATCCGAAAGATCTCCGGTCTCTGGACACACAGCCTTAGATCTTCCATCACCCACGACACACCGATCCAGACCCACGAGGTCTCGGCACTCCGAAGGCGAGCAGAGCTCTCAGATCGAGCCCTTGGCGTGCCGAGTAACTGCCAGTCGTGAAACCCCGAAAGCTGGTCCCCTTCCCGCAAAGAACCGTATTCAGCGTGCAAATCCAGGTCGGGGTCAAAAGAACGCTGAAAGGGAAAATAGAGAAATTAAAGTTGGTACTAGAGCGGTTTCCAAAGATGCAAGCAAACGAGTCGACGTTAGACGCCATTAATCCTCTTAAGCTCCTAAGCTATAGATGTATTTCTGGCGATTTACCTTGCCCGACCATCATGCAACAACTGAGGATTCGTTTTCAACATAATTGTTTTAATATATTTTCAGTTGCAACAGTAACCGAAGAGAATATGACCGCTCCTTTTCCCTTTTTGGACTAGTTTTTTTACTTCTCTCATCTTAATTTGAACTCTGCGCGTTCCTGTACTCACATGTGCGACATCACAAGAAACGGTGTATCTAGGCCCACGAAATACCCACTCCCAATGCTCCCTTCGGCTTTATCAGCTACAAAGCTAGAACCAGTCCAAATGGCTGCGTCGATCAGCCGCGCCCTCTTAAATGTGCCATGGAGTCCCGTTGCCAACAGCTGGAGATTTACCGACTCAACTTTTATTCAGATCCTCCCTGGAATCAGAAGGATAATTTTCCTTCAGCCAGTAAACAATTTTATATAAATCCAGTAAAATTGATCGGCTTTTGTGCGCTTGAAACTAACTCTTCCGTTCTTCCTTCCAGTTAATTTGATGGCTATTGTGATCCTTTGTCGTGGAAAATGCGGACTCTCCAAATGCATCACTCGCTACCTGGTGGCAATGGCATCAGCTGATTTACTGGGTGTTATCATCGGTGTTATATTGGAGCGGATCAATCATATTTACGTTTATGCGAGATTTTTGTTCATCACTCCGATTTGTGCTACGTCACTCGTCTTTAGGCTCGCAGCCACGGACTGTTCTGTTTGGCTGACAGTGTCTTTCACATTTGATCGATGTATTGCAATTTGTAGCCAAAACCTGCGTGAACGATTTTGCACTGTGAAGACGGCGACGATAGTGGTGGTGAATGTGGGCATAGTGAGTTGTCTAAGGTGTTCGCCATTTTACTTTTCAGTGGATCATTCCGCGATTAATAATAACTTTCCATGGCGATGTACTGGCAGTACAGATTACTTTACTTCACCAGTGTGGAAGGCTTACCAGATGTTTAATACTATTACTATAACTTTATTGCCAATCGGTTTAATTCTATTGTTCAATGTTTTAACAGTCAGTCACATCATCGCGGCAAACAGAGTCCGCCGAGGACTCCGGAGCAGCAATGACAATAAGAAGGATTCAGAGGTGGAGAACCGGAGAAAGTCAATGATTTTGCTGTTCGCTCTATCAGCCAATTTCATTTTATTGTGGATCCCCTGTATAGTCTCTACTATGATCTGGCAAGCTCAAAATTACCGTTATACAGACAGATATCTTAACTCGCCGAGGTTTATACTGCAAGAGTTTGGGTTTATGTTGCAATTTCTCTGCACCTGCACCAACACGTGTATCTACACACTGTCCCTGAGGAAATTCAGGGAAGAGATGAAGAAAGGAGTGAAACATCTGGTCACATTGAATGGCCGACTTTGTAGATAATCGGAAGATGCATTGTACGCTCTGTTATAATTTTTTGAACTTTTTGATGGTCTGATGAATATAACATAAATTAGCATCGTCAGGAGCTTGAAGTTTGGAAGCGTGCTTTTCCATCAATGGCAGCCAAGTGACCCTCCTCAAGTGTCCCAAATAATAAACTATTACCAATGTCAGTCTTACATCAGCAGAATTACATTTAAAATGATAAAATTAATACCGAAATCTGGCCAACGAACCACTTGATGCAAGTGTGATTCATACATTGGTAGAATTATATTCTGATTGACAGGATCATCGATCCACTGAACACGCTTGCACATCCTCTATGGCTGGCGGAGAAATGAACCTTGGAGATAACAATCCGGTGGCTGATAAAGTGAGTGGGGTTTAAGTATCGGATCTCCGTTGTTCTGGTTTCAAAAATTAAGGTAACACGCTGTTCTCTGAGAAAGAGAAGCATACACGCAGGTTGACCTGCCTTGGAGTCTTTATGAAAGGGGTTAGTATGAAAAATGCATCTCCGACGTGAACCTCACAGTAAAACATTACCATACATTTCAAACGATGCTGTGATTTATCTCATTGATAAGGTTTCCTTCTACAAATCTAGTCCCGTCAAAGGCAAGCTTTATGTCCAAAATCATGGTCCAACTTCGGTGTAATATCGGCGTATTTGTAACACGTACATTTGTTTCCCAAATTTGTGACACACATATTTCTTTATATTACCATCAAAATTTGTATTTTAATTTGTCACATTACCGAATATGTGAACAGATCAGTATGACTCGGTTTCGTACCGAGGTGATATTATATTTTCAGAACTATTGTCTTCATTACAATGAGTGAATATGGAAAGCTGGGTCAGAAAATTAATGCCTGAGACCTGACGATAGGTTTTCGACCAGAATAGTTAATTTCCAATCTTTCTCTCCCCCATTGTCACCTCACCTGCGTTTTCGTTTCTGTTTCAGATTCCCCATTCTAAAGGTTTCCTTGGTTAGATTGGGTTTTCGGGGAAATAAACAGTTTATATCAGAGGAGTTTCCCCTCAATATTATACAGGGAACGATCTTCAACCTCCAGTGTGGCGTATTTTGTATTTTCACATCTATTCTGATAAAATTGCATGAATATGCATCAAGTGAAAATTGGATAATATAGCAGTTACTTTTATTTCTGCACAGCTCATGGAAGTTATCATTTAATCTATCATCAGCACCCCGGCAGAAGTCTCACAGATCAGAGATACAGATTATTTAGACATACACCGCAGATCAGCACGGTTGCTTCTGGCTCAAGGATCCAGGCCCGCCAGCAATCCGGCATTCCCCAAACTCATCACAGAATAAATTACAACTACCAATTAACATGCTCACAGTAAGAATTTTAGACTGTAGGAGGAAAGGAAGCAGACGGCGCAAGTCCATGCATAAGAGCTTTCTTACGAAGGACACCGGACTCCGATGCCCCGAGCAGTCGCAGTTTCGTGCTAACAGTACTCTATCGCCGTTAAATGTATGTGTGCATTTTCAAGCGTTTGATAGTGTTAACAATGACTTACGGTTTCTTCAAAATGTGAATGTGTTTCAAGTACTTTACGTGAATATCTACAATACACATATATTAGTTAAATATATCAAAAGACTTTTGAAGATTTATTAGGCCTATGTAACTAGATAATGAAACCTTACGAAGAAGAAAATGTTCATGTAGAAGCCAAAGTAGTTTCCTCTGCCGCTCAATAGTGTTCCGTCATTTCACACGTCAGAAGGTTTCTTACTTTGAAAATGGGGCTCTCGTTTTACCATATCGTCCCGGAGTGCAAATGACTCTATCTGATTGTTTAATTTCATTTTTCAAGTTTGTTTGTAAACATTGCAAGAGGCTGTACATTTTTCTCTTATTGCGCCATGCGTCTCTAACTTTTTATCTAACGGTACCTCTTTTTGAGTTACGAACTCTCACCAGCCATATATTCCATTATATTTAACCAAAAAGCAGAGTCTAAAATGAAACGTACAGCCACCTTTCCGATAGCCTAGAAGATTTAAAAACAACACTCTGGGCTAGTTGTCCGGTTCCGACAGCCATAAACAATGGCCGATTTATTTTTCTTTTTAGTTTTATCTAAACTTAATATATATTGCTTGCCACTTTATGCCAATTTCTTAAATACGGACTATTAGTCATTTTAATGCATATGCAATTATTACATTAGCTTCTAAATCTGTTTTACTGAGATTAAATAATAATCAGTAATGCTCGGTTTTCCAACAATACTTACTGACTTACTGACCATGACACCACAAGGGAAGCAATGAGGGTTCTCCATCTACGTCTGCACATTCCTTCGCATACAGATATAGAAGGATTCTTCATTGCGGTTTTCATAATACCTTTTAGAAAGTTAGCAAAGTTAGGACCAGGAAGACCGGTGGACCACTGTTAACCTGGTCAATACCCTTTGAACTATGACCCTCCCAAGATACAGGGCACAAGCCAACATGGCTTCCAAATCAATGTCGCACGCAAGCCTCGAAACCCTATGATAAGGTTATGATCGTTTGGGGAATGTTTCCACATTACTGGATATAAAATAGCAAGTATCTCGTTTTCTCGACAGATGCTTTTAACTCGATCATCCAAAATCCCTCCTCCACCTGGTTGCAGCTAACTTTCAAATGTTCAAAGGTTCGAAGGTTAACTTAACATCAAAGTGTACAACTCTGAAATGATACTTCTCCAGACATCGACGAAACAGAGAAAGAAAAGAGCAGAATCACGATCATCAACCCCCCAAATCCTTCCTACCCGCACGAAAAAAAAGATCAAAAACCGAATAGCACGTCGACCCCAAAATTCCCGTCTCCCAGGCACAAAACAACGAGAAAGGTCGGGTGAAAAACATATTATATTAAATCCTATAAGACTGTTAAAAGTCCCATTTCGCATGTCCATATCCAAAACGGAGGGAACCTGGTTCACATTCTCCAGGCACAGCGGTCCACATTTCCTTCTCGAGCAGCATGCCATTTGACCAACGCTGAAAAGTAAGTTTATCCGCTCCGACAACAGAGCGATACCCAACGATCAAAAGGCAGTCTTCTCTCTCCGGAGCAGAACAGTTTCACCAACAATCAAAAGGCAGGCAGCCGGCGCTAACCGTCTGTATTCGCCTCGATGGTTCAATCTCTGTCGTCACTTTAATCGGCGAACAAGGAAGACTTTAATCGGCGAAGTGAATTCGAACATCGTTTTGCTCTCGAACTGCAGCCTTCTCGCCACGACACGCTACCACTGTCTCCCGGAATATGAGACAGCAGAGCGCTAAAACACCATGAGGATCTCCAAAGTGCATCAACTGTTCCAACAGTTTCAGAGTCAAATTCAAGGCGAAAAGCAATTGTAAAGGACATAAAAGAACATACTCAGCTTCATGATCTCTCCAGAGATGTCAACCAAAGTGCATCCTCGGTGCTGTAGGTTATTATGTAACAAAGACTTCGAATATCCCAATTGATGCTGCATCAGCATAACACTGTCAGGCTATAAATAGAATTCACCAATGCTATCGCCACTGTTACAAACTTAAGTCTTTCTGTTTAAATTCTTCCTATCCCCTCCCCTGAACTACTCTCAGTGTCTCCACAAACACGAAATTAAAATTTCTGCTTTACTATTTTTGCCTTAACTCCTCAGCCTCCTGCAATAGAAACGACATCACTCGATTCTTCCATGGGAATTCTCATTCATGGGAATCGTTTCTACAGATGCTGGATCTGACCCCTCACAATCAAAACACATGTGGAGCTGTTTCAATACCAAGGAAATACCTCAGTCAGTGAAAGTTTATTTGCTCAATGCAAAAAAAAACCTTTGAGACTTTTGTCATCACTTCCGATATTTCCACTACATTTCTCACTTTTCCCTCAGCCTGACTGGCCAATTTACATGTCCGTTGCATGCATGCTTGCTGCCCTCAGTTGCCACCAGCATTTTGATAGTGAGCTATGTAAAGCAGATTATCACATAATACGTCAAAGGCCCATCAGTGTACTAGATATACATAGCATTCCTGTTGGAAATAACCGTCCAAAACTCGCCGTCTGGATGGGCCACATAGCCCAGCAAGAAACATATCCCCTTGTATTTTATTTTCGTTCTCTTTTCGCTTCTACCATCGTGGAAAAGGTGTAGCATCCTTAGGTTCCGCTCAAACGGGTTCAAGAAGTTATTGCTGTATGACCATCAGGAACATTATCAGCGTGGACAACGTTATGCACCTCATCTCTGTACAGATTGCAGAATGTACGAACTCACTTTCAAGGACCTTGCAAATCCATAGGATCATAGTGTGATTTTGAGGAATAATAGCTGTTTATCTACCAGGTGGTGTGAATCATGAGGGTCATGTGGTAATGACAACAGCTGATTTCATGGGTGTTATCATTGGCGTTCTACAAGAACGGATCAATAAATATTACGGTTTTGCCAATGATCTGTTCATCTCTGCGATTTGTGATACGACGCTTGCGTTTCGGCTCGCACTTCTGGACTGTTCTGCATGGCTGACGGTGGCTTTCACATTTGATTGATGTGTTGCAAAGGCTGCAGAAGCGAGTTTGTACCGGGAAGACGCCGATTACAATGGTAGTGATTGTGGGATAGGAGGTTTTCTAAAGGTATTCTCCATTTCTCTTTGCAGCAGCAACTTTCGCGGTTATTGACAATGTTCCATGGCGCTGTATTCTCAGTGCAGATTACATTACTCCACCAGTGTGAGCAGTTTATCAGATGTTTAATAGGACCATGACGCCATTATTCCCAATCGGTTTAATTCTGTTTTTCAATGCTTAAACAGTCAGACATGTTATCGGAACAAACAGAGTCCGCCGAGGACTCCGGAACAGCAATGACAATTTTATTTATTGCGGATCACCTTTATAGTCTCTACTATGATCCGGCAAACTCTGAATTGCTTTTACACAGACAGATATCTTAATTCGCCGTCGTTTATCTTGCAGGAGTTTGGGTGCATGCTGCAATTTCTCTGCACCTGCACCAACACGTGTATCTACACCCTGTCCCAGAGGAAATTCAGGGGAGAGGTGAAGAAAGGTGAACCTCCTCCAGTGTCAGCACATGTTTTCCTACATAAAGCAACATATACTTTCAAAGATAAACCTCCTGAAAATATTCGTATTAAGGCCTCACCAGTGTGTTATAAAGCCTCGAAATTACAACCTTGCTTTTTCTTTTTAATACTCTTGGGGTGAATGCTAACATCGCATTTGCGTTGCTCACAACCGACTCAATCTGCAAATTAACCTTCAGGTAATTCTGCACAAGGACTGAATGTCCCTTTGCGCCTCCGATTTTTGAATTTCCTTTCCGTTTATTTCTGCTAGCAAAATGCAAGACCACACACTTCCCGACACTATATTCCATCTGCTACACTTTACCCATTTTCCTAATCTTTAAACCTTCTGTAGCCTCTCTACTTCCTCAAAACTACCTATCCCTCCACCTATCTTCGTAGCGTCCGCAAGGCTTTCAACAAAGCCATCAATTACTTCATCCAACTTCTGTACATAAATAATGAAACAATAAGCAGTTGCACACGCGAGCAATTATGGAACACCACGAGCCACGATCAACCAACCAGAAAAGGCTCCCTTTATTTCTACATTTTCCCTCCTGCCAATAACCCTCAGCTTAATCCAAGAAAAAAATCTTTCCAGTAATACCATAGGCTCATAGTTTGGTAACCAGCTTCAGGTGTGGCATTTATCTTCTGAAAATGCAAGAACATTTCTCCCTTTCTTCTTTTCTCCAACCGATTCTCCTTTGCCTGTCCTGCTTCGAACTTATTCAAAGAAATCCAAATGTTTGTCAGGCAAAATTTTGCCTTGAGGAATCAATGCTGACTATGGCTTCTTTTATCATTTGCCTCCAAGTACTCTGACACCTCATCATTATCAAACGACTCACCACTTCTCAACGACCGTTGTCAGACCATCTGGCCTTTAATTTCCTCCCTTCGGTCTCTCTCCTTTCCCGAGCTGTGGAGTCACACTTGCAATGTTCCGGTGTTCCAGAACGATTATTGAATATATATATATATATATATATTTTTGTTTTCGTGAAAGATCATTGCAAATGCCTCAACGATCTCACCAGCTACCTCTTTAAGAACCCTGGGCTGTACTCTATCGGGTCCAGGTGACTTATCTACTTTTCTGATGACATTCAACGGCATCTTCACACACTTATGACTTCTTACAACCTAGAAGGTCGACGCACTTTTGCAGTATTCCACAGTGATTACTGATGTAAAACACTTATTCAGTTCGTCCGTCATTTCCTTGTCTCCACTACGATTAACTAGCAGCGTTTTCCAGCAATCCGATATTCACTCTCGGGTCTCCTTCCCACTTAATATACCTAAAGATGTTACTGTATCCGTTTAAACATTACTTTCCTTTTCCATTTTTGTCCTTACCAATGATCTAACCCTACTATCTGTGCTGCATTATAATTCATCCATTTAACTTTAATGTTAGCCATAACTTCACTTGTTAAACACAATTGTGTGATTTTGCCATTAGAATATCTCTTCCTCTTTGGAGTGTGTACATCCTCTGCCTCCGAATTGCTTCCAGAATTTCTGGCAATTGTTGCTCTACCGTTATCTCAATCAGTGTTCCTCTGCAGTAATTTCTGGTCAACTACTCTCTCCAGCCTCTGTAATCCCCGTACTTCTGTGTTATGCTGATACATCTGACCTCAGCTTCTACTTCTCAAATTTTAATGCGAACTCCATCATATTATAATCACTTTTTCTGAAGGGTTCTTCTACTTTAAACTCTCTGAATGACCTCATCCAAAATAGTTGGTTTTCGAGTAGCCTCAGTCATGAACTGCTCTAAAAACAATCTTGGAGGCATTCTAGAAATCTCACCTCTTGGGATCCAACAACAGCTTTATTTTTCTAATCTACCTGCCTTTATCATTCTCCCATGACTATTTTGATATTGTTCTTTTCGCATGGTATAATTTTTTGACGTGTTTTACTTTGTAGACCCAATACTTACTACTGCATTGGGGTCTGGATATAACTCCCATTAGGGTGTTTTTACACTTACAATTCCTTACCTCTACCCTCAACTATTTAACACCTTCCGACGCTATGCGACCCCTTTCAAATCACTTGACTTCATTTTTTTTTTGCCAGTAGTTCTCTAGGCCATACTCTCTACCTGTACTTTCGATATGATGTGTATACAAACTTTTGTACATGGGCATTAGCCTCCAAGCTATAAGCTTCTTTGAGTCACGATTTAGTGATCCGCACAACGTCATACCTGCCAATCTGTAACTGTGCCTCAAGTTCATCTAACCGTATTCCGTGTACTGCGTGCATTGAAACAAAGTACCTTCAGTCCTTTGTCAAAGTTCGATAAGCCTTGCCGAATCTGCGCAAACTGCTGGAGTAGTGGAAACGTTGCCATGCTCTCTTGGTAATGACACTGACCTGCTGGGCCCAAGACAGCTTCTCGGAAAAAATAACAGCGGGGAATGCAATGTTCGTGATCCTCTGAGTCACAAATGAAACGCTGGTATAATAGGGGGCTAGCTACATAACTGTGTGGTGCACCCGTGCTGATGGAAATCATGCAGGAGACGCTGTTGCAAAACCGAACTGATGGGCTCGGTCAAAATGACAATTTTTCATGGTAAGACAGGGAAGTGACCGCGAATTTTCACTTTTATAAGATTTATAACGTGATATATGGGCATAATTACGTAATTTGGCCCATCCAGCCATTTTCGCTATTTCATCATTGCTGATCTATTTCCCTCTCAGCCCCAAACTCCTGCATTCTCCCCGTATCCATTCATGCCCTGACTACCTCTGCCTTGCCCATGCACGAGGGGTTGGATACGGATTCCAAAAATTCAACACTCTCTTGCCTTCTGCTCCGTTCTAAAAGGACGACCTTCTCTTCTGAGGATGTGTCCTCTGGCCGTATACTCTTGCAATATAGGTAACAGCCTCTCCACCTCCACTTCAGCTTTGTTGGTTACACAGATTCAGCTTTGTCTTGTATGCTTGTTATTTGTTTAAACAACTTTAACAAATTTTTCAGGCCTAATTTTTCCTGGAACAATGAAGCTGATACGATTTATTTCATCATGTGACTCCAAGCATCCCGATACCACATCTTTAATAATCCAGTCGAATATCTTCCCAACCGTTGAGGTCAGATCAACTGGCATATAATTTCCATTCTTCTGTCTCTCTCCTTTCTTGAAGAGTGGGGTGACATCTGCAATTTTCTGCTGTCCCCGTATCTAGAGATTCTTGAAAAATCATGACTAATTCATCTACAATCTCTTTGGACATCTCCTTCAGACCCCAGAGCTGAGCACCGTCTGGTCCAGGTAACATATTAACATTCAGTTCCCAAGAGTCCTCTCCGTAGTAATGACAGATTCACGTATTCCTGAACCCCTGGCACTCCCGAACTTGTGGCAAGCTGCTAGTGTCTTCCACAGTGAATACGTGCAAGAAACTGAGACAGTTCGTCCGGCATTTTCTTCTCTCACATTGCATCCTGTTTGGCATCTTTCTAGCGGTCTGATAAGCACTCGTCCGTCTCTTTTCAACTTTATGTATCTCAAGAAACATATGGTATCCATCTGAATATGATTGGCTTGCTTACTTTCGCATTCCATCTTTCCTTCCATAATGCTTTTTTTTGTGCCTATTAAAGGTTTTTAAAAGCTTTCCATTCCTCTAACATCCCACGAATGCTTGCTCTATTACAGGGCCCACTTTCGGTTTTCTGTTGACATTGACTTCTTGTTATCCATGGTTCTGTTACCTCGCCATTACCACACTTCTTTTTTTTCTTGGGATTTACAAATCTTGAACCTTTCGAATTACTTCCAGAAGTTCCAGCCATTGCTGCTCTTCTGTTACCCCTATCAGTGTTATTTTCCAATCAGTTCATGCAAATCTCTCCCTAATGCCTTTGTAATTGGCTTTCCTCCATCGCAATATTCACACATCTGACTTTAGGATCTCCTTCTCAAATTTCAGTGTGAATTGTGTCATATTATGATCACATTTCCATCAGTGGTCTTTCTTTATCTTAAGCTCTCGAATCAAGTCCCCTTCATTGCACCGCACCCAATCCAAAATAACTGCTCCGCTGGTGGGCCCAACGTAAGCTGCTCTAAAGAGCCTGCTTGCAGGTATGCTAGAAATTCCCGCATTTGGAATCCAACAGCATTAAGATTTTACCAATCAACCTGCATGTTGAAATTCCCTATGACAATTGCAACCCTACACTTTTAGCCTGTATTTTGTATCTCCTGTTATAATTTGTTGACCTCAATCTTACTACTCTTTGGAAGTCTGTAAATAACTTCCAAGAGGATCTTCTAACCATTGCAGATCCTTAGCTCTACCCAAAAATATTCAACACCTTCCGACCCGCGGTCACCTCTTTCAAACGATGTGATTTCCCGTTTTTTTTAAACTATAGCGCCATTGCACCCCTTCTACCTGTCCTTTCGGGAAAATGTGTATCCTTGGACGTTAACCTCCCAGCTATATTTTCTTTGAGTCACGATTTATTGATAGTCACAACTTCATAGCTGCTAATCTGTCACCGTGCTGCAATTCATTCACCTTGTTTGATTAACATCTACTGCGAGCATTCAAACAAAACACCTTTAGCCCTGTTTTCACCCTCTTCGCTTTTGTGCTCCTTTTATATTGCAACTCATCCTATTGACTGCAATTTTGATCTATCATCAGCCTCTGTTTGCTGGGAGAGCCTCTCTTGATAAACCAGCTACTTCATGCCCAACACTGTAACACTTGTTCTCATCCACTGTCAAGTTAGTTTACTTAATTGAAATACTAATGAAAATTACTTTATTAATTTAATCGTGTTAAATTGCTGTGTTAACTACTATAAAATTATACATATTTGGAAGTGATAATAAAGTTAAACATATTTTCTCCAACCATCTTATCTGATAAACATCCTTACTTTTGTGTCATAGAGAAGGAATGTGGGACGTTCTCCTTCGGAATCATAAATAAACAGATTGTTTTTAAATGTGTTCTGTTGTGATTTCCCTGATGGGCGCATCCATTGCGCTAACACAATGTATCGTAATAGCTCAGGAGAAATGTTTGGACACTGGTCTGTCTCTGATGTGACTAATAAGCTGCTAAGATTAGTTTGGAGATTGCTTTATAAAAGCTTTCAATTCCATTATCAGTAGCTTTCGGCAGTAGAAGCTTTTTAATCGGATCGTCACGGCACACAGAGAATGGAATATCCAGCAATTTACTACATAGAGAGTGTTTATTATCCTGTACTGACCGCTATCGGTATCCCTCGTAAGTAACTGACTGGAGAATGTCTGTAATTATTTATTGCTCTATCTGCTGCTCTGTTATATATTCACCTTAAAAACCATTACACATAGTTATTGTCTGATGAGGGATTTCGATCTTATCAGGTTTGAAATATATTCTTCTTTCTTCTTTCTTCCGTTCCGTACGGCTGTTTTCCTGGTCAACTGCAACAACCGAATTAGCACAAATATTCAAAGGTTATATATACATCAAATGTATATATAATGTCAGAGAAATTTACACCCTGAAATGCTTTTTTTTTCGCAACCATCCACGAAACAGAGGAATGCCCCAAAAGAATGAATGACGATTAAATGTTAGAACCCCAAAGTTGCCGCCCCAGCTTCCCTTCCTCCCCCGCATAAGCGCCAGCAAGCAACGATCCCTCTGCCCCCACCAGCAAAAAAAGCATCGGCGTCCACCACCGAACTCTCAAGCGTGAGCAAAGCGAGGGTGATGCATAACAAACAGCTCGCTGATTTACAATGTTAAAAGTCTGTGGCGTTGTTGCTCCGAGCTCTGATCCGAAAAGATCTCCGGTATCTGGACACACAGCCTTAGATCTTCCATCACCCACGACACACCGATCCAGACCCACGAGGTCTCGGCACACCGAAGGCGAGCAGAGCTCTCAGATCGAGCCCTTGGAGTGCCGAGTAACTGCCAGTCGTGAAACCCCGAAAGCTGTTCCCCTTCCCGCAAAGAACCGTATTCAGCGTGCAAATCCAGGTCGGGGTCAAAAGAACGCTGAAAGGGAAAATAGAGAAATTACAGTTGGAACTAGAGCGGTTTCCAAAGATGCAAGCAAACGAGTCGGCGTTAGACGCCATTAATCCTCTTAAGCTCCTAAGCTATAGATATATTTCTAGCGATTTGCCTTGCCCGACCTTTCACTGTATAGTTCCTTTGCACCATCATGGAACAACTGAGGATTCGTTTTCAACATAATTGTTTTAATATATTTTCAGTTGCAACAGTAACCGAAGAGAATATGACCGCTCCTTTTCCCTTTTTGGACTTGTTTTTTTACTTCTCTCATCTTAATTTGAACTCTGCGCGTTCCTGTACTCACATGTGCGACATCACAAGAAACGGTGTATCTAGGCCCACGGAATACCCACTCTCAATGCTCCCTTCGGCTTTATCAGCTACAAAGCTAGAACCAGTCCAAATGGCTGCGTCGATCAGCCGCGCTCTCTTAAATGTGCCGTGGAGTCCCGTTGCCAACAGGTGGAGATTTGCCGACTCAAATTTTATTCAAATCCTCCCTGGAATCAGAAGGATAATTTACCTTCAGTCAGTAAACAATTTTATATAAATCCAGTAAAATTGATCGGCTTTTGTGCGCTTGAAACTAACTATTCTGTTCTTCCTTCCAGTTAATTTGATGGCTATTGTGATCCTTTGTCGTGAAAAATGCGGACTCTCCAAATGCATCACCCGTTACCTGGTGGCGATGGCATCAGCTGATTTATTGGGTGTTATCATCGGTGTTATATTGGAGCGGATCAATCATATTTATGTTTATGCGAGATTTTTGTTCATCACTCCGATTTGTGCTACGTCACTTGTCTTTAGGCTCGCAGCCATGGACTGTTCTGTCTGGCTGACAGTGTCTTTCACATTTGATCGATGTATTGCAATTTGTAGCCAAAACCTGCGTGAACGATTTTGCACTGTGAAGACGGCGACGATAGTGGTGGTGATTGTGGGCTTAGGGAGTTGTCTAAGGTGTTCGCCATTTTACTTTTCAGTGGATCATTCCGCGATTAATAATAACTTTCCATGGCGATGTACTGGCAGTGCAGATTACTTTACTTCACCAGTGTGGAAGGCTTACCAGATGTTTAATACTATTACTACACCTTTATTGCCAATCGGTTTAATTCTATTGTTCAATGTTTTAACAGTCAGTCACATCATCGCGGCAAACAGAGTCCGCCGAGGACTCCGGAGCAGCAATGACAATAAGAAGGATTCAGAGGTGGAGAACCGGAGAAAGTCAATGATTTTGCTGTTCGCTCTATCAGCCAATTTCATTATATTGTGGATCCCTTTTATAGTCTCTACTATGATCTGGCAGGCTCAAAATTACCGTTATATCGATAGATACCTTAACTCGCCGAGGTTTGTCCTGCAAGAGTTTGGGGTTATGTTGCAATTTCTCTGCACCTGCACCAACACGTGTATCTACACACTGTCCCAGAGGAAATTCAGGGAAGAGATGAAGACCGGAGTGAAACATCTGGTCACATTGAATGGCCGACTTTGTAGATAATCGGAAGATGAATTGTACGCTTTGTTATAATTTTCTGAACTATTTGTTGGTCTGATCAATATAACATAAATTAGCATCGTCAGGAGCTTGAAGTTTGGAAGCGTGCTTTTCCATCAATGGCAGCCAAGTGACCCTCCTCAAGTGTCCCAAATAATAAACTATTGCCAATGTCAGTCTTACATCCGCAGAATTACATTTAAAATGATAGGATTAATACCGAAATCTGGCCAACGAACCACTTGATGCAAGTGTGATTCATACATTGGTAGAATTATATTCTGATTGACAGGATCATCGATCCACTGAACACGCTTGCACATCCTCTATGGCTGGCGGAGAAATGAACCTTGGACAGAACAATCCGGGGGCTGATAAACTGAGTGGGGTTTAAGTATCGGATCTCTGTTGTTCTGGTTTCAAAAATTGAGGTAACACACTGCTCTGAAGTATACACGCAGGTTGACCTGCCTTGGAGTCTTTATGAAAAGGGTTAGTATGAAAAATACATCTCCGACGTGAACCTCACAGTAAAACATTACTATACATTTGAAAAGATGCTCTGATTTATCTCATCGATAAGGTTTCCTTCTACAAATCTAGTCGCGTCAAAGGCAAGCTTTATGTCCAAAATCATGGTCCAACTTCGGTGTAATATCGGCGTATTTGTAACACGTACATTTGTTTCCCATATTAGTGACACACATATTTCTTTATATTACCATCAAAATTTGTATTTTAATTAGTCACATTACCGAATATGAGAACATATCCGTATGACTCGGTTTCGTACCGAGGTGATATTATATTTTCAGAACTATTGTCTTCATTAGAATGAGTGAATATGGAAAGCTGGGTCAGAAAATTAATGCCTGAGACCTGACGATGGGTCTTCGACCAGAATAGTTAATTTCCAATCTTTCTCTCCTCCATTGTCACCTCACCTGCGTTTTCGTTTCTGTTTCAGATTCCCCATTCTAAAGGTTTCCTTGGTTAGATTGGGTTTTCGGGGAAATAAACAGTTTATATCAGAGGAGTTTCCCCTCAATATTATACAGGGAACGATCTTCAACCTCCAGTGTGGCGTATTTTGTATTTTCACATCTATTCTGATAAAATTGCATGAATATGCATCAAGTGAAAATTGGATAATATAGCAGTTACTTTTATTTCTGCACAGCTCAGGGAAGTTATCATTTAATCTATCATCAGCACCCCGGCAGAAGTCTCACAGATCAGAGATACAGATTATTTAGACATACACCGCAGATCAGCACGGTTGCTTCTGGCTCAAGGATCCATGCCCGCCAGCAATCCGTCATTCCCCAAACTCATCACAGAATAAATTACAACTACCAATTAACACGCTCACAGTGAGAATTTTAGACTGTAGGAGGAAAGGAAGCAGACGGAGCAAGTCCATCCATATGAGCTTTCTTACGAAGGACACCGGACTCCGATGCCCCGAGCAGTCGCAGTTTCGTGCTAACAGTACTCATTCGCCGTTAAATGTATGCGTGCATTTTCAAGCGTTTGATAGTGTTAACAATGACTTACGGTTTCTTCAAAATGTGAATGTGTTTCAAGTACTTTACGTGAATATCTACAATACACATGTATTAGTTAAATATATCAAAAGACTTTTGAAGATTTATTAGGCCTATGTAACTAGATAATGAAACCTTACCAAGAAGAAAATGTTCATGTACAAGCCGAAGTAGTTTCCTCTGCCGCTCAATACTGTTCCGTCATTTCACACGTCAGAAGGTTTCTTACTTTGAAAATGGGGCTCTCGTTTTACCATTTTTTTTTTTTACTTTTATCTAAACTTAATATATATTGCTTGCCACTTTATGCCAATTTCTTAAATACGGACTATTAGTCATTTTAATGCATATGCAATTATTACATTAGCTTCTAAATCTGTTTTACTGAGATTAAATTATAATCAGTAATGCTCGGTTTTCCAACAATACTTACTGACTTACTGACCATGACACCACAAGGGAAGCAATGAGGGTTCTCCATCTACGTCTGCACATTCCTTCGCATACAGATATAGAAGGATTCTTCATTGCGTTTTTCATAACACCTTTTAGAAAGTCAGCAAGTTAGGACCAGGAAGACCGGTGGACCACTGTAAACCTGGTCAATACCCTTTGAACTGTGACCCTCCCAAGATACAGGGCACAAGCCAACATGGCTTCCAAATCAATGTGGCACGCAAGCCTCGAAACCCTATGATAAGGTTATGATCGTTTGGGGAATGTTTCCACATTACTGGATATAAAATAGCAAGTATCTCGTTTTCTCGACAGATGCTTTTAACTCGATCATCCAAAATCCCTCCTCCACCTGGTTGCAGCTAACTTTCAAATGTTCAAAGGTTCGAAGGTTAACTTAACATCAAAGTGTACAACTCTGAAATGATACTTCTCCAGACATCGACGAAACAGAGAAAGAAAAGAGCAGAATCACGATCATCAAACCCCCAAATCCTTCCTACCCGCACGAAAAAAAAGATCAAAAACCGAATAGCACGTCGACCCCAAAATTCCCGTCTCCCAGGCACAAAACAACGAGAAAGGACGGGTGAAAAACATATTACATTAAATCCTATAAGACTGTTAAAAGTCCCATTTCGCATGTCCATATCCAAAACGGAGGGAACCTGGTTCACATTCTCCAGGCACAGCGGTCCACATTTCCTTCTCGAGCAGCATGCCATTTGGCCAACGCTGAACAGTAAGTTTATGCGCTCCGACAGCAGCCCGATACCCAGCGATCAAAAGGCAGTCTTCTCTCTCCGGAGCAGAACAGTTTCACCAGCAATCAAAAGACAGGCAGCCGGCGCTAACCGTCTGTATTCGCCTCGATGGTTCAATATCTCTCGTCACTTTAATCGGCGAACAAGGAAGACTTTAATCGGCGAAGTGAATTCGAACATCGTTTTGCGCTCGACTTGCAGCCTTCTCGCGACGACACGCTAACACTGGAATAAGGAACTGCTGAGCGCTAAAACAGCATGACGATCTCCAAAGTGCATTAACTGTTCCAACAGTTTCAGAATAAAATTCAAGGCGAAAAGCAATTGTAAAGGACATAAAAGAACATACTCAGCTTCATGATCTCTCCAGAGATGTCAACCAAAGTGCACCCTCGGTGCTGTAGGTTATTATGTAACAAAGACTTCGAATATCCCAATTGATGCTGCATCAGCATAACACTGTCAGGCTATATATAGAATTCACCAATGCTGTCGCCACTGTTACAAACTTAAGTCCTTCTGTTTAAATTCTTCCTATCCCCTCCCCTGAACTACTCTCAGAGTCTCCACAAACACGAAATTAAAATTTCTGCTTTACTATTTTTGCCTTAACTCCTCCTGCAATAGAAACGACATCACTAGATTCTTCCATGGGAATTCTCATTCATGGGAATCGTTTCTACAGATGCTGGATCTGACCCCTCACAATCAAAACACATGTGGAGCTGTTTCAATACCAAGGAAATACCTCAGTCAGTGAAAGTTCATTGCTCAATGCAAAAAAAAAACCTTTGAGATTTTTGTCATCACTTCCGATATTTCCACTACATTTCTCACTTTTCCCTCAGCCTGACTGGCCAATTTACATGTCCGTTGCATGCATGCTTGCTGCCCTCAGTTGCCACCAGCATTTTGATAGTGAGCTATGTAAAGCAGATTATCACATAATACGCCAAAGGCCTATCAGTGTACTAGATATACATAGCATTCCTGTTGGAAATAACCGTCCAAAACTCGCCGTCTGGATGGGCCACATAGCCCAGCAAGAAACACATCCCCTTGTATTTTATTTTCGTTCTCTTTTCGCTTCTACCATCGTGGAAAAGGTGTAGCATCCTTAGGTTCCGCTCAAACGGGTTCAAGAAGTTATTGCTGTACGACCATCAGGAACATTATCAGCGTGGACAACGTTATGCACCTCAACTCTGTACAGATTGCAGAATGTACGAACTCACTTTCAAGGACCTTGCAAATCCATAGGATCATAGTGTGATGTTGAGGAGTAATAGCTGTTTATCTACCTGGTGCTGTGAATCATGAGGGTCATGTGGTAATGACAACAGCTGATTTCATGGGTGTTATCAATGGTGTTCTACAAGAGCGGATCAATAAATATTACGGTTTTGCCAATGATCTGTTCATCTCTCCGATTTGTGATACGACGCTTGCGTTTCGGCTCGCACTTCTGGACTGTTCTGCATGGCTGACGGTGGCTTTCACATTTGTTTGATGTGTTGCAAAGGCTGCAGAAGCGAGTTTGTACCGGGAGGACGCCGATTACAATGGTTGTGGTTGTGGGCATAGGAGGATTTCTAAGGTATTCTCCATTTCTCTTTGCAGCAGCAACTTTCGCGGTTATTGACAATGTTCCATGGCGCTGTATTCTCAGTAACGCCATTATTCCCAATCGGTTTAATTCTGTTATTCAATGCTTAAACAGTCAGACATGTTATCGGAACAAACAGAGTCCGCCGAGGACTCCGGAACAGCAATGACAATTTTATTTATTGCGGATCACCTTTATAGTCTCTACTATGATCAGGCAATCTCTGAATTGCTTTGACACAGACAGATATCTTAATTCGCCGTCGTTTATCTTGCAGGAGTTTGGGTGCATGCTGCAATTTCTCTGCACCTGCACCAACACGTGTATCTACACCCTGTCCCAGAGGAAATTCAGGGGAGAGGTGAAGAAAGGTGAACCGTAACATAAAGCAGCATATACTTTCAAAGATAAACCTCCTGAAAATATTCGTATTAAGGCCTCACCAGTGTGTTATAAAGCCTCGAAATTACAACCTTGCTTTTCCTTTTTAATACTCTTGGGGTGAATGCTAACATCGCATTTGCGTTGCTCACAACCGACTCAATCTGCAAATTAACCTTCAGGTAATTCTGCACAAGGACTGAATGTCCCTTTGCGCCTCCGATTTTTGAATTTCCTTTCCGTTTATTTCTGCTAGCAAAATGCATGACCACACACTTCCCGACACTATATTCCATCTGCTACACTTTACCCATTTTCCTAATCTCTAAACCTTCTGTAGCCTCTGTACTTCCTCAAAACTACCTATCCCTCCACCTATCTTCGTAGCGTCCGCAAGGTTTACAACAAAGCCATCAATTACTTCATCCAACTTCTTTACATAAATAATGAAACAATAAGCAGTTGCACACGCGAGCAACTACGGAACACCACGAGCCACGATCAACCAACCAGAAAAGGCTCCCTTTATTTCTACATTTTCCCTCCTGCCAATAACCCTCAGCTTAATCCAAGGAAAAAATCTTTCCAGTAATACCATAGGCTCATAGTTTGGTAACCAGCTTCAGGTGTGGCATTTATCTTCTGAAAATGCAAGAACATTTCTCCATTTCTTCTTTTCTCCAACCGATTCCCCTTTGCCTGTCCTGCTTCGAACTTATTCAAAGAAATCCAAATGTTTGTCAGGCTGAGTAATCAATGCTGACTATGTCTTCTTTTATCATTTGCCTCCAAGTACTCTGACACCTCATCATTATCAAACGACTCACCACTTCTCAACGACTGTGGTCAGTCCATCTGGCATTTAATATCCTCACTTCGGTCTCTCTCCTTTCCCAAGCAGTGGAGTCACACTTGCAATGTTCCAGTGTTCCAGAACGATTCTTGAATATATATATATATATATATATATATATATATATATATATATATATATATATATATATATTTGTTTTCCTGAAAGATCATTACAAATGCCGCAACGATCTCACCAGCTACCTCTTTAAGAACCCTGTGCTGTACTCTATCGGGTCCAGGTAACTTATCTACTTTTCTGATGACATTCTCTGTATCAACGGCATCTTCACACACTTATGACTTCTTACAGCCTAGAAGGTCGACGCACTGCTGCAGTATTCCACAGCGATTGCTGATGTAAAACACTTATTCAGTTCGTCCGTCATTTCCTTGTCTCCACTACGATTAACTAGCAGCGTTTTCCAGCGGTCCGATATTCACTCTCGGGTCTCCTTTCCACTTAATATACCTAAAGATGTTACTGTATCCGTTTAAACATTACTGTCCTTTTCCATTTTTGTCCTTACCAATCATCTAACCCTACTATCTGTGCTGCATTATAATTCATCCATTTAACTTTAATGTTAGCCATAACTTCACTTATTAACCACAATTGTGTGATTTTGCCATTAGAATATCTCTTCCCCTTTGGAGTGTGTACATCCTCTGCCTCCGAATTGCTTCCAGAATTTCTGGCAATTTCTGCTCTACCGTTATCTCAATCAGTGTTCTTCTGCAGTAATTTCTGGTTAACTCCTCTCTCCTGCCTCTGTAATTCTCGTACTTCTGTGTTATGCTGATACATCTGACCTCAGCTTCAACTTCTCAAATTTTAATGCGAAATCCATCATATTATAATCACTTTTTCTGAAGGGTTCCTCTACTCTCTGAACACCTCATCCAAAACAGTTGGTCTCCGAGTCGCCTCAGACATGAACTGCTCTAAAAACTATCTTGGAGGCATTCTAGAAATCTCACCTCTTGGGATCCAACAACAGCTTTATTTTTCTAATCTACCTGCCTTTATCATTCTCCCATGACTATTTTGATATTGTTCTTTTCGCATGTTGTAATATTTGACGTGTGTTAGTTTGTAGACCCAAAGCTTACTACTGCATGGGTGTCTGGATATAACTCCCATTAGGGTATTCTTACACTTGAAATTCCTTACCCACAACTATTCAACACCTTCCGACGCTATGCGACCCCTTTCAAATCACTTGACTTCATTTTTTTTTTGCCAGTAGCTCTCTAGGCCATACCCTCTACCTGTACTTTCGATACGATGTGTATACAAACTTTTGTACATGGGCATTAGCCTCCAAGCTATAAGCTTCTTTGAGTCACGATTTAGTGATCCGCACAACGTCATACCTGCCAATCTGTAACTGTGCCTCAAGTTCATCTAAACGTATTCCGTGTACTGCGTGCATTGAAACAAAGTACCTTCAGTCCTTTGTCAAAGTTCGATATGCCTTACCGAATCTGCGCAAACTGCTGGAGTAGTGGAAACGTTGCCATGCTCTCTTGGTAATTACACTGACCTGCTGGGGGCAGGACAGCTTCTCGGAAAAAATAACAGCGGGGAATGCAATATTCCTGATCCTCTCAGTCACAAACGAAACGCTGGTATAATAGGGGGCTAGCTACATAACTGTGTGGTGCACCCGTGCTGAACGAAATCATGCAGGAGACGCTGTTGCAAAACCGAACTGATGGGCTCGGTCAAAATGACAATATTTCATGGTAAGACAGGGAAGTGACCGATAATCTTCACGTATATAAGATTTATAACGTGATATATGGGCATAATTACGTAATTTGGCCCATCCAGCCAGTTTCGCTATTTCATCATTGCTGAACTATTTCCCTCTCAGCCCCAAACTCCTGCATTCTCCCCGTATCCATTCATGCCCTGACTACCTCTGCCTTGCCGATACACGAGGTGCTGGATACGGATTCCACAAATTCAACACTCTCTTGCCTTCTGCTCCATTCTGAAAGGACGACCTTCTCTTCTGAGGATGTGTCCTCTGGCCGTATACTCTTGCAATATAGGTAACAGCCTATCCACCTCCACTTCAGCTTTGTTGGTTACACAGATTCAGCTTTGTCTTGTTTGTTTGTTATTTGTTTAAAATCTTTAACAAATTTTTCAGGCCTAATTTTTCCTGGAACAATGAAGCTGATACGATTTATTTCATCATGTGACTCCAAGCATCCCGATACCACATCTTTAATAATCCAGTCGAATATCTTCCCAACCGTTGAGGTCAGATCAACTGGCATATAATTTCCATTCTTCTGTCTCTCTCCTTTCTTGAAGAGTGGGGTGACATCTGCAATTTTCTACTGTCCCCGTATCTAGAGATTCTTGAAAAATCATGACTAATTCATCTACAATCTCTTTGGACATCTCCTTCAGACCCCAGAGCTGAGCACCGTCTGGTCCAGGTAACGTATTAACATTCAGATCCCAAGAGTCCTCTCCGTAGTAATGACAGATTCACGTATTCCTGAACCCCTGGCACTCCCGAATTTGTGGCAAGCTGCTAGTGTCTTCCACAGTGAATACGTCCAAGAAACTGAGACAGTTCGTCCGGCATTTTCTTCTCTCACATTGCATCCTGTTTGGCATCTTTCCAGCGGTCTGATAAGCACTCGCCCGTCTCTTTTAAACTTGATGTTTCTCAAGACACATATGGTATCCATCTGAATATGATTGGCTTGCTTACTTTCGCATTCCATCTTTCCTTCCATAATACTTTTTTGTGCCTATTAAAGGTTTTTAATAGCTTTCCAATCCTCTAACATCCCACGAATGCTTGCTCTATTACAGGGCCCACTATCGGTTTTCTGTTGACATTGACTTCTTGTTATCCATGCTTCTGTTACCTCGCCATTAGCACACTTCTTTTTTTTCTTGGGATTTACAAATCTTGAACCTTTCGAATTACTTCCAGAAGTTCCAGCCATTGCTGCTCTTCTGTTACCCCTATCAGTGTTATTTTCCAATCAGTTCATGCAAATCTCTCTCTAATGCCTTTGTAATTGGCTTTCCTCCATCGCAATATTCACACATCTGACTTTAGGATCTCCTTCTCAAATTTCAGTGTGAATTGTGTCATATTATGATCACATTTCCATCAGTGGTCTTTCTTTATCTTAAGCTCTCGAATCAAGTCCCCTTCATTGCACCGCACCCAATCCAAAATAACTGCTCCGCTGGTGGGCCCAACGTAAGCTGCTCTAAAGAGCCTGCTTGCAGGTATGCTAGAAATTCCCGCATTTGGAATCCAACAGCATTAAGATTTTCCCAATCTAGCTGCATGTTGAAATTCCCTATGACAATTGCAACACTTTTAGCCTGTATTTTGTATCTCCTGTTATAATTTGTTGACCTCAATCTTACTATTCTTTGGAAGTCTGTAAATAACTTCCAAGAGGAACTTCTAACCATTGCAGATCCTTAGCTCTACCCAAAATTCCCTATGACAATTGCAACACTTTTAGCCTGTATTTTGTATCTCCTGTTATAATTTGTTGACCTCAATCTTACTACTCTTTGGAAGTCTGTAAATAACTTCCAAGAGGAACTTCTAACCATTGCAGATCCTTAGCTCTACCCAAAAATATTCAACACCTTCCGACCCGAGGTCACCTCTTTCAAACGATGTGATTTCCCTTTTTTTTTACCCATAGCGCCATTGCACCCCTTCTGACTGTCCTTTCGGGAAAATGTGTATACTTGGACGTTAACCTCCCAGCTATATTTTCTTTGAGTCACGATTTATTGACAGCCACAACTTCATAGCTGCTAATCTGTCACCGTGCTGCAATTCATCCACCTTGTTTGATTAACATAATTCCATCTACTGCGAGCATTCAAACAAAAGACCTTTAGCCCTGTTTTCACCCTCTTCGCTTTTGTCCTCCTTTTATATTGCAACTTATCCTATTGACTGCAATTTTGATCTATCATCAGCCTCTGTTTGCTGGGAGAGCCTTTCTTGATAAACCAGCTACTTCATGCCCAACACTGTAACACTTGTTCTCATCCACTGTCAAGTTAGTTTACTTAATTGAAATACTAATGAAAATTCCTTTATTAATTTAATCGTGTTAAATTGTTGTGTTAACTACTATAAAATTACACATATTTGGAAGTGATAATAAAGTTAAACATATTTTTTCCAATCATCTTATCTGATAAACATCCTTACTTTTGTGTCATAGAGAAGGAATGTGGGACGTTCTCCTTCCGAATCGTAAATAAGCAGTTTGTTTTTAAATGTGTTCTGTTGTGATTTCCCTGATGGGCGCATCCATTGCGCTAACACAATGTATCGTAATAGCTCAGGAGAAATGTTTGGACACTGGGCTGTCTCTGATGTGACTAATAAGCTGCTAAGATTAGTTTGGAGATTGCTTTATAAAAGCTTTCAATTCCATTATCAGTAGCTTTCGGCAGTAGATGCTTTTTAATCTGATCGTCACGGCACACAGAGAATGGAATATCCAGCAATTTACTACATAGAGAGTGTTTATTATCCTGTACTGACCTCTATCGGTATCCCTCGTAAGTAACTGACTGGAGAATGTCTGTAATTATTTACTGCTCTATCTGCTGCTCTGTTATATATTCGCCTTAAAAACCATTACACATAGTTATTGTCTGATGAGGGATTTCGATCTTATCAGGTTTGAAATATATTCTTCTTTCTTCTTTCTTCCGTTCCGTACGGCTGTTTTCCTGGTCAACTGCAACAACCGAATTAGCACAAATATTCAAAGGTTTTATATACATCAAATGTATATATAATGTCAGAGAAATTTACATCCTGAAATGCTTTTTTTTTCGCAACCATCCACGAAACAGAGGAATGCCCCAAAAGAATGAATGACGATTAAATGTTAGAACCCCAAAGTTGCCGCCCCAGCTTCCCTTCCTCCCCCGCATAAGCGGCAGCAAGCAACGATCCCTCTGCCCCCACCAGCAAAAAAAGCATCGGCGTCCACCACCGAACTCTCAAGCGTGAGCAAAGCGCGGGGGGATGCATAACAAACAGCTCGCTGATTTACAATGTTAAAAGTCTTTGGCGTTGTTGCTCCGAGCTCTGATCCGAAAAGATCTCCGGTATCTGGGCACACAGCCTTAGATCTTCCATCACCCACGACACACCGATCCAGACCCACGAGGTCTCGGCACTCCGAAGGCGAGCAGAGCTCTCAGATCGAGCCCTTGGCGTGCCGAGTAACTGCCAGTCGTGAAACCCCGAAAGCTGGTCCCCTTCCCGCAAAGAACCGTATTCAGCGTGCAAATCCAGGTCGGGGTCAAAAGAACGCTGAAAGGGAAAATAGAGAAATTACAGTTGGAACTAGATCGGTTTCCAAAGATGCAAGCAAACGAGTCGGCGTTAGACGCCATTAATCCTCTTAAGCTCCTAAGCTATAGATGTATTTCTAGCCATTTGCGTTGCCCGACCTTTCACTGTATAGTTCCTTTGCACCATCATGGAACAACTGAGGATTCGTTTTCAACATAATTGTTTTAACATATTTTCAGTTGCAACAGTAACCGAAGAGAATATGACCGCTCCTTTTCCCTTTTTGGACTTGTTTTTTTACTTCTCTCATCTTAATTTGAACTCTGCGCGTTCCTGTACTCACATGTGCGACATCACAAGAAACGGTGTATCTAGGCCCACGAAATACCCACTCTCAATGCTCCCTTCGGCTTTATCAGCTACAAAGCTAGAACCAGTCCAAATGGCTGCGTCGATCAGCCGCGCTCTCTTAGATGTGCCGTGGAGTCCCGTTGCCAACAGGTGGAGATTTGCCGACTCAACTTTCATTCAGATCCTCCCTGGAATCAGAAGGATATTTTCCTTCAGTCAGTAAACAATTTTATATAAATCCAGTAAAATTGATCGGCTTTTGTGCGCTTGAAACTAACTATTCTGTTCTTCCTTCCAGTTAATTTGATGGCTATTGTGATCCTTTGTCGTGAAAAATGCGGACTCTCCAAATGCATCACCCGTTACCTGGTGGCGATGGCATCAGCTGATTTATTGGGTGTTATCATCGGTGTTATATTGGAGCGGATCAATCATATTTATGTTTATGCGAGATTTTTGTTCATCACTCCGATTTGTGCTACGTCACTTGTCTTTAGGCTCGCAGCCATGGACTGTTCTGTCTGGCTGACAGTGTCTTTCACATTTGATCGATGTATTGCAATTTGTAGCCAAAACCTGCGTGAACGATTTTGCACTGTGAAGACGGCGACGATAGTGGTGGTGATTGTGGGCTTAGGGAGTTGTCTAAGGTGTTCGCCATTTTACTTTTCAGTGGATCATTCCGCGATTAATAATAACTTTCCATGGCGATGTACTGGCAGTGCAGATTACTTTACTTCACCAGTGTGGAAGGCTTACCAGATGTTTAATACTATTACTACACCTTTATTGCCAATCGGTTTAATTCTATTGTTCAATGTTTTAACAGTCAGTCACATCATCGCGGCAAACAGAGTCCGCCGAGGACTCCGGAGCAGCAATGACAATAAGAAGGATTCAGAGGTGGAGAACCGGAGAAAGTCAATGATTTTGCTGTTCGCTCTATCAGCCAATTTCATTATATTGTGGATCCCTTTTATAGTCTCTACTATGATCTGGCAGGCTCAAAATTACCGTTATATAGATAGATACCTTAACTCGCCGAGGTTTATCCTGCAAGAGTTTGGGTTTATGTTGCAATTTCTCTGCACCTGCACCAACACGTGTATCTACACACTGTCCCAGAGGAAATTCAGGGAAGAGATGAAGACCGGAGTGAAACATCTGGTCACATTGAATGGCCGACTTTGTAGATAATCGGAAGATGAATTGTACGCTTTGTTATAATTTTCTGAACTATTTGTTGGTCTGATCAATATAACATAAATTAGCATCGTCAGGAGCTTGAAGTTTGGAAGCGTGCTTTTCCATCAATGGCAGCCAAGTGACCCTCCTCAAGTGTCCCAAATAATAAACTATTGCCCATGTCAGTCTTACATCCGCAGAATTACATTTAAAATGATAGGATTAATACCGAAATCTCGCCAACGATCCACTTGATGCAAGTGTGATTGATACATTGGTAGAATTATATTCTGATTGACAGGATCATCGATCCACTGAACACGCTTGCTCATCCTCTATGGCTGGCGGAGAAATGAACCTTGGACAGAACAATCCGGGGGCTGATAAACTGAGTGGGGTTTAAGTATCGGATCTCTGTTGTTTTGGTTTCAAAAATTGAGGTAACACACTGCTCTGAAGTATACACGCAGGTTGACCTGCCTTGGAGTCTTTATGAAAAGGCTTAGTATGAAAAATACATCTCCGACTTGAACCTCACAGTAAAACATTACTATACATTTGAAACGATGCTCTGATTTATCTCATCGATAAGGTTTCCTTCTACAAATCTAGTCGCGTCAAAGGCAAGCTTTATGTCCAAAATCATGGTCCAACTTCGGTGTAATATCGGCGTATTTGTAACACGTACATTTGTTTCCCATATTAGTGACACACATATTTCATTATATTACCATCAAAATTTGTATTTTAATTAGTCACATTACCGAAAATGTGAACAGATCAGTATGACTCGGTTTCGTACCGAGGTGATATTATATTTTCAGAACTATTGTCTTCATTAGAATGAGTGAATATGGAAAGCTGGGTCAGAAAATTAATGCCTGAGACCTGACGATGGGTCTTCGACCAGAATAGTTAATTTCCAATCTTTCTCTCCTCCATTGTTACCTCACCTGCGTTTTCGTTTCTTTTTCAGATTCCCCATTCTAAAGGTTTGCTTGGTTAGATTGGGTTTTCGGGGAAATAAACAGTTTATATCAGAGGGGTTTCCCCTCAATATTATACAGGGAACGATCTTCAACCTCCAGTGTGGCGTATTTTGTATTTTCACATCTATTCTGATAAAATTGCATGAATATGCATCAAGTGAAAATTGGATAATATAGCAGTTACTTTTATTTCTGCACAGCTCAGGGAAGTTATCATTTAAACTATCATCAGCACCCCGGCAGAAGTCTCACAGATCAGAGATACAGATTATTTAGACATACACCGCAGATCAGCACGGTTGCTTCTGGCTTAGGGATCCATGCCCGCCAGCAATCCGTCATTCCCCAAACTCATCACAGAATAAATTACAACTACCAATTAACACGCTCACAGTGAGAATTTTAGACTGTAGGAGGAAAGGAAGCAGACGGAGCAAGTCCATCCATATGAGCTTTCTTACGAAGGACACCGGACTCCGATGCCCAGAGCAGTCGCAGTTTCGTGCTAACAGTACTCATTCGCCGTTAAATGTATGTGTGCATTTTCAAGCGTTTGATAGTGTTAACTATGACTTACGGTTTCTTCAAAATGTGAATGTGTTTCAAGTACTTTACGTGGATATCTACAATACACATGTATTAGTTAAATATATCAAAAGACTTTTGAAGATTTATTAGGCCTATGTAACTAGATAATGAAACCTTACCAAGAAGAAAATGTTCATGAACAAGCCGAAGTAGTTTCCTCTGCCGCTCAATACTGTTCCGTCATTTCACACGTCAGAAGGTTTCTTAATTTGAAAATGGGGCTCTCGTTTTACCATATCGTCCCGGAGTGCAAATGACTCTATATGATTGTTTAATTTCATTTTTCAAGTTTGTTTGTAAACATTGCAAGAGGCTGTACATTTTTCTCTTATTGCAACATGCGTCTTTTTCTTTTATCGAACAGTACCTCTTTTTGAATTACGAACTCTCACCAGCCATATATTCCATTATATTTAACCAAAAAGCAGAGTCTAAAATGAAAAGTACAGCCACCTTTCCGATAACCTAGAAGATTTAAAAACAACACTCTGGGCTAGTTGTCCGGTTCCGAACAGCCATAAACAATGGTCGATTTATTTTTCTTTTTAGTTTTATCTAAACTTAATATATGTTGCTTGCCACTTTATGCCAATTTCTTAAATACCGACTATTTGCCATTTTAATGCATATGCAATTATTACATTAGCTTCTAAATCTGTTTTACTGAGATTAAATAATAATCAGTAATGCTCGGTTTTCCAACAATACTTACTGACTTACTGACCATGACGCCACAAGAGAAGCAAGGAGGGTTCTCCATCTACGTCTGCACATTCCTTCGCATACAGATATAGAAGGATTCTTCATTGCGGTTTTCATAACACCTTTTAGAAAGTCAGCAAAGTTAGGACCAGGAAGACCGGTGGACCACTGTTAACCTGGTCAATACCCTTTGAAATATGACCCTCTCAAGATACAGGGCACAAGCCAACATGGCTTCCAAATCAATGTGGCACGCAAGCCTCTAAACCCTATAATAAGGTTATGGTCGTTTGGGAAATGTTTCCACATTACTGGATATAAAATAGTAAGTATATCGTTTATATTAAAACCTATAAGACGGTTAAATGTCCCATTTCGCATGTCCATATCCAAAACGGAGAGAACCTAGTTCACATTCTCCAGGCACAGCGGTCCACATTTCCTTCTCGAGCAGCATGCCATTTGACCAACGCTGAAAAGTAAATTTATCCGCTCCGACAGCAGCCCGATACCCAGCGATCAAAAGGCAGTCTTCTCTCTCCGGAGCAGAACAGTTTCACCAGCAATCAAAAGGCAGGCAGCCGGCGCTAACCGTCCGTATTCGCCTCGATGGTTCAATCTCTCTCGTCACTTTAATCGGCGAACGAGGAAGATCTTAATCGGCGAAGTGAATTCGAACATCGTTTTGCGCTCGACCTGCAGCCTTCTCGCCACGACACGCTACCACTGTCTCCCGGAATAAGAGAATGCAGAGCGATGAAACACCATGACGATCTCCAAAGTGCATCACAAGTTCCACCAGTTTCAGAATCAAGGCGAAAAGCAATTGTAAAGGACATAAAAGAACATACTTAGCTTCATGATCTATCCAGAGATGTCAACCAAAGTGTATCCTCGGTGCTGTAGGTTATTATGTAACAAAAACTTCGAATATCCCAATTGATGCTGCATCAGCATAACACTGTCAGGCTATAAATAGAATTCACCAATGCTGTCGTCACTGTTACAAACTTAAGTCTTTCTATTTAAATTCTTCCTATCCCCTCCCCTGAACTGCTCTCTGTGTCTCCACAAACACGAAATTAAAATTTCTGCTTTACTATTTTTACCTTAACTCCTCAGACTCCTGCAATAGAAACGACATCACTAGATTCTTCTACTTGCTCATTCATGAGAATCGTTTCTACAGATGCTGGATCTGACCCCTCACAATCAAAACACATGTGGAGCTGTTTCAATACCAAGGAAATACCTCAGTCAGTGAAAGTTCATTGCTCAATGCAAAAAAAATACTTTGAGACTTTTGTCATCACTTCCGATATTTCCACTACATTTCTCACTTTTCCCTCAGCCTGACTGGCCAATTTGCATGTCCGTTGCATGCATGCTTGCTGCCCTCAGTTGCCGCCAGCATTTTGATAGTGAGCTATGTAAAGCAGATTATCACATAATACGCCAAAGGCCTATCAGTGTACTAGATATACATAGCATTCCTGTTGGAAATAACCGTCCACAACTCGCCGTCTGGATGGGCCACACAGCCCAGCAAGAAATATATCCCCTTGTATTTTATTTTCGTTCTCTTTTCGCTTCTACCGTCGTGTCAAAGGTGTAGCATCCTTAGGATCCGCTCAAACGGGTTCAAGAAGTTATTGCTGTACGACCATCAGGAACATTATCAGCGTGGACAACGTTATGCACCTCAACTCTGTACAGATTGCAGAATGTACGAACTCACTTTCAAGGACCTTGCAAATCCATAGGATCATAGTGTGATGTTGAGGAGTAATAGCTGTTTATCTACCTGGTGGTGTGAATCATGAGGGTCATGTGGTAATGACAACAGCTGATTTCATGGGTGTTATCATTGGCGTTCTACAAGAGCGGATCAATAAATATTACTGTTTTGCCAATGATCTGTTCATCTCTCCGATTTGTGATACGACGCTTGCGTTTCGGCTCGCACTTCTGGACTGTTCTGTATGGCTGACGGTGGCTTTCTCATTTGATTGATGTGTTGCAAAGGCTGCAGAAGCGAGTTTGCACCGGGAGGACGCCGATTACAATGGTAGTGATTGTGGGCATAGGAGGATTTCTAAAGGTATTCTCCATTTCTCTTTGCAGCAGCAACTTTCGCGGTTATTGACAATGTTCCATGGCGCTGTATTCTCAGTGCAGATTACGTTACTTCACCAGTGTGAGCAGTTTATCAGATGTTTAATAGGACCATGACGCCATTATTCCCAATCGGTTTAATTCTGTTATTCAATGCTTAAACAGTCAGATATGTTATTGGAACAAACAGAGTCCGCCGAGGTCTCCGGAACAGCAATGACAATTTTATTTATTGCGGATCACCTTTATAGTCTCTACTATGATCAGGCAATCTCTGAATTAATTTTACACAGACAGATATCTTAATTCGCCGTCGTTTATCTTGCAGGAGTTTCGGTGCATGTTGCAATTTCACTGCACCTGCACCAACAGGTGTATCTACACCCTGTCCCAGAGGAAATTCAGGGGAGAGGTGAAGAAAGGTGAACCGTCTCCAGTGTCAGCACATGTTTTCCAACATAAAGCAGCATATACTTTCAAAGATAAACCTCCTGAGAATATTCGTATTAAGGCCTCACCAGTGTGTTATAAAGCCTCGAAATTACAACCTTGCTTTTTCTTTTTAATACTCTTGGGGTGAATGCTAACATCGCATTTGCATTGCTCACAACCGACTCAATCTGCAAATTAACCTTCAGGTAATTCTGCACAAGGACTGAATGCCCCTTTGCGCCTCCGATTTTTGAATATCCTTTCCGTATTTCTGCTAGCAAAATGCATGATCACACACTTCCCGACACTATATTCCATCTGCTACACTTTACCCATTTTCCTAATCTCTAAACCTTCTGTAGCCTCTGTACTTCCTCAAAACTACCTATCCCTCCACCTATCTTCGTAGCGTCCGCAAGGTTTTCAACAAAGCCATCAATTAATTCATCCAACTTCTTTACATAAATAATGAAACAATAAGCAGTTGCACACGCGAGCAACTAAGGAACACCACGAGCCACGATCAACCAACCAGAAAAGGCTCCCTTTATTTCTACATTTTCCCTCCTGCCAATAACCCTCAGCTTCATCCAAGAAAAAAATCTTTCCAGTAATACCATAGGCTCATAGTTTGGTAACCAGCTTCAGGTGTGGCATTTATCTTCTGAAAATGCAAGAACATTTCTCCTTTTCTTCTTTTCTCCAACCGATTCTCCTTTGCCTGTCCTGCTTCGAACTTATTCAAAGAAATCCAAATGTTTGTCAGGCAAGATTTTGCCTTGAGTAATCAATGCTGACTATGGCTTCTTTTATCATTTGCCTCCAAGTACTCTGACACCTCATCATTATCAAACGACTCACCACTTCTCAACGACTGTGGTCAGTCCATCTGGCCTTTAATATCCTCACTTCGGTCTCTCTCCTTTCCCAAGCAGTGGAGTCACACTTGCAATGTTCCAGTGTTCCAGAACGATTCTTGAATATATATATATATTTTTTGTTTTCCTGAAAGATCATTACAAATGCCTCAACGATCTCACCAGCTACCTCTTTAAGAACCCTGGGCTGTACTCTATCGGGTCCAGGTGACTTATCTACTTTTCTGATGACATTCTCTGTATCAACGGCATCTTCACACACTTATGACTTCTTACAGCCTAGAAGGTCGACGCACTGCTGCAGTATTCCACAGTGATTACTGATGTAAAACACTTATTCAATTCGTCCGTCATTTCCTTGTCTCCACTACGATTAACTAGCAGCGTTTTCCAGCGGTCCGATATTCACTCTCGGGTCTCCTTCCCACTTAATATACCTAAAGATGTTTCTGTATCCGTTTAAACATTACTTTCCTTTTCCATTTTTGTCCTTACCAATCATCTAACCCTACTATGTGTGCTGCATTATAATTCATCCATTTAACTTTAATGTTAGCCATAACTTCACTTATTAACCACAATTGTGTGATTTTGCCATTAGAATATCTCTTCCCCTTTGGAGTGTGTATATCCTCTGCCTCCGAATTGCTTCCAGAATTTCTGGCAATTGCTGCTCTACCGTTATCTCAATCAGTGTTCTTCTGCAGTAATTTCTGGTCAACTCCTCTCTCCTGCCTCTGTAATTCCCGTACTTCTGTGTTATGCTGATACATCTGACCTCAGCTTCTACTTCTCAAATTTTAATGCGAACTCCATCATATTATAATCACTTTTTCTGAAGGGTTCTTCTACTCTCTGAACACCTCATCCAAAACAGTTGGTCTCCGAGTCGCCTCAGACATGAACTGCTCTAAAAACTATCTTGGAGGCATTCTAGAAATCTCACCTCTTGGGATCCAACAACAGCTTACTACTGCATGGGTGTCTGGATATAACTCCCATTAGGGTATTTTTACACTTGCAATTCCTTACCCACAACTATTGAACACCTTTCGACGCTATGCGACCCCTTTCAAATCACTTGACTTCATTTTTTTTTTGCCAGTAGCTCTCTAGGCCATACCTTCTACCTGTACTTTCGAAATGATGTGTATACAAACTTTTGTACATGGGCATTAGCCTCCCAGCTATAAGCTTCTCTGAGTCACGATTTAGTGATCCGCACAACGTCATACCTGCCAATCTGTAACTGTGCCTCAAGTTCATCTAACCGTATTCCGTGTACTGCGTGCATTGAAACAAAGTACCTTCAGTCCTTTGTCAAAGTTCGATATGCCTTGCCGAATCTGCGCAAACTGCTGGAGTAGTGGAAACGTTGCCATGCTCTCTTGGTAATTACACTGACCTGCTGGGGGCAGGACAGCTTCTCGGAAAAAAGTAACAGCGGAGAATGCAATATTCCTGATCCTCTCAGTCACAAACGAAACGCTGGTATAATAGGGGGCTAGCTACATAACTGTGTGGTGCACCCGTGCTGATGGAAATCATGCAGGAGACGCTGTTGCAAAACCGAACTGATGGGCTCCGTGAAAATGACAATATTTCATGGTAAGGCAGGGAAGTGACCGATAATATTCACTTATATAAGATTTATAACGTGATATATGGGCATAATTACGTAATTTGGCCCATCCAGCCAGTTTCGCTATTTCATCATTGCTGAACTATTTCCCTCTCAGCCCCAAACTCCTGCATTCTCCCCGAATCCATTCATGCCCTGACTACCTCTGCCTTGCCCATACACGAGGTGTTGGATACGGATTCCACAAATTCAACACTCTCTTGCCTTCTGCTCCTTTCTAAAAGGACGACCATCTCTTCTGAGGATGTGTCCTCTGGCCGTATACTCTTGCAATATAGGTAACAGCCTCTCCACCTCCACTTCAGCTTTGTTGTTTACACAGATTCAGCTTTGTCTTGTTTGCTTGTTATTTGTTTAAACAACTTTAACAAATTCTTCAGGCCTAATCTTTCCTGGAACAATGAAGCTGATACGATTTATTTCATCATGTGACTCCAAGCATCCCGATACCACATCTTTAATAATCCAGTCGAATATCTTCCCAACCGTTGAGGTCAGATCAACTGGTATATAATTTCCATTCTTCTGTCTCTCTCCTTTCTTGAAGAGTGGGGTGACATCTGCAATTTTCTACTGTCCCCGTATCTAGAGATTCTTGAAAAATCATGACTAATTCATCTACAATCTCTTTGGACATCTCCTTCAGACCCCAGAGCTGAGCACCATCTGGTCCAGGTAACGTATTAACATTCAGATCCCAAGAGTCCTCTCCGTAGTAATGACAGATTCACGTATTCCTGAACCCCTGGCACTCCCGAACTTGTGGCAAGCTGCTAGTGTCTTCCACAGTGAATACGTGCAAGAAACTGAGACAGTTCGTCCGGCATTTTCTTCTCTCACATTGCATCCTGTTTGGCATCTTTCCAGCGGTCTGATTAGCACTCGCCCGTCTCTTTTAAACTTTATGTATCACAAGAAACATATGGTATCCATCTGAATATGATTGGCTTGCTTACTTTCGCATTCCATCTTTCCTTCCATAATGCTTTTTTGTGCCTATTAAAGGTTTTTAAAAGCTTTCCAATCCTCTAACATCCCACGAATGCTTGCTCTATTACAGGGCCCACTTTCGGTTTTCTGTTGACATTGACTTCTTGTTATCCATGCTTCTGTTACCTCGCCATTAGCACACTTCTTTTTTTTCTTGGGATTTACAAATCTTGAACCTTTCGAATTACTTCCAGAAGTTCCAGCCATTGCTGCTCTTCTGTTACCCCTATCAGTGTTATTTTCCAATCAGTTCATGCAAATCTCTCTCTAATGCCGTTGTAATTGGCTTTCCTCCATCGCAATATTCACACATCTGACTTTAGGATCTCCTTCTCAAATTTCAGTGTGAATTGTGTCATATTATGATCACATTTCCATCAGTGGTCTTTCTTTATCTTAAGCTCTCGAATCAAGTCCCCTTCATTGCATCGCACCCAATCCAAAATAACTGCTCCGCTGGTGGGCCCAACGTAAGCTGCTCTAAAGAGCCTGCTTGCAGGTATGCTAGAAATTCCCGCATTTGGAATCCAACAGCATTAAGATTTTCCCAATCTACCTGCATGTTGAAATTCCCTATGACAATTGCAACACTACACTTTTAGCCTGTATTTTGTATCTCCTGTTATAATTTGTTGACCTCAATCTTACTACTCTTTGGAAGTCTATAAATAACTTCCAAGAGGAACTTCTAACCATTGCAGATCCTTAGCTCTACCCAAAAATATTCAACACCTTCCGACCCGAGGTCACCTCAATCAAACGATGTGATTTCCCTTTTTTTTTAACCATAGCGCCATTGCACCCCTTCTGCCTGTCCTTTCGGGAAAATGTGTATCCTTGGACGTTAACCTCCCAGCTATATATTCTTTGAGTCACGATTTATTGATAGCCACAACTTCATAGCTGCTAATCTGTCACCGTGCTGCAATTCATTCACCTTGTTTGATTAACATCTACTGCGAGTATTCAAACAAAACACCTTTAGCCCTGTTTTCACCCTCTTCGCTTTTGTCCTCCTTTTATATTGCAACTCATCCTATTGACTGCAATTTTGATCTATCATCAGCCTCTGTTTGCTGGGAGAGCCTCTCTTGATAAACCAGCTACTTCATGCCCAACACTGTAACACTTGTTCTCATCCACTGTCAAGTTAGTTTACTGAATTGAAATACTAATGAAAATTACTTTATTAATTTAATCGTGTTAAATTGCTGTGTTAACTACTATAAAATTATACATATTTGGAAGTGATAATAAAGTTAAACATATTTTCTCCAATCATCTTATCTGATAAACATCCTTACTTTTGTGTCATAGAGAAGGAATGTGGGACGTTCTCCTTCCGAATCGTAAATAAGCAGTTTGTTTTTAAATGTGTTCTGTTGTGATTTCCCTGATGGGCGCATCCACTGCGCTAACACAATGTATCGTAATAGCTGAGGAGAAATGTTTGGACACTGGGCTGTCTCTGATGTGACTAATAAGCTGCTAAGATTAGTTTGGAGATTGCTTTATAAAAGCTTTCAATTCCATTATCAGTAGCTTTCGGCTGTAGAAGCTTTTTAATCTGATCGTCACGGCACACAGAGAATGGAATATCCAGCAATTTACTACATAGAGAGTGTTTATTATCCTGTACTGACCGCTATCGGTATCCCTCGTAAGTAACTGGCTGGAGAGTGTCTGTAATTATTTATTGCTCTATCTTCTGCTCTCTATTATATTCGCCTTAAAAACCATTACACATAGTTATTGTCTGATGAGGGATTTCGATCTTATCAGGTTTGAAATATATTCTTCTTTCTTCTTTCTTCCGTTCCTTATGGCTGTTTTCCTGGTCAACTGCAACAACCGAATTAGCACAAATATTCAAAGGTTTTATATACTTCAAATGTATATATAATGTCAGAGAAATTTACATCCTGAAATGCTTTTTTTTTCGCAACCATCCACGAAACAGAGGAATGCCCCAAAAGAATGAATGACAATTAAATGTTAGAACCCCAAAGTTGCCGCCCCTGCTTCCCTTCCTCCCCCGCATAAGCGGCAGCAAGCAACGATCCCTCTGCCCCCACCAGCAAAAAAAGCATCGGCGTCCACCACCGAACTCTCAAGCGTGAGCAAAGCGAGGGGGGAGGCATAACAAACAGCTCGCTGATTTACAATGTTAAAAGTCTGTGGCGTTGTTGTTCCGAGCTCTGATCCGAAAGATCTCCGGTCTCTGGGTACACAGCCTTAGATCTTCCATCACCCACGACACACCGATCCAGACCCACGAGGTCTCGGCACTCCGAAGGCGAGCAGAGCTCTCAGATCGAGCCCTTGGCGTGCCGAGTAACTGCCAGTCATGAAACCCCGAAAGCTGGCCCCCTTCCCGCAAAGATCCGTATTCAGCGTGCAAATCCAGGTCGGGGTCAAAAGAACGCTGAAAGGGAAAATAGAGAAATTACAGTTGGAACTGGAGCGGTTTCCAAAGATGCAAGCAAACGAGTCGACGTTAGAAGCCATTAATCCTCTTAAGCTCCTAAGCTATAGATGTATTTCTAGCGATTTACATTGCCCGACCTTTCACTGTATCGTTCCTTTGCACCATCATGCAACAACTGAGGATTCGTTTTCAACATAATTGTTTTAATATATTTTCAGTTGCAACAGTAACCGAAGGTAATATGACCGCTCCTTTTCCCTTTTTGGACTTGTTTTTTTTACTTCTCTCATCTTAATTTGAACTCTGCGCGTTCCTGTACTCACATGTGCGACATCACAAGAAACGGTGTATCTAGGCCCACGAAATACCCACTCTCAATGCTCCCTTCGGCTTTATCAGCTACAAAGCTAGAACCAGTCCAAATGGCTGCGTCGATCAGCCGCGCTCTCTTAAATGTGCCATGGAGTCCCGTTGCCAACAGCTGGAGATTTACCGACTCAACTTTTATTCAGATCCTCCCTGGAATCAGAAGGATAATTTTCCTTCAGTCAGAAAACAATTTTATATAAATCCAGTAAAATTGATCGGCTTTTGTGCGCTTGAAACTAACTCTTCCGTTCTTCCTTCCAGTTAATTTGATGGCTATTGTGATCCTTTGTCGTGGAAAATGCGGACTCTCCAAATGCATCACCCGCTACCTGGTGGCAATGGCATCAGCTGATTTACTGGGTGTTATCATCGGTGTTATATTGGAGCGGATCAATCATATTTACGTTTATGCGAGATTTTTGTTCATCACTCCGATTTGTGCTACGTCAGCTGTCTTTAGGCTCGCAGCCATGGACTGTTCTGTCTGGCTGACAGTGACTTTCACATTTGATCGATGTATTGCAATTTGTAGCCAAAACCTGCGTGAACCATTTTGCACTGTGAAGACGGCGACGATAGTGGTGGTGATTGTGGGCTTAGGGAGTTGTCTAAGGTGTTCGCCATTTTACTTTTCAGTGGATCATTCCGCAATTAATAATAACTTTCCATGGCGATGTACTGGCAGTGCAGATTACTTTACTTCACCAGTGTGGAAGGCTTACCAGATGTTTAATACTATTACTACACCTTTATTGCCAATCGGTTTAATTCTATTGTTCAATGTTTTAACAGTCAGTCACATCATAGCGGCAAACAGACTCCGCCGAGGACTCCGGAGCAGCAATGACAATAAGAAGGATTCAGAGGTGGAGAACCGGAGAAAGTCAATGATTTTGCTGTTCGCTCTATCAGCCAATTTCATTTTATTGTGGATCCCGTTTATAGTCTCTACTATGATCTGGCAAGCTCAAAATTACCGTTATACGGACAGATACCTTAACTCGCCGAGGTTTATCCTGCAGGAGTTTGGGTTTATGTTGCAATTTCTCTGCACCTGCACCAACACGTGTATCTACACACTGTCCCAGAGGAAATTCAGGGAAGAGATGAAGAAAGGAGTGAAACATCTGGTTACATTAAATGGCCGACTTTGTAGATAATCGGAAGATGAATTGTACGCTTTGTTATAATTTTCTGAACTATTTGTTGGTCTGATCAATATAACATAAATTAGCATCGTCAGGAGCTTGAAGTTTGGAAGCGTGCTTTTCCATCAATGGCAGCCAAGTGACCCTCCTCAAGTGTCCCAAATAATAAACTATTGCCCATGTCAGTCTTACATCCGCAGAATTACATTTAAAATGATAGGATTAATACCGAAATCTGGCCAACCAACCACTTGATGCAAGTGTGATTCATACATTGGTAGAATTATATTCTGATTGACAGGATCATCGATCCACTGAACAGGTTTGCATATCCTCTATGGCTGGCGGAGAAATGAACCTTGGAGATAACAATCCGGTGGCTGATAAAGTGAGTGGGGTTTAAGTATCGGATCTCCGTTGTTCTGGTTTCAAAAATTGAGGTAACACGCTGTGCTCTGAGAAAGAGAAGTATACACGCAGGTTGACCTGCCTTGGAGTCTTTATGAAAGGGATTAGTATGAAAAATGCATCTCCGACGTGAACCTCACAGTAAAATATCGCTATACATTTCAAGCGATGCTGTGATTTATCTCATCGATAAGGTTTCCTTCTACAAAATCTCGTCGCTTCAAAGTCGCGTCCAAAATCTTGGTCCAACTTCGGTGTAATATCGGCGAATTTGTAACACGTACATTTGTTTCCCATATTTGTGACACACATATTTCTTTATATTACCATCAAAATATGTATTTTAATTAGTCACATTACCGAATTTGTGAACAGATCAGTATGACTCTGTTTCGTTCCGAAGTGATATTATATTTTCAGAACTATTGTCTTCATTAGAATGAGTGAATATGGAAAGCTGGGTCAGAAAATTAATGCCTGAGACCTGACGATAGGTCTTCGACCAGAATAGTTAATTTCCTTTCTTTCTCTCCTCCATTGTTACCTCACCTGCGTTTTCGTTTCTGTTTCAGATTCCCCATTCTAAAGGTTACCTTGGTTAGATTGGGTTTTCGGGGAAATAAACAGTTTATATCAGAGGAGTTTCCCCTCAATATTATACAGGAAACGATCTTCAACCTCCAGTGTGGCGTATTTTGTATTTTCACATCTATTCTGATAAAATTGCATGAATATGCATCAAGTGAAAATTGGATAATATAGCAGTTACTTTTATTTCTGCACAGCTCAGGGAACTTATCATTTAATCTATCATCAGCACCCCGGCAGAAGTCTCACAGATCAGAGATACAGATTATTTAGACATACACCGCAGATCAGCACGGTTGCTTCTGGCTCAGGGATCCATGCCCGCCAGCAATCCGGCATTCCCCAAACTCATCACAGAATAAATTACAACTACCAATTAACATGCTCACAGTGAGAATTTTAGACTGTGGGAGGAAAGGAAGCACACGGAGAAAGTCCATGCATATGAGCTTTCTTACGAAGGACACCGGACTCCGATGCCCCGAGCAGTCGCAGTTTCGTGCTAAAAGTACTCTATCGCCGTTAAATGTATGCGTGCATTTTCAAGTGTTTGATAGTGTTAACAATGACTTATGGTTTCTTCAAAATGTGAATGTGTTTCAGGTACTTTACGAGAATATCTACAGTACACGTGCATTAAATAAATTAAAAGACTTTTGAAGTTTTTTTAGGCCTACGTAATTAGATAATGAAACCTTACCAAGAAGAAAATGTTGATGTTCAAGCCGAAGTAGTTTCCTCTGCCGCTCAATACTGTTCCGTCATTTCGCACGTCAGAAGGTTTCTTAATTTGAAAATGGGGCTCTCGTTTTACCATATCGTCCCGGAGTGCAAATGACTCTATCTGATTGTTGAATTTCATTTTTCAAGTTTGTTTGTAAACATTGCAAGAAGCTGTACATTTTTCTCTTATTGCAACATGCGTCTTTTTCTTTTATCGAACAGTACCTCTTTTTGAATTACGAACTCTCACCAGCCATATATTCCATTATATTTAACCAAAAAGCAGAGTCTAAAATGAAAAGTACAGCCACCTTTCCGATAACCTAGAAGATTTAAAAACAACACTCTGGGCTAGTTGTCCGGTTCCGACAGCCATAAACAATGGTCGATTTATTTTTCTTTTTAGTTTTATCTAAACTTAATATATGTTGCTTGCCACTTTATGCCAATTTCTTAAATACCGACTATTTGCCATTTTAATGCATATGCAATTATTACATTAGCTTCTAAATCTGTTTTACTGAGATTAAATAATAATCAGTAATGCTCGGTTTTCCAACAATACTTACTGACTTACTGACCATGACGCCACAAGAGAAGCAAGGAGGGTTCTCCATCTACGTCTGCACATTCCTTCGCATACAGATATAGAAGGATTCTTCATTGCGGTTTTCATAACACCTTTTAGAAAGTCAGCAAAGTTAGGACCAGGAAGACCGGTGGACCACTGTTAACCTGGTCAATACCCTTTGAACTATGACCCTCCCAAGATACAGGGCACAAGCCAACATGGCTTCCAAATCAATATGGCACGCAAGCCTCTAAACCCTATAATAAGGTTATGATCGTTTGGGAAATGTTTCCACATTACTGGATATAAAATAGTAAGTATATCGTTTATATTAAAACCTATAAGACGGTTAAAAGTCCCATTTCGCATGACCATATCCAAAACGGAGAGAACCTAGTTCACATTCTCCAGGCACAGCGGTCCACATTTCCTTCTCGAGCAGCATGCCATTTGACCAACGCTGAAAAGTAAGTTTATCCGCTCCGACAGCAGCCCGATACCCAGCGATCAAAAGGCAGTCTTCTCTCTCCGGAGCAGAACAGTTTCACCAGCAATCAAAAGGCAGGCAGCCGGCGCTAACCGTCCGTATTCGCCTCGATGGTTCAATCTCTCTCGTCACTTTAATCGGCGAACGAGGAAGATCTTAATCGGCGAAGTGAATTCGAACATCGTTTTGCGCTCGACCTGCAGCCTTATCGCCACGACACGCTACCACTGTCTCCCGGAATAAGAGAATGCAGAGCGATGAAACACCATGACGATCTCCAAAGTGCATCACAAGTTCCACCAGTTTCAGAATCAAGGCGAAAAGCAATTGTAAAGGACATAAAAGAACATACTTAGCTTCATGATCTATCCAGAGATGTCAACCAAAGTGTATCCTCGGTGCTGTAGGTTATTATGTAACAAAAACTTCGAATATCCCAATTGATGCTGCATCAGCATAACACTGTCAGGCTATAAATAGAATTCACCAATGCTGTCGCCACTGTTACAAACTTAAGTCTTTCTATTTAAATTCTTCCTATCCCCTCCCCTGAACTGCTCTCTGTGTCTCCACAAACACGAAATTAAATTTCTGCTTTACTATTTTTACCTTAACTCCTCAGACTCCTGCAATAGAAACGACATCACTAGATTCTTCTACTTGCTCAGTCATGGGAATCGTTTCTACAGATGCTGGATCTGACCCCTCACAATCAAAACACATGTGGAGCTGTTTCAATACCAAGGAAATACCTCAGTCAGTGAAAGTTCATTGCTCAATGCAAAAAAAATACTTTGAGACTTTTGTCATCACTTCCGATATTTCCACGACATTTCTCACTTTTCCCTCAGCCTGACTGGCCAATTTACATGTCCGTTGCATGCATGCTTGCTGCCCTCAGTTGCCGCCAGCATTTTGATAGTGAGCTATGTAAAGCAGATTATCACATAATACGCCAAAGGCCTATCAGTGTACTAGATATACATAGCATTCCTGTTGGAAATAACCGTCCACAACTCGCGGTCTGGATGGGCGACACAGCCCAGCAAGAAGTATATCCCCTTGTATTTTATTTTCGTTCTCTTTTCGCTTCTACCATCGTGTCAAAGGTGTAGCATCCTTAGGATCCGCTCAAACGGGTTCAAGAAGTTATTGCTGTACGACCATCAGGAACATTATCAGCGTGGACAACGTTATGCACCTCAACTCTGTACAGATTGCAGAATGTACAAACTCACTTTCAAGGACCTTGCAAATCCATAGGATCATAGTGTGATGTTGAGGAGTAATAGCTGTTTATCTACCTGGTGGTGTGAATCATGAGGGTCATGTGGTAATGACAACAGCTGATTTCATGGGTGTTATCATTGGCGTTCTACAAGAGCGGATCAATAAATATTACGGTTTTGCCAATGCTCTGTTCATCTCTCCGATTTGTGATACGACGCTTGCGTTTCGGCTCGCACTTCTGGACAGTTCTGTATGGCTGACGGTGGCTTTCACATTTGATTGATGTGTTGCAAAGGCTGCAGAAGCGAGTTTGCACCGGGAGGACGCCGATTACAATGGTAGTGATTGTGGGCATAGGAGGATTTCTAAAGGTATTCTCCATTTCTCTTTGCAGCAGCAACTTTCGCGGTTATTGACAATGTTCCATGGCGCTGTATTCTCAGTGCAGATTACGTTACTTCACCAGTGTGAGTAGTTTATCAGATGTTTAATAGGACCATGACGCCATTATTCCCAATCGGTTTAATTCTGTTATTCAATGCTTAAACAGTCAGATATGTTATCGGAACAAACAGAGTCCGCCGAGGTCTCCGGAACAGCAATGACAATTTTATTTATTGCGGATCACCTTTATAGTCTCTACTATGATCAGGCAATCTCTGAATTAATTTTACACAGACAGATATCTTAATTCGCCGTCGTTTATCTTGCAGGAGTTTCGGTGCATGTTGCAATTTCACTGCACCTGCACCAACACGTGTATCTACACCCTGTCCCAGAGGAAATTCAGGGGAGAGGTGAAGAAAGGTGAACCGTCTCCAGTGTCAGCACATGTTTTCCAACATAAAGCAGCATATACTTTCAAAGATAAACCTCCTGAGAATATTCGTATTAAGGCCTCACCAGTGTGTTATAAAGCCTCGAAATTACAACCTTGCTTTTTCTTTTTAATACTCTTGGGGTGAATGCTAACATCGCATTTGCATTGCTCACAACCGACTCAATCTGCAAATTAACCATCAGGTAATTCTGCACAAGGACTGAATGTCCCTTTGCGCCTCCGATTTTTGAATTTCCTTTCCGTATTTCTGCTAGCAAAATGCATGACCACACACTTCCCGACACTATATTCCATCTGCTACACTTTACCCATTTTCCTAATCTCTAAACCTTCTGTAGCCTCTCTACTTCCTCAAAACTACCTATCCCTCCACCTATCTTCGTAGCGTCCGCAAGGTTTTCAACAAAGCCATCAATTACTTCATCCAACTTCTTTACATAAATAATGAAACAATAAGCAGTTGCACACGCGAGCAACTATGGAACACCACGAGCCACGATCAACCAACCAGAAAAGGCTCCCTTTATTTCTACATTTTCCCTCCTGCCAATAACCCTCAGCTTCATCCAAGAAAAAAATCTTTCCAGTAATACCATAGGCTCATAGTTTGGTAACCAGCTTCAGGTGTGGCATTTATCTTCTGAAAATGCAAGAACATTTCTCCTTTTCTTCTTTTCTCCAACCGATTCTCCTTTGCCTGTCCTGCTTCGAACTTATTCAAAGAAATCCAAATGTTTGTCAGGCAAGATTTTGCCTTGAGTAATCAATGCTGACTATGGCTTCTTTTATCATTTGCCTCCAAGTACTCTGACACCTCATCATTATCAAACGACTCACCACTTCTCAACGACTGTAGTCAGTCCATCTGGCATTTAATATCCTCACTTCGGTCTCTCTCCTTTCCCAAGCAGTGGAGTCACACTTGCAATGTTCCAGTGTTCCAGAACGATTCTTGAATATATATATATATTTTTTGTTTTCCTGAAAGATCATTACAAATGCCTCTTAGATCTCACCAGCTACCTCTTTAAGAACCCTGGGCTGTACTCTATCGGGTCCAGGTGACTTATCTACTTTTCTGATGCCATTCTCTGTATCAACGGCATCTTCACACACTTATGACTTCTTACAGCCTAGAAGGTCGACGCACTGCTGCAGTATTCCACAGTGATTACTGATGTAAAACACTTATTCAGTGCGTCGGTCATTTCCTTGTCTCCACTACGATTAACTAGCAGCGTTTTCCAGCGGTCCGATATTCACTCTCGGGTCTCCTTCCCACTTAATATACCTAAAGATGTTACTGTATCCGTTTAAACATTACTTTCCTTTTCCATTTTTGTCCTTACCAATCATCTAACCCTACTATGTGTGCTGCATTATAATTCATCCATTTAACTTTAATGTTAGCCATAACTTCACTTATTAACCACAATTGTGTGATTTTGCCATTAGAATATCTCTTCCCCTTTGGAGTGTGTACATCCTCTGCTTCCGAATTGCTTCCAGAATTTCTGGCAATTGCTGCTCTACCGTTATCTCAATCAGTGTTCTTCTGCAGTAATTTCTGGTCAACTCCTCTCTCCTGCCTCTGTAATTCCCGTACTTCTGTGTTATGCTGATACATCCGACCTCAGCTTCTACTTCTCAAATTTCAATGCGAACTCCATCATATTATAATCACTTTTTCTGAAGGGTTCTTCTACTCTCTGAACACCTCATCCAAAACAGTTGGTCTCCGAGTCGCCACAGACATGAACTGCTCTAAAAACTATCTTGGAGGCATTCTAGAAATCTCACCTCTTGGGATCCAACAACAGCTTACTACTGCATGGGTGTCTGGATATAACTCCCATTAGGGTATTTTTACACTTGCAATTCCTTACCCACAACTATTGAACACCTTTCGAAGCTATGCGACCCCTTTCAAATCACTTGACTTCATTTTTTTTTGCCAGTAGCTCTCTAGGCCATACCTTCTACCTGTACTTTCGAAATGATGTGTATACAAACTTTTGTACATGGGCATTAGCCTCCCAGCTATAAGCTTCTCTGAGTCACGATTTAGTGATCCGCACAACGTCATACCTGCCAATCTATAACTGTGCCTCAAGTTCATCTAACCGTATTCCGTGTACTGCGTGCATTGAAACAAAGTACCTTCAGTCCTTTGTCAAAGTTCGATATGCCTTGCCGAATCTGCGCAAACTGCTGGAGTAGTGGAAACGTTGCCATGCTCTCTTGGTAATTACACTGACCTGCTGGGGGCAGGACAGCTTCTCGGAAAAAATAACAGCGGGGAATGCAATATTCCTGATCGTCTCAGTCACAAAGGAAACGCTGGTATAATAGGGGGCTAGCTACATAACTGTGTGGTGCACCCGTGCTGATGGAAATCATGCAGGAGACGCTGTTGCAAAACCGAACTGATGGGCTCCGTGAAAATGACAATATTTCATGGTAAGACAGGGAAGTGACCGATAATTTTCACTTATATAAGATTTATAACGTGATATATGGGCATAATTACGTAATTTGGCCCATCCAGCCAGTTTCGCTATATCATCATTGCTGAACTATTTCCCTCTCAGCCCCAAACTCCTGCATTCTCCCCGTATCCATTCATGCCCTGACTACCTCTGCCTTGCCCATACACGAGGTGTTGGATACGGATTTCACAAATTCAACACTCTCTTGCCTTCTGCTCCTTTCTAAAAGGACGACCTTCTCTTCTGAGGATGTGTCCTCTGGCCGTATACTCTTGCAATATAGGTAACAGCCTCTCCACCTCCACTTCAGCTTTGTTGGTTACACAGATTCAGCTTTGTCTTGTTTGCTTGTTATTTGTTTAAACAACTTTAACAAATTCTTCAGGCCTAATCTTTCCTGGAACAATGAAGCTGATACGATTTATTTCATCATGTGACTCCAAGCATCCCGATACCACATCTTTAATAATCCAGTCGAATATCTTCCCAACCGTTGAGGTCAGATCAACTGGCATATAATTTCCATTCTTCTGTCTCTCTCCTTTCTTGAAGAGTGGGGTGACATCTGCAATTTTCTACTGTCCCCGTATCTAGAGATTCTTGAAAAATCATGACTAATTCATCTACAATCTCTTTGGACATCTCCTTCAGACCCCAGAGCTGAGCACCATCTGGTCCAGGTAACGTATTAACATTCAGATCCCAAGAGTCCTCTCCGTAGTATTGACAGATTCACGTATTCCTGAACCCCTGGCACTCCCGAACTTGTGGCAAGCTGCTAGTGTCTTCCACAGTGAATACGTGCAAGAAACTGAGACAGTTCGTCCGGCATTTTCTTCTCTCACATTGCATCCTGTTTGGCATCTTTCCAGCGGTCTGATAAGCACTCGCCCGTCTCTTTTAAACTTTATGTATCTCAAGAAACATATGGTATCCATCTGAATATGATTGGCTTGCTTACTTTCGCATTCCATCTTTCCTTCCATAATGCTTTTTTGTGCCTATTAAAGGTTTTTAAAAGCTTTCCAATCCTCTAACATCCCACGAATGCTTGCTCTATTACAGGGCCCACTTTCGGTTTTCTGTTGACATTGACTTCTTGTTATCCATGCTTCTGTTACCTCGCCATTAGCACACTTCTTTTTTTTTCTTGAGATTTACAAATCTTGAACCTTTCGAATTACTTCCAGAAGTTCCAGCCATTGCTGCTCTTCTGTTACCCCTATCAGTGTTATTTTCCAATCAGTTCATGCAAATCTCTCTCTAATGCCGTTGTAATTGGCTTTCCTCCATCGCAATATTCACACATCTGACTTTAGGATCTCCTTCTCAAATTTCAGTGTGAATTGTGTCATATTATGATCACATTTCCATCAGTGGTCTTTCTTTATCTTAAGCTCTCGAATCAAGTCCCCTTCATTGCACCGCACCCAATCCAAAATAACTGCTCCGCTGGTGGGCCCAACGTAAGCTGCTCTAAAGAGCCTGCTTGCAGGTATGCTAGAAATTCCCGCATTTGGAATCCAACACCATTAAGATTTTCCCAATCTACCTGCATGTTGAAATTCCCTATGACAATTGCAACACTACACTTTTAGCCTGTATTTTGTATCTCCTGTTATAATTTGTTGACCTCAATCTTACTACTCTTTGGAAGTCTGTAAATAACTTCCAAGAGGAACTTCTAACCATTGCAGATCCTTAGCTCTACCCAAAAATATTCAACACCTTCCGACCCGAGGTCACCTCTTTCAAACGATGTGATTTCCCTTTTTTTTTTTTTAACCATAGCGCCATTGCACCCCTTCTGCCTGTCCTTTCGGGGAAATGTGTATCCTTGGACGTTAACCTCCCAGCTATATTTTCTTTGAGTCACGATTTATTGACAGCCACAACTTCATAGCTGCTAATCTGTCACCGTGCTGCAATTCATTCACCTTGTTTGATTAACATCTACTGCGAGCATTCAAACAAAGGACCTTTAGCCCTGTTTTCACCCTCTTCGCTTTTGTCCTCCTTTTATATTGCAACTTATCCTATTGACTGCAATTTTGATCTATCATCAGCCTCTGTTTGCTGGGAGAGCCTCTCTTGATAAACCAGCTACTTCATGCCCAACACTGTAACACTTGTTCTCATCCACTGTCAAGTTAGTTTACTTAATTGAAATACTAATGAAAATTACTTTATTAATTTAATCGTGTTAAATTGCTGTGTTAACTACTATAAAATTACACATATTTGGAAGTGATAATAAAGTTAAACATATTTTCTCCAATAATCTTATCTGATAAACATCCTTACTTTTGTGTCATAGAGAAGGAATGTGGGACGTTCTCATTCGGAATCGTAAATAAACAGATTGTTTTAAAATGTGTTCTGTTGTGATTTCCCTGATGGGCGCATCCATTGCGCTAACACAATGTATCGAAATAGCTCAGGAGAAATGTTTGGACACTGGGCTGTCTCTGATGTGACTAATAAGCTGCTAAGATTAGTTTGGAGATTGCTTTATAAAAGCTTTCAATTCCATTATCAGTAGCTTTCGGCAGTAGAAGCTTTTTAATCGGATCGTCACGGCAAACAGAGAATGGAATATCCAGCAATTTACTACATAGAGAGTGTTTATTATCCTGTACTGACCGCTATCGGTATCCCTCGTAAGTAACTGACTGGAGAATGTCTGTAATTATTTATTGCTCTATCTGCTGCTCTCTATTATATTCGCCTTTAAAACCATGATACATAGTTATTGCCTGATGAGGGATTTCGATCTTATCAGGTTTGAAATATATTCTTCTTTCTTCTTTCTTCCGTTCCTTATGGCTGTTTTCCTGGTCAACTGCAACAACCGAATTAGCACAAATATTCAAAGGTTTTATATACTTCAAATATATATATAATGTCAGAGAAATTTACATCCTGAAATGCTTTTTTTTCGCAACCATCCACGAAACAGAGGAATGCTCCAAAAGAATGAATGACAATTAAATGTTACAACCACAAAGTTGCCGCCCCAGCTTCCCTTCCTCCCCCGCATAAGCGGCAGCAAGCAACGATCCCTCTGCCCCCACCAGCAAAAAAAGCATCGGCGTCCACCACCGAACTCTCAAGCGTGAGCAAAGCGAGGGGGGAGGCATAACAAACAGCTCGCTGATTTACAATGTTAAAAGTCTGTGGCGTTGTTGTTCCGAGCTCTGATCCGAAAGATCTCCGGCCTCTGGGCACACAGCCTTAGATCTTCCATCACCCACGACACACCGATCCAGACCCACGAGGTCTCGGCACTCCGAAGGCGAGCAGAGCTCTCAGATCGAGCACTTGGCGTGCCGAGTAACTGCCCGAAAGCTGGTCCCCTTCCCACAAAGAACCGTATTCAGCGTGCAAATCCAGGTCGGGGTCAAAAGAACGCTGAAAGGGAAAATAGAGAAATTACAGTTGGAACTGGAGCGGTTTCCAAAGATGCAAGCAAACGAGTCGACGTTAGACGCCATTAATCCTCTTAAGCTCCTAAGCTGTAGATGTATTTCTAGCGATTTACCTTGCCCGACCATCATGCAACAACTGAGGATTCGTTTTCAACATAATTGTTTTAATATATTTTCAGTTGCAACAGTAACCGAAGATAATATGACCGTTCCTTTTCCCTTTTTGGACTTGTTTTTTTTTACTTCTCTCATCTTAATTTGAACTCTGCGCGTTCCTGTACTCACATGTGCGACATCACAAGAAACGGTGTATCTAGGCCCACGAAATACCCACTCTCAAAGCTCCCTTCGGCTTTATCAGCTACAAAGCTAGAACCAGTCCAAATGGCTGCGTCGATCAGCCGCGCTCTCTTAAATGTGCCATGGAGTCCCGTTGCCAACAGCTGGAGATTTACCGACTCAACTTTTATTCAGATCCTCCCTGGAATCAGAAGGATAATTTTCCTTCAGTCAGTAAACAATTTTATATAAATCCAGTAAAATTGATCGGCTTTTGTGCGCTTGAAACTAACTCTTCCGTACTTCCTTCCAGTTAATTTGATGGCTATTGTGATCCTTTGTCGTGGAAAATGCGGACTCTCCAAATGCATCACCCGCTACCTGGTGGCAATGGCATCAGCTGATTTACTGGGTGTTATCATCGGTGTTATATTGGAGCGGATCAATCATATTTACGTTTATGCGAGATTTTTGTTCATCACTCCGATTTGTGCTACGTCAGCTGTCTTTAGGCTCGCAGCCATGGACTGTTCTGTCTGGCTGACAGTGACTTTCACATTTGATCGATGTATTGCAATTTGTAGCCAAAACCTGCGTGAACGATTTTGCACTGTGAAGACGGCGACGATAGTGGTGGTGATTGTGGGCTTAGGGAGTTGTCTAAGGTGTTCGCCATTTTACTTTTCAGTGGATCATTCCGCGATTAATAATAACTTTCCATGGCGATGTACTGGCAGTGCAGATTACTTTACTTCACCAGTGTGGAAGGCTTACCAGATGTTTAATACTATTACTACACCTTTATTGCCAATCGGTTTAATTCTATTGTTCAATGTTTTAACAGTCAGTCACATCATAGCGGCAAACAGAGTCCGCCGAGGACTCCGGAGCAGCAATGACAATAAGAAGGATTCAGAGGTGGAGAACCGGAGAAAGTCAATGATTTTGCTGTTCGCTCTATCAGCCAATTTCATTTTATTGTGGATCCCGTTTATAGTCTCTACTATGATCTGGCAAGCTCAAAATTACCGTTATACGGACAGATACCTTAACTCGCCGAGGTTTATCCTGCAGGAGTTTGGGTTTATGTTGCAATTTCTCTGCACCTGCACCAACACGTGTATCTACACACTGTCCCAGAGGAAATTTAGGGAAGAGATGAAGGAAAGAGTGAAACATCTGGTCACATTGAATGGCCGACTTTGTAGATAATCGGAAGATGCATTGTACGCTTTGTTATAATTTTTTGAACTATTTGTTGCTCTGATCAATATAACATAAATTAGCATCGTCAGCAGCTTCAAGTTTGGAAGCGTGCTTTTCCATCAATGGCAGCCAGGTGACCCTCCTGAAGTGTCCCAAATAATAAACTATTGCCCATGGCAGTCTTACATCCGCAGAATTACATTTAAAATGATAGGATTAATACCGAAATCTGGCCAACGAACCACTTGATGCAAGTGTGATTCATACATTGGTAGAATTATATTCTGATTGACAGGATCATCGATCCACTGAACACGCTTGCATATCCTCTATGGCTGGCGGAGAAATGAACCTTGGACATAACAATCCGGTGGCTGATAAAGTGAGTGGGGTTTAAGTATCGGATCTCCGTTGTTCTGGTTTCAAAAATTGAGGTAACACGCTGTTCTCTGAGAAAGAGAAGTATACACGCAGGTTGACCTGCCTTGGAGTCTTTATGAAAGGGATTAGTATGAAAAATGCATCTCCGACGTGAACCTCACAGTAAAACATCGCTATACATTTCAAGCGATGCTGTGATTTATCTCATCGATAAGGTTTCCTTCTACAAATCTAGTCGCGTCAAAGGCAAGTTTTATATCCAAAATCATGGTCCAACTTCGGTGTAATATCGGCGTATTTGTAACACGTACATTTGTTTCCCATATTTGTGACAAATATATTTCTTTATATTACCATCAAAATATGTATTTTAATTTGTCACATTACCGAATTTGTGAACAGATCGGTATGACTCTGTTTCGTACCGAGGTGATATTATAATTTCAGAACTATTGTCTTCATTAGAATGAGTGAATATGGAAATCTGGGTCAGAAAATTAATGCCTGAGACCTGACGATAGGTCTTCGACCAGAATAGTTAATTTCCTTTCTTTCTCTCCTCCATTGTTACCTCACCTGCGTTTTCGTTTCTGTTTCAGATTCCCCATTCTAAAGGTTACCTTGGTTAGATTGGGTTTTCGGGGAAATAAACAGTTTATATCAGAGGAGTTTCCCCACAATATTATACAGGGAACGATCTTCAACCTCCAGTGTGGCGTATTTTGTATTTTCACATCTATTCTGATAAAATTGCATGAATATGCATGAAGTGAAAATTGGATAATATAGCAGTTACTTTTATTTCTGCACAGCTCAGGGAAGTTATCATTTAATCTATCATCAGCACCCCGGCAGAAGTCTCACAGATCAGAGATACAGATTATTTAGACATACACCGCAGATCAGCACGTTTGCTTCTGGCTCAGGGATCCATGCCCGCCAGCAATCCGGCATTCCCCAAACTCATCACAGAATAAATTACAACTACCAATTAACATGTTCACAGTGAGAATTTTAGACTGTGGGAGGAAAGGAAGCACACGGAGAAAGTCCATCCATATGAGCTTTCTTACGAAGGACACCGGACTCCGATGCCCCGAGTAGTCGCAGTTTCGTGCTAACAGTACTCTATCGCCGTTAAATGTATGTGTGCATTTTCAAGCGTTTGATAGTGTTAACAATGACTTATGGTTTCTTCAAAATGTGAATGTATATCAGGTACTTTACGAGAATATCTACAGTACACGTGCATTAGTTAAATATATCAAAAGACTTTTGAAGTTTTTTTAGGCCTACGTAGTTAGATAATGAAACCTTACCAAGAAGAAAATGTTTATGTTCAAGCCGAAGTAGTTTCCTCTGCCGCTCAATACTGTTCCGTCATTTCACACGTCAGAAGGTTTCTTAATTTGAAAATGGGGCTCTCGTTTTACCATATCGCCCCGGAGTGCAAATGACTCTATCTGATTGTTGAATTTCATTTTTCAAGTTTGTTTGTAAACATTGCAAGAGGCTGTACATTTTTCTCTTATTGCAACATGCGTCTTTTTCTTTTATCGAACAGTACCTCTTTTTGAATTACGAACTCTCACCAGCCATATATTCCATTATATTTAACCAAAAAGCAGAGTCTAAAATGAAACGTACAGCCACCTTTCCGATAACCTAGAAGATTTAAAAACAACACTCTGGGCTAGTTGTCCGGATCCGACAGCCATAAACAATGGCCGATTTATTTTTCTTTTTAGTTTTATCTAAACTTAATATATGTTGCTTGCCACTTTATGCCAATTTCTTAAATACGGACTATTAGTCATTTTAATGCATATGCAATTATTACATTAGCTTCTAAATCTGTTTTACTGAGATTAAATAATAATCAGTAATGCTCGGTTTTCCAACAATACTTACTGACTTACTGACCATGACGCCACAAGAGAAGCAAGGAGGGTTCTCCATCTACGTCTGCACATTCCTTCGCATACAGATATAGAAGGATTCGTCATTGCGGTTTTCATAACACCTTTTAGAAAGTCAGCAAAGTTAGGACCAGGAAGACCGGTGGACCACTGTTAACCTGGTCAATACCCTTTGAACTATGACGCTCCCAAGATACAGGGCACAAGCCAAAATGGCTTCCAAATCAATGTGGCACGCAAGTCTCTAAACCCTATAATAAGGTTATGGTCGTTTGGGAAATGTTTCCACATTACTGGATATAAAATAGTATGTATCTCGTTTTCTCTACAGATGCTTTTAACTCGATCATCCAAAATCCCTCCTCCACATGGTTACAGCTAACTTTCAAATGTTCAAAGGTTCGAAGGTTAACTTAACATCAAAGTGTACAACTCTGAAATGATAGTTCTCGAGACATCGACGAAACAGAGAAAGAAAAGAGCAGAATCACGATCGTCAACCCCCCAAATCCTTCCTACCCGCACGAAAAAAAAAGATCAAAAACCGAACAGGGACAAAAAACCCGTCTCCCAGGGACAAAATAACGAGAAAGGCCGGGTGAAAAACTTATTATATTAAAACCTATAAGACTGTTAAAAGTCCCATTTCGCATGTCCATATCCAAAACGGAGAGAACCTAGTTCACATTCTCCAGGCACAGCGGTCCACATTTCCTTCTCGAGCAGCATGCCATTTGGCCAACGCTGAACAGTAAGTTTATGCGCTCCGACAGCAGCCCGATACCCAGCGATCAAAAGGCAGTCTTCTCTCTCCGGAGCAGAACAGTTTCACCAGCAATCAAAAGGCAGGCAGCCGGCGCTAACCGTCCGTATTCGCCTCGATGGTTCAATCTCTCTCGTCACTTTAATCGGCGAACGAGGAAGACTTTAATCGGCGAAGAGAATTCGAACATCGTTTTGCGCTCGACCTGCAGCCTTCTCGCCACGACACGCTACCACTGAATCCCGGAATAAGAGACTGCAGAGCGCTGAAACACCATGACGATCTCCAAAGTGCATCAACTGTTCCAACAGTTTCAGAATCAAATTCAAGGCGAAAAGCAATTGTAAAGGACATAAAAGAACATACTCAGCTTCATGATCTCTCCAGAGATGTCAACCAAAGTGCATCCTCGGTGCTGTAGGTTATTATGTAACAAAGACTTCGAATATCTCAAATGATGCTGCATCAGCATAACACTGTCAGGCTATAAATAGAATTCACCAATGCTGTCGCCACTATTACAAACTTAAGTCTTTCTGTTTAAATTCTTCCTATCCCCTCCCCTGAACTACTCTCAGAGTCTCCACAAACACGAAATTAAAATTTCTGCTTTACTATTTTTACCTTAACTCCTCAGCCTCCTGCAATAGAAACGACATCACTAGATTCTTCCATGGGAATTCTCATTCATGGGAATCGTTTCTACAGATGCTGGATCTGACCCCTCACAATCAAAACACATGTGGAGCTGTTTCATTACCAAGGAAATACCTCAGTCAGTGAAAGTTCATTGCTCAATGCAAAAAAAAAAACTTTGAGACTTTTGTCATCACTTCCGATATTTCCACTACATTTCTCACTTTTCCCTCAGCCTGACTGGCCAATTTACATGTCCGTTGCATGCATGCTTGCTGCCCTCAGTTGCCGCCAGCATTTTGATAGTGAGCTATGTAAAGCAGATTATCACATAATAAGCCAAAGGCCTATCAGTGTACTAGATATACATGGCATTCCTGTTGGAAATAACCGTCCAAAACTCGCCGTCTGGATGGGCCACACAGCCCAGCAAGAAACATATCCCCTTGTATTTTATTTTCGTTCTCTTTTCGCTTCTACCGTCGTGTCAAAGGTGTAGCATCCTTAGGTTCCGCTAAAAACGGGTTCAAGAAGTTATTGCTGTACGACCATCAGGAACATTATCAGCGTGGACAACGTTATGCACCTCAACTCCGTACAGATTGCAGAATGTACGAACTCACTTTCAAGGACCTTGCAAATCCATAAGATCATAGTGTGATGTTGAGGAGTAATAGCTGTTTATCTACCTGGTGGTGTGAATCATGAGGGTCATGTGGTAATGACAACAGCTGATTTCATGGGTGTTATGATTGGCGTTCTACAAGAGTGGATCAATAAATATTACGGTTTTGCCAATGCTCTGTTCATCTCTCCGATTTGTGATACGACGCTTGCGTTTCGGCTCGCACTTCTGGACAGTTCTGTATGGCTGACGGTGGCTTTCACATTTGATTGATGTGTTGCAAAGGCTGCAAAAGCGAGTTTGTACCGGTAGGACGCCGATTACAATGGTTGTGGTTGTGGGCATAGGAGGTTTTCTAAGGTATTCTCCATTTCTCTTTGCAGCAGCAACTTTCGCGGTTATTGACAATGTTCCATGGCGCTGTATTCTCAGTGCAGATTACGTTACTTCACCAGTGTGAGCAGCTTATTAGATGTTTAATAGGACCATGACGCCATTATTCCCAATCGGTTTAATTCTGTTATTCAATGCTTAAACAGTCAGACATGTTATCGGAACAAACAGAGTCCGCCGAGGACTCCGGAACAGCAATGACAATTTTATTTATTGCGGATCACCTTTATAGTCTCTACTATGATCAGGCAATCTCTGAATTGCTTTTACACAGACAGATATCTTAATTCGCCGTCGTTTATCTTGCAGGAGTTTGGGTGCATGCTGCAATTTCTCTGCACCTGCACCAACACGTGTATCTACACCCTGTCCCAGAGGAAATTCAGGGGAGAGGTGAAGAAAGGTGAACCGCCTCCAGTGTCAGCACATGTTTTCCAACATAAAGCAGCATATACTTTCAAAGATAAACCTCCTGAGAATATTCGTATTAAGGCCTCACCAGTGTGTTATAAAGCCTCGAAATTACAACCTTGCTTTTTCTTTTTAATACTCTTGGGGTGAATGCTAACATCGCATTTGCGTTGCTCACAACCGACTCAATCTGCAAATTAATCTTCAGGTAATTCTGCAGAAGGACTGAATGTCCCTTTGCGCCTCCGATTTTTGAATTTCCTTTCCGTTTATTTCTGCTAGCAAAATGCATGACCACACACTTCCCGACACTATATTCCATCTGCTACACTTTACCCATTTTCCTAATCCCTAAACCTTCTGTAGCCTCTCTACTTCCTCAAAACTACCTATCCCTCCACCTATCTTCGTAGCGTCCGCAAGGCTTTCAACAAAGCCATCAACTACTTCATCCAAGTTCTTTACATAAATAATGAAACAATAAGCAGTTGCACACGTGAGCAACTATGGAACACCACCATCAACCAACCAGAAAAGGCTCCCTTTATTTCTACATTTTCCCTCCTGCCAATAACCCTCAGCTTAATCCAAGAAAAAAATCTTTCCAGTAATACCATAGGCTCATAGTTTGGTAACCAGCTTCAGGTGTGGCATTTATCTTCTGAAAATGCAAGAACATTTCTCCCTTTCTTCTTTTCTCCAACCGATTCGCCTTTGCCTGTCCTGCTTCGAACTTATTGAAAGAAATCCAAATGTTTGTCAGGCAAAATTTTGCCTTGAGTAATCAATGCTGACTATGGCTTCTTTTATCATTTGCCTCCAAGTACTCTGACACCTCATCATTATCAAACGACCCACCACTTCTCAACGACAGTGGTCAGTCCATCTGGCCTTTAATTTCTTCCCTTCGGTCTCTCTCCTTTCCCGAGCTGTGGAGTCACACTTGCAATGTTCCAGTGTTCCAGAACGATTCTTGAATACATATATATATATTTGTTTTCCTGAAAGATCATTACAAATGCCTCAACGATCTCACCAGCTACCTCTTTAAGAACCCTGGGCTGTACTCTATCGGATCCAGGTGACTTATCTACTTTTCTGATGACATTCTCTGTATCAACGGCATCTTCACACACTTATGACTTCTTACAGCCTAGAAGGTCGACGCACTGCTGCAGTATTCCACAGTGATTACTGATGTAAAACACTTATTCAGTTCGTCCGTCATTTCCTTGTCTCCACTACGATTAACTAGCAGCGTTTTCCAGCAATCCGATATTCACTCTCGGGTCTCTTTTCCACTTAATATACCTAAAGATGTTACTGTATCCGTTTAAACATTACTTTCCTTTTCCATTTTTGTCCTTACCAATTATCTAACCCTGCTATCTGTGCTGCATTATAATTCATCCATTTAACTTTAATGTTAGCCATAACTTCACTTGTTAACCACAATTGTGTGATTTTGCCATTAGAATATCTCTTCCCCTTTGGAGTGTGTACATCCTCTGCCTCCGAATTGCTTCCAGAATTTCTGGCAATTGTTGCTCTACCGTTATCTCAATCAGTGTTCTTCTGCAGTAATTTCTGGTCAACTCCTCTCTCCTACCTCTGTAATTCCCGTACTTCTGTGTTATGCTGATACATCTGACCTCATCTTCTACTTCTCAAATTTTAATGCGAACTCCATCATATTATAATCACTTTTTCTGAAGGGTTCTTCTACTTTAAGCTCTCTGAACACCTCATCCAAAACAGTTGGTCTCCGAGTCGCCTCAGACATGAACTGCTCTAAAAACCATCTTGGAGGCATTCTAGAAATCTCACCTCTTGTGATCCAACAACAGCTTTATTTTTCTAATCTACCTGCCTTTATCATTCTCCCATGACTATTTTGATATTGTTCTTTTCGCAAGGTATAATTTTTTGACGTGTTTTACTTTGTAGACCCAATACTTACTACTGCATGGGGGTCTGGATATAACTCCCATTAGGGTATTTTTACACTTGCAATTCCTTGCCCACAACTATTTAACACCTTCCGACGCTATACGACCCCTTTCAAATCACTTGACTTTAGTTTTTTGCCAGTAGCTCTCTAGGCCATACTCTCTACCTGTACTTTCGCTATGATGTGTATACAAACTTTTGTACATGGACATTAGCCTCTCAGCTATAAGCTTCTTTGAATCACGATTTAGAGATACGCATAACGTCATACCTGCCAATCTGTAACTGTGCCTCAAGTTCATCTAATCGTATTCCGTGTACTGCGTGCATTGAAACAAAGTACCTTCAGTCCTTTGTCAAAGTTCGATATGCCTTGCCGAATCTGCGCAAACTGCTGGAGTAGTGGAAACGTTGCCATGCTCTCTTGGTAATTACACTGACCTGCTGGGCCCAGGACAGCTTCTCGGAAAAAATAACAGCGGGGAATGCAATATTCCTGATCCTCTCAGTCACAAACGAAACGCTGGTATAATAGGGGGCTAGCTACATAACTGTGTGGTGCACCCGTGCTGATGGAACTCATGCAGGAGACGCTGTTGCAAAACCGAACTGATGGGCTCCGTCAAAATGAAAATTTTTCATGGTAAGAAAGGGAAGGGACCGCGAATTTTCACTTTTATAAGATTTATAACGTGATATATGGGCATAATTACGTAATTTGGACCATCCAGCCAGTTTCGCTATTTCATCATTTCCCTCTCAGCCCCAAACTCCTGTCTTCTCCCCATATCCCGTCATGCCTAGACAACCTCTGCCTTGCCTCTACGCAAGGATACGGATTCCACAAATTCACCACTCTCTTGCCTTCAGCTCCGTTCTAAAAGGACGCCCTTCTCTTCTGAGGATGTGTCCTCTGGCCGCATACTCTTGCAATATAGGTAACAGCCTCTCCACCTCCACTTCAGCTTTATTGGTTACAAAGATTCAGCTTTGTCTTGTTTTGCTTGCTATTTCTTTAAACAATTTCAACACATTTTTCAGGCCTAATTTTTCCTGGAACAATGAAGCTGATACGATTTATTTCATCATGTGACTCCAGGTATCCCGATACCACATCTTTAATAATCCAGTCGAATATCTTCCCAACCGTTGAGGTCAGATCAACTGGCATATAATTTCCATTCTTCTGTCTCTCTCCTTTCTTGAAGAGCGAGATGACCTCTGCAATTTTCTGCTGTCCCCGTATCTAGAGATTCTTGAAAAATCATGAATAATTAATCCACAATCTCTTCGGACATCTCCTTCAGACCCCAGAGCTGAGCACCGTCTGGTCCAGGTAACGTATGAACATTCAGATCCCAAGAGTCCTCTCCGTAGTATTGACAGATTCACGTATTCCTGAACCCCTGGCACTCCCGAACTTGTGGCACGCTGCTAGTGTCTTCCACAGTGAATACGTGCAAGAAACTGAGACAGTTCGTCCGGGATTTTCTTCTCTCACATTGCAACCTGTTTGGCATCTTTCCCAGCGGTCTGATAAGCACTCGCCCGTCTCTTCTAAACTTTATGTATCTCCAGAAACATATGATATCCATCTGAATATGATTGGCTTGCTTACTTTCGCATTCCATCTTTCCTTCCATAATGCTTTTTTGTGCCTATTAAAGGTTTTTAAAAGCTTTCCTAAGCACTAACATCCCACGAATGCTTGCTCTATTACAGGGCCCTCTTTCGGTTTTCTGTTGACATTGACTTCTTGTTATCCACGGTTCTGTTACCTCGCCATTAGCACACTTCTTTTTTTTTCTTGGGATTTACAAATCCTGAACCTTTCGAATTGCCTCCAGAATTTCCAGCCATTGCTGCTCTTCTGTTACCCCTATCAGTGTTATTTTCCAATCAGTTCATGCAAATCTCTCCCTAATGCCTTTGTAATTGGCTTTCCTCCATCGCAATATTCACACATCTGACTTTAAGGTCTCCTTCTCAAATTTCAGTGTGAGTTGTGTCATATTATGATCACATTTCCATCAGTGGTCTTTCTTTATCTTAAGCTCTCGAATCAAGTCCCCGTCTTTGCACCGCACCCAATCCAAAATAACTGCTCAGCTCAGCTCTAAAGAGCCTGCTTGCAGGTATGCTAGAAATTCCCGCCTTTGGAATCCAACACCATTAAGATTTTCCCAATCTACCTGCATGTTGAAATTCCCTATGACAATTGCAACACGACCCTTTTAGCCTTTATTTTGTATATCCTGTTATAATTTGTTGACCTCAATCTTACTACTCTTTGGAAGTCTGTAAATAACTTCCAAGAGGAACTTCTAACCATTGCAGATCCTTAGCTCTACCCAAAACTATTCAACACCTTCCGACCCGAGGTCACCTCTTTCAAACGATGTGATTTCCCGTTTTTTTTAACCATAGCTCCATTGCACCCCTTCTGCCTGTTCTTTCGGGAAAATGTGTATCCTTGGACGTTACCCTCCCAGTCATATATTCTTTGTGTCACGATTTATTGATAGCCACAACTTCATAGCTGCTAATCTGTCACCGTGCTGCAATTCATCCACCTTGTTTGATTAACATAATTCCATCTACTGCGAGCATTCAAACAAAAGACCTTTAGCCCTGTTTTCACCCTCTTCGCTTTTTTCCTCCTTTTATATTGCAACTTTTCTATTTGATTGCAATTTTGATCTATCATCAGCCTCTGTTTGCTGGGAGAGCCTCTCTTGATAAACCAGCTACTTCATGCCCAACACTGTAACACTTGTTCTCATCCACTGTCAAGTTAGTTTACTTAATTGAAATACTAATGAAAATTACTTTATTAATTTAATCGTGTTAAATTGCTGTGTTAACTACTATAAAATTACACATATTTGGAAGTGATAATAAAGTTAAACATATTTTCTCCAATCATCTTATCTGATAAACATCCTTACTTTTGTGTCATAGAGAAGGAATGTGGGACGTTCTCATTCGGAATCGTAAATAAACAGATTGTTTTAAAATGTGTTCTGTTGTGATTTCCCTGATGGGCGCATCCATTGCGCTAACACAATGTATCGTAATGGCTCAGGAGAAATGTTTGGACACTGGGCTGTCTCTGATGTGACTAATAAGCTGCTAAGATTAGTTTGGAGATTGCTTTATAAAAGCTTTCAATTCCATTATCAGTAGCTTTCGGCAGTAGAAGCTTTTTAATCGGATCGTCACGGCACACAGAGAATGGAATATCCAGCAATTTACTACATAGAGAGTGTTTATTATCCTGTACTGACCGCTATCGGTATCCCTCGTAAGTAACTGACTGGAGAATGTCTGTAATTATTTATTGCTCTATCTGCTGCTCTCTATTATATTCGCCTTAAAAACCATTACACATAGTTATTGTCTGATGAGGGATTTCGATCTTATCAGGTTTGAAATATATTCTTCTTTCTTCTTTCTTCCGTTCCTTACGGCTGTTTTCCTGGTCAACTGCAACAACCGAATTAGCACAAATATTCAAAGGTTTTATATACATCAAATGTATATATAATGTCAGAGAAATTTACATCCTGAAATGCTTTTTTTTCGCAACCATCCACGAAACAGAGGAATGCTCCAAAAGAATGAATGACAATTAAATGTTACAACCACAAAGTTGCCGCCCCAGCTTCCCTTCCTCCCCCGCATAAGCGGCAGCAAGCAACGATCCCTCTGCCCCCACCAGCAAAAAAAGCATCGGCGTCCACCACCGAACTCTCAAGCGTGAGCAAAGCGAGGGGGGAGGCATAACAAACAGCTCGCTGATTTACAGTGTTAAAAGTCTGTGGCGTTGTTGTTCCGAGCTCTGATCCGAAAGATCTCCGGTCTCTGGGCACACAGCCTTAGATCTTCCATCACCCAGGACACACCGATCCAGACCCACGAGGTCTCGGCACTCCGAAGGCGAGCAGAGCGCTCAGATCGAGCCCTTGGCGTGCCGAGTAACTGCCAGTCGTGAAACCCCGAAAGCTGGTCCCCTTCCCACAAAGAACCGTATTCAGCGCGCAAATCCAGGTCGGGGTCAAAAGAACGCTGAAAGGGAAAATAGAGAAATTACAGTTGGAACTGGAGCGGTTTCCAAAGATGCAAGCAAACGAGTCGACGTTAGACGCCATTAATCCTCTTAAGCTCCTAAGCTGTAGATGTATTTCCAGCGATTTACCTTGCCCGACCATCATGCAACAACTGAGGATTCGTTTTCAACATAATTGTTTTAATATATTTTCAGTTGCAACAGTAACCGAAGATAACATGACCGTTCCTTTTCCCTTTTTGGACTTGTTTTTTTACTTCTCTCATCTTAATTTGAACTCTGCGCGTTCCTGTACTCACATGGAAGAGGACAGCGAGGCTTTGAGAAGAAGTGCGGCGGCGGCCATTTTCAAATTGCTTCTCAGATCGGAGTTCTGAGAGGCGGGACTGCGCAGGCGCGTGAAGGAGGCCTGGGAAGGAGGGAAGATATAAAAAGGAGAGAAGGAGTGAGGCAGTTCTCTTTTGGAAGAGGACAGCGAGGCTTTGAGAAGAAGTGCGGCGGCGGCCATTTTCAAATTGCTTCTCAGATCGGAGTTCTGAGAGGCGGGACTGCGCAGGCGCGTGAAGGAGGCCTGGGAAGGAGGGAAGATATAAAAAGGAGAGAAGGAGTGAGGCAGTTCTCTTTTGGAAGAGGACAGCGAGGCTGAGAAGAAGTGAGGCGGCGGCCATTTTCAAATTGCTTCTCAGATCGGAGTTCTGAGAGGCGGGACTGCGAGGGCGCGTGAAGGAGGCCTGGGAAGGAGGGAAGATATAAAAAGAACGCAGCCTTAAGCAGCGGGCAGCTTCGTTTGCGGGCAGCGGAGTGAGCCGGGAGCAGAGTGTAGGGCTTGGGCTCAGAGGGCTTAGGCGGAAGAGGGCACAGTAGGCTTATCTTTTAGTTCTTGTTATTTTCAGTTATTCGGGAAGTATGAGTGTGAGGGCAGCTTGTTGTTCGCGGTGTCGGATGTGGGAGATTCTGGAGTCTCCGAGCCTCCCGGACGTCCACATCTGCGCCAGGTGCGCCGAACTGCAGCTCCTGAGGGACCGAATTAGGGAACTGGAGCTGCAGCTCGATGACCTTCGCCTGGTCAGGGAGAGTGAGGAGGTGATAGAGAGGAGTTACAGGCAGGTGGTCACTCCGGGGCCACGGGAGGCAGATAGGTGGGTCACGGTCAGGAAGGGGAAGGGGCAGGTACTAGAGAGTACCCCAGTGGCTGTACTCCTTGACAATAAGTACTCATGTTTGAGTACTGTTGGGGGGGACAGCCTACCTGGAGGAAGTGACAGTGGCCGGGCCTCCGGCACAGAGGACGGCCCTGTAGCTCAGAAGGGTAGGGATAGAAGAAAGAGGACCATAGTAATAGGGGACTCGATAGTCAGGGGTTCAGACAGGCGGTTCTGTGGAGGTGATCGGGAGTCCCGGATGGTAGTTTGCCTCCCTGGTGCCAGGGTCCGGGACGTTTCTGATCGCGTCCAAGATATCCTGAAGTGGGAGGGTGAGGAGCCAGAGGTCGTGGTACATGTAGGTACCAATGACATAGGTAGGAAAGGGGAAGAGGTCCTGAAACGAGAGTATAGGGAGTTAGGAAGGCAGTTAAGAAGAAGGACCGCAAAGGTAGTAATCTCGGGATTACTGCCTGTGCCACGCGACAGTGAGAGTAGGAATGGAATTAGGTGGAGGATGAATGCGTGGTTGAGGGATTGGAGCAGGGGGCAGGGATTCAAGTTTCTGGATCATTGGGACCTCTTCTGGGGCAGGCGTGACCTGTTCAAGAAGGACGGGTTACACTTGAATCCTGGGGGGACCAATATCCTAGCGGGGAGGTTTGCTAGGGCTACGGGGCAGACTTTAAACTAGTAAGATGGGGGGGCGGAAATCAATTTGAGGAAACTATGGGAGAGGAGGTTAGTTCACCAGTAGAGCAAGTAAGTAGACCGTGTGTGAGGGAGGACAGGCAGGTGATGGAGGAGGGATGCGCTCAGCCCGAAGTTGTAGGGGAGAAGAAAGAAAAGGATAATAAATTTGAATGCATTGCTAGGGATGAAAAGAGAGGAGGAGGTGGAGAGTATCTTAAATGTATCTATTTTAATGCTAGGAGCATTGTAAGAAAGGTGGATGAGCTTAAAGTGTGGATTGATACCTGGAATTATGATGTTGTAGCTATTAGTGAAACATGGTTGCAGGAAGGGTGTGATTGGCAACTAAATATTCCTGGATTTAGTTGCTTCAGGTGTGATAGAGTAGGAGGGGCCAGAGGAGGAGGTGTTGCATTGCTTGTCCGAGAAAATCTTATGGCGGTGCTTTGGAAGGATAGATTACAGAGCTCCTCTAGGGAGGCTATTTGGGTGGAATTGAGGAATGGGAAAGGTGTAGTAACACTGATAGGAGTGTATTATAGGCCACCTAATGGGGAGCGTGAGTTGGAAGAGCAAATGTGTAAGGAGATAGCAGATATTTGTAGTAAACACAAGGTGGTGATTGTGGGAGATTTTAATTTTCCACACATAGATTGGGAAGCTCATTCTGTAAAAGGGCTGGATGGTTTAGAGTTTGTGAAATGTGTGCAGGATAGCTTTTTGCAACAATACATAGAAGTACCGACTAGAGATGGGGCAGTGTTGAATCACCTGTTAGGGAATGCGATAGGTCAGCTGACAGATGTATGTGTTGGGGAGCACTTCGGGTCCAGTGATCACAATAGCATTAGCTTCAATATAATTATGGAGAAGGACAGGACTGGACCTAGAGTTGAGATTTTTGATTGGAGAAAGGCTAACTTTGAGGAGATGCGCAGGGATTTAGAGAGAGTGGAATGGGTCAAGTTGTTTTATGGGAAGGATGTAATAGAGAAATGGAGGTCATTTAAGGGTGAAATTATGAGGGTACAGAATCTTTATGTTCCTGTTCGGTTGAAAGGAAAGGTTAAAGGTTTGAAAGCGCCATGGTTTTCAAGGGATATTAGAAACTTGGTTCGAAAAAAGAGGGATGTCTACAATAGATATAGGCAGCATGGAGTAAAGGAATTGCTCGAGGAATATAAAGAATGTAAAAGGAAACTTAAGAAAGAGATTAGAAAAGCTAAAAGAAGTTACGAGTTTGGTTTGGCAAATAAGGTGGAAGTAAATCCGAAAGGCTTCTACAGTTATATTAAAAGCAAGAGGATAGTGAGGGATAAAATTGGTCCCTTAGAGAATCAGGGTGGTCAGCTATGTGTGGAGCCGAGGGAGATGGGAGAGATTTTGAACGATTTCTTCTCTTCGGTATTCACTAAGGAGAAGGATATTGAATGGTGTAAGGTGTGGGAAACAAGTAAGGAAGTTATGGAACCTATGACAATTAAAGAGGTGGAAGTACTGGCGCTTTTAAGAAATTTAAAAGTGGATAAATCTCCGGGTCCTGACCGGATATTCACCAGGACCTTGAGGGAAGTTTGTGTAGAGATAGCAGGAGCTCTGACGGAGATCTTTCAGATGTCATTAGAAACAGGGATTGTGCCGGAGGATTGGCGTATTGCTCATGTGGTTCCATTGTTTAAAAAGGGTTCTAGAAGTAAGCCTGGCAATTATAGACCTGTCAGTTTGACATCAGTGGTGGGTAAATTAATGGAAAGTATTCTTAGAGATAGTATTTATAATTATCTGGATAGACAGGATCTGATTAGGAGTAGCCAGCATGGATTTGTGCGTGGAAGGTCATGTTTGACAAACCTTATTGAATTTTTTGAAGTAGTTACGAGGAATGTTGACGAGGGTAAGGCAGTGGATGTAGTCTATATGGACTTCAGCAAGGCCTTTGACAAAGTTCCACATGGAAGGTTAGTTAAGAAGGTTCAGTCGTTAGGTATTAATGCTGGAGTAATAAAATGGATTCAACAGTGGCTAGATGGGAGATGCCAGAGAGTAGTGGTGGATAATTGTTTATCGGGATGGAGGCCGGTGACTAGCGGGGTGCCTCAGGGATCTGTTTTGGGCCCAATGTTGTTTGTAATATACATAAATGATCTGGATGATGGGGTGGTAAATTGGATTAGTAAGTATGCTGATGATACTAAGGTAGGAGGTGTTGTGGATAATGAGGTGGGTTTTCAAAGCTTGCAGGGAGATTTATGCCGGTTAGAAGAATGGGCTGAACGTTGGCAGATGGAGTTTAATGCTGAGAAGTGTGAGGTTCTACATTTTGGCAGGAATAATCCAAATAGAACATACAGGGTAAATGGTAGGGCATTGAGGAATGCAGTGGAACAGAGAGATCTAGGAATAACAGTGCATAGTTCCCTGAAGGTGGAGTCTCATGTAGATAGGGTGGTGAAGAAGGCTTTTGGAACGCTGGCCTTTATAAATCAGAGCACTGAGTACAGAAGTTGGGATGTAATGTTAAAATTGTACAAGGCATTGGTAAGGCCAAATTTGGAATATTGTGTACAGTTCTGGTCACCGAATTATAGGAAAGATATCAATAAATTAGAGAGAGTGCAGAGACGATTTACTAGGATGTTACCTGGGTTTCAGCACTTAAGTTACAGAGAAAGGTTGAACAAGTTAGGTCTCTATTCATTGGAGCGTAGAAGGTTGAGGGGGGATTTGATCGAGGTATTTAAAATGTTGAGAGGGATAGATAGAGTTGACGTGAATAGGCTGTTTCCATTGAGAGTAGGGGAGATTCAAACGAGAGGACATGATTTGAGAGTTAGGGGGCAAAAGTTTAAGGGAAACACGAGGGGGTATTTCTTTACTCAGAGAGTGATAGCTGTGTGGAATGAGCTTCCTGTAGAAGTAGTAGAGGCCAGTTCAGTTGTGTCATTTAAGGTAAAATTGGATAGGTATATGGATAGGAAAGGAGTGGAGGGTTATGGGCTGAGTGCGGGTAGGTGGGACTAGGTGAGATTAAGAGTACGGCACGGACTAGGAGGGCCGGAATGGCCTGTTTCCGTGCTGTGATTGTTATATGGTTATATGGTTATATGTGCGACATCACAAGAAACGGTGTATCTAGGCCCACGAAATACCCACTCTCAATGCTCCCTTCGGCTTTATCAGCTACAAAGCTAGAACCAGTCCAAATGGCTGCGTCGATCAGCCGCGCTCTCTTAAATGTGCCATGGAGTCCCGTTGCCAACAGCTGGAGATTTACCGACTCAACTTTTATTCAGATCCTCCCTGGAATCAGAAGGATAATTTTCCTTCAGTCAGAAAACAATTTTATATAAATCCAGTAAAATTGATCGGCTTTTGTGCGCTTGAAACTAACTCTTCCGTTCTTCCTTCCAGTTAATTTGATGGCTATTGTGATCCTTTGTCGTGGAAAATGCGGACTCTCCAAATGCATCACCCGCTACCTGGTGGCAATGGCATCAGCTGATTTACTGGGTGTTATCATCGGTGTTATATTGGAGCGGATCAATCATATTTACGTTTATGCGAGATTTTTGTTCATCACTCCGATTTGTGCTACGTCAGCTGTCTTTAGGCTCGCAGCCATGGACTGTTCTGTCTGGCTGACAGTGACTTTCACATTTGATCGATGTATTGCAATTTGTAGCCAAAACCTGCGTGAACCATTTTGCACTGTGAAGACGGCGACGATAGTGGTGGTGATTGTGGGCTTAGGGAGTTGTCTAAGGTGTTCGCCATTTTACTTTTCAGTGGATCATTCCGCAATTAATAATAACTTTCCATGGCGATGTACTGGCAGTGCAGATTACTTTACTTCACCAGTGTGGAAGGCTTACCAGATGTTTAATACTATTACTACACCTTTATTGCCAATCGGTTTTAATTCTATTGTTCAATGTTTTAACAGTCAGTCACATCATAGCGGCAAACAGACTCCGCCGAGGACTCCGGAGCAGCAATGACAATAAGAAGGATTCAGAGGTGGAGAACCGGAGAAAGTCAATGATTTTGCTGTTCGCTCTATCAGCCAATTTCATTTTATTGTGGATCCCGTTTATAGTCTCTACTATGATCTGGCAAGCTCAAAATTACCGTTATACGGACAGATACCTTAACTCGCCGAGGTTTATCCTGCAGGAGTTTGGGTTTATGTTGCAATTTCTCTGCACCTGCACCAACACGTGTATCTACACACTGTCCCAGAGGAAATTTAGGGAAGAGATGAAGGAAGGAGTGAAACATCTGGTCACATTGAATGGCCGACTTTGTAGATAATCGGAAGATGCATTGTACGCTTTGTTATAATTTTTTGAACTATTTGTTGGTCTGATCAATATAACATAAATTAGCATCGTCAGGAGCTTGAAGTTTGGAAGCGTGCTTTTCCATCAATGGCAGACAAGTGACCCTCCTCAAGTGTCCCAAATAATAAACTATTGCCAATGTCAGTCTTACATCCGCAGAATTACATTTAAAATGATAGGATTAATACCGAAATCTGGCCAACGAACCACTTGATGCAAGTGTGATTCATACATTGGTAGAATTATATTCCGATTGACAGGATCATCGATCCACTGAACACGCTTGCATATCCTCTATGGCTGGCGGAGAAATGAACCTTGGACATAACAATCCGGTGGCTGATAAAGTGAGTGGGGTTTAAGTATCGGATCTCCGTTGTTCTGGTTTCAAAAATTGAGGTAACACGCTGTTCTCTTAGAAAGAGAAGTATACACGCAGGTTGACCTGCCTTGGAGTCTTTATGAAAGGGATTAGTATGAAAAATGCATCTCCGACGTGAACCTCACAGTAAAACATCGCTATACATTTCAAGCGATGCTGTGATTTATCTCATCGATAAGGTTTCCTTCTACAAATCTAGTCGCGTCAAAGGCAAGTTTTATATCCAAAATCATGGTCCAACTTCGGTGTAATATCGGCGTATTTGTAACACGTACATTTGTTTCCCATATTTGTGACACATATATTTCTTTATATTACCATCAAAATATGTACTTTAATTTGTCACATTACCGAATTTGTGAACAGATCGGTATGACTCTGTTTCGTACCGAGGTGATATTATATTTTCAGAACTATTGTCTTCATTAGAATGAGTGAATATGGAAATCTGGGTCCGAAAATTAATGCCTGAGACCTGACGATAGGTCTTCGACCAGAATAGTTAATTTCCTTTCTTTCTCTCCTCCATTGTTACCTCACCTGCGTTTTCGTTTCTGTTTCAGATTCCCGATTCTAAAGGTTACCTTGGTTAGATTGGGTTTTCGGGGAAATAAACAGTTTATATCAGAGGAGTTTCCCCACAATATTTTACAGGGAACGATCTTCAACCTCCAGTGTGGCGTATTTTGTATTTTCACATCTATTCTGATAAAATTGCAAGAATATGCATGAAGTGAAAATTGGATAATATAGCAGTTACTTTTATTTCTGCACAGCTCAGGGAAGTTATCATTTAATCTATCATCAGCACCCCGGCAGAAGTCTCACAGATCAGAGATACAGATTATTTAGACATACACCGCAGATCAGCACGTTTGCTTCTGGCTCAGGGATCCATGCCCGCCAGCAATCCGGCATTCCCCAAACTCATCACAGAATAAATTACAACTACCAATTAACATGCTCACAGTGAGAATTTTAGACTGTGGGAGGAAAGGAAGCAGACGGAGAAAGTCCATCCATATGAGCTTTCTTACGAAGGACACCGGACTCCGATGCCCCGAGTAGTCGCAGTTTCGTGCTAACAGTACTCTATCGCCGTTAAATGTATGCGTGCATTTTCAAGCGTTTGATAGTGTTAACAATGACTTATGGTTTCTTCAAAATGTGAATGTATATCAGGTACTTTACGAGAATATCTACAGTACACGTGCATTAGTTAAATATATCAAAAGACTTTTGAAGTTTTTTTAGGCCTACGTAGTTAGATAATGAAACCTTACCAAGAAGAAAATGTTTATGTTCAAGCCGAAGTAGTTTCCTCTGCCGCTCAATACTGTTCCGTCATTTCACACGTCAGAAGGTTTCTTAATTTGAAAATGGGGCTCTCGTTTTACCATATCGTCTCGGAGTGCAAATGACTCTATCTGATTGTTGAATTTCATTTTTCAAGTTTGTTTGTAAACATTGCAAGAGGCTGTACATTTTTCTCTTATTGCAACATGCGTCTTTTTCTTTTATCGAACAGTACCTCTTTTTGAATTACGAACTCTCACCAGCCATATATTCCATTATATTTAACCAAAAAGCAGAGTCTAAAATGAAACGTACAGCCACCTTTCCGATAACCTAGAAGATTTAAAAACAACACTCTGGGCTAGTTGTGCGGTTCCGACAGCCATAAACAATGGCCGATTTATTTTTCTTTTTAGTTTTATCTAAACTTAGTATATGTTGCTTGCCACTTTATGCCAATTTCTTAAATACGGACTATTTGCCATTTTAATGCAGATGCAATTATTACATTAGCTTCTAAATCTGTTTTACTGAGATTAAATAATAATAAGTAATGCTCGGTTTTCCAATACTTACTGACTTACTGACCATGACGCCACAAGAGAAGCAAGGAGGGTTCTCCATCTACGTCTGCACATTCCTTCGCATACAGATATAGAAGGATTCGTCATTGCGGTTTTCATAACACCTTTTAGAAAGTCAGCAAAGTTAGGACCAGGAAGACCGGTGGACCACTGTTAACCTGGTCAATACCCTTTGAACTATGACGCTCCCAAGATACAGGGCACAAGCCAACATGGCTTCCAAATCAATGTGGCACGCAAGTCTCTAAACCCTATAATAAGTTTATGATCGTTTGCGAAATGTTTCCACATTACTGGATATAAAATAGTAAGTATCTCGTTTTCTCTACAGATGCTTTTAACTCGATCATCCAAAATCCCTCCTCCACATGGTTACAGCTAACTTTCAAATGTTCAAAGGTTCGAAGGTTAACTTAACATCAAAGTGTACAACTCTGAAATGATAGTTCTCCAGACATCGACGAAACAGAGAAAGCAAAGAGCAGAATCACGATCATCAACCCCCCATATCCTTCCTACCCGCACGAAAAAAAAGATAAAAAACCGAACAGCACGTCGACCCCAAAATTCCCGTCTCCCAGGCACAAAATAACGAGAAAGGTCGGGTGAAAAACATATTATATTAAAACCTATAAGACTGTTAAAAGACCCATTTCGCATGTACGTATCCAAAACGGAGAGAACCTGGTTCACATTCTCCAGGCACAGCGGTCCACATTTCCTTCTCGAGCAGCATGCCATTTGGCCAACGCTGAAAAGTAAGTTTATCCGCTCCGACAGCAGCCCGATACCCAGCGATCAAAAGGCAGTCTTCTCTCTCCGGAGCAAAACAGTTTCACCAGCAATCAAAAGGCAGGCATCCGGCGCTAACCATCCGTATTCGCCTCGATGGTTCAATCTCTCTCGTCACTTTAATCGGCGAACAAGGAAGACTTTAATCGGCGAAGTGAATTCGAACATCGTTTTGCGCTCGACCTGCAGCCTTCTCGCCACGACACGCTACCACTGTCTCCCGGAATAAGAGACTGCAGAGCGCTAAAACACCATGACGATCTCCAAAGTGCATCAACTGTTCCAACAGTTTCAGAATCTAATTCAAGGCGAAAAGCAATTGTAAAGGACATAAAAGAACATACTCAGCTTCATGATCTCTCCAGAGATGTCAACCAAAGTGCATCCTCGGTGCTGTAGTTTATTATGTAACAAAGACTTCGAATATCCCAATTGATGCTGCATCAGCATAACACTGTCAGGCTATAAATAGAATTCAACAATGCTGTCGCCACTATTACAAACTTAAGTCTTTCTGTTTAAATTCTTCCTATCCCCTCCACTGAACTACTCTCAGAGTCTCCATAAACACGAAATTAAAATTTCTGCTTTACTATTTTTACCTTAACTCCTCAGCCTCCTGCAATAGAAACGACATCACTAGATTCTTCCATGGGAATTCTCATTCATGGGAATCGTTTGAACAGATGCTGGATCTGACCCCTCACAATCAAAACACATGTGGAGCTGTTTCAATACCAAGGAAATACCTCAGTCAGTGAAAGTTCATTGCTCAATGCAAAAAAAAACCTTTGAGACTTTTGTCATCACTTCCGATATTTCCACTACATTTCTCATTTTTCCCTCAGCCTGACTGGCCAATTTACATGTCCGTTGCATGCATGCTTGCTGCCCTCAGTTGCCGCCAGCATTTTGATAGTGAGCTATGTAAAGCAGATTATCACATAATACGCCAAAGGCCTATCAGTGTACTAGATATACATGGCATTCCTGTTGGAAATAACCGTCCAAAACTCGCCGTCTGGATGGGCCACACAGCCCAGCAAGAAACATCTCCCCTTGTATTTTATTTTCGTGCTCTTTTCGCTTCTACCGTCGTGTCAAAGGTGTAGCATCCGTAGGTTCCGCTCAAACGGGTTCAAGAAGTTATTGCTGTACGACCATCAGGAACATTATCAGCGTGGGCAACATTATGCACCTCAACTCTGTACAGATTGCAGAATGTACGAACTCACTTTCAAGGACCTTGCAAATCCATAGGATCATAGTGTGATGTTGAGGAGTAATAGCTGTTTATCTACCTGGTGGTGTGAATCATGAGGGTCATGTGGTAATGACAACAGCTGATTTCATGGGTGTTATCATTGGCGTTCTACAAGAGCGGATCAATAAATATTACTGTTTTGCCAATGATCTGTTCATCTCTCCGATCTGTGATAAGACGCTTGCGTTTCGGCTCGCACTTCTGGACTGTTCTGTGTGGCTGACGGTGGCTTTCACATTTGATTGATGTGTTGCAAAGGCTGCAGAAGCGAGTTTGCACCGGGAGGACGCCGATTACAATGGTAGTGATTGTGGGCATAGGAGGATTTCTAAGGTATTCTCCAATTCTCTTTGCAGCAGCAACTTTCGCGGTTATTGACAATGTTCCATGGCGCTGTATTCTCAGTGCAGACTACGTTACTTCACCAGTGTGAGCAGTTTATCAGATGTTTAATAGGACCATGACGCCATTATTCCCAATCGGTTTAATTCTGTTATTCAATGCTTAAACAGTCAGATATGTTATCGGAACAAACAGAGTCCGCCGAGGTCTCCGGAACAGCAATGACAATTTTATTTATTGCGGATCACCTTTATAGTCTCTACTATGATCAGGCAATCTCTGAATTAATTTTACACAGACAGATATCTTAATTCGCCGTCGTTTATCTTGCAGGAGTTTCGGTGAATGTTGCAATTTCTCTGCACCTGCACCAACACGTGTATCTACACCCTGTCCCAGAGGAAATTCAGGGGAGAGGTGAAGAAAGGTGAACCGTCTCCAGTGTCAGCACATGTTTTCCAACATAAAGCAGCATATACTTTCAAAGATAAGCCTCCTGAGAATATTCGTATTAAGGCCTCACCAGTGTGTTATAAAGCCTCGAAATTACAACCTTGCTTTTTCTTTTTAATACTCTTGGGGTGAATGCTAACATCGCATTTGCATTGCTCACAACCGACTCAATCTGCAAATTAACCTTCAGTTAATTCTGCACAAGGACTGAATGTCCCTTTGCGCCTCCGATTTTTGAATTTCCTTTCCGTATTTCTGCTAGCAAAATGCATGACCACACACTTCCCGACACTATATTCCATCTGTTACACTTTACCCATTTTCCTAATCTCTAAACCTTCTGTAGCCTCTCTACTTCCTCAAAACTACCTATCCCTCCACCTATCTTCGTAGCGTCCGCAAGGTTTTCAACAAAGCCATCAATTACTTCATCCAACTTCTTTACATAAATAATGAAACAATAAGCAGTTGCACACGCGAGCAACTATGGAACACCACGAGCCACGATCAACCAACCAGAAAAGGCTGCCTTTATTTCTACATTTTCCCTCCTGCCAATTACCCTCAGCTTCATCCAAGAAAAAAATCTTTCCAGTAATACCATAGGCTCATAGTTTGGTAACCAGCTTCAGGTGTGGCATTTATCTTCTGAAAATGCAAGAACATTTCTCCTTTTCTTCTTTTCTCCAACCGATTCTCCTTTGCCTGTCCTGCTTCGAACTTATTCAAAGAAATCCAAATGTTTGTCAGGCAAGATTTTGCCTTGAGTAATCAATGCTGACTATGGCTTCTTTTATCATTTGCCTCCAAGTACTCTGACACCTCATCATTATCAAACGACTCACCACTTCTCAACGACTGTGGTCAGTCCATCTGGCCTTTAATATCCTCACTTCGGTCTCTCTCCTTTCCCAAGCAGTGGAGTCACACTTGCAATGTTCCAGTGTTCCAGAACGATTCTTGAATATATATATATATATCTATTTTGTTTTCCTGAAAGATCATTACAAATGCCTCAACGATCTCACCAGCTACCTCTTTAAGAACCCTGGGCTGTACTCTATCGGGTCCAGGTGACTTATCTACTTTTCTGATGACATTCTCTGTATCAACGGCATCTTCACACACTTATGACTTCTTACAGCCTAGAAGGTCGAAGCACTGCTGCAGTATTCCACAGTGATTACTGATGTAAAACACTTATTCAGTTCGTCCGTCATTTCCTTGTCTCCACTACGATTAACTAGCAGCGTTTTCCAGCGGTCCGATATTCACTCTCGGGTCTCCTTTCCACTTAATATACCTAAAGATGTTACTGTATCCGTTTAAACATTACTTTCCTTTTCAATTTTTGTCCTTACCAATCATCTAACCCTACTATCTGTGCTGCATTATAATTCATCCATTTAACTTTAATGTTAGACATAACTTCACTTATTAACCACAATTGTGTGATTTTGCCATTAGAATATCTCTTCCTCTTTGGAGTGTGTACATCCTCTGCCTCCGAATTGCTTCCAGAATTTCTGGCAATTTCTGCTCTACCGTTATCTCAATCAGTGTTCTTCTGCAGTAATTTCTGGTCAACTCCTCTCTCCTGCCTCTGTAATTCCCGTACTTCTGTGTTATGCTGATACATCTGACCTCAGCTTCTACTTCTCAAATTTTAATGCGAACTCCATCATATTATAATCACTTTTTCTGAAGGGTTCTTCTACTCTCTGAACACCTCATCCAAAACAGTTGGTCTCCGAGTCGCCTCAGACATGAACTGGTCTAAAAACTATCTTGGAGGCATTCTAGAAATCTCACCTCTTGGGATCCAACAACAGCTTTATTTTTCTAATCTACCTGCCTTTATCATTCTCCCATGGGTGTCTGGATATAACTCCCATTAGGGTATTCTTACACTTGCAATTCCTTACCCACAACTATTTAACACCTTCCGACGCTATGCGACCCCTTTCAAATCACTTGACTTCATTTTTTTTAGCCAGTAGCTCTCTAGGCCATACCCTCTACCTGTACTTTCGATATGATGTGTATACAATCTTTTGTACATGGGCATTAGCCTCCAAGCTATAAGCTTCTTTGAGTCACGTTAGTGATCCGCACAACGTCATACCTGCCAATCTGTAACTGTGCCTCAAGTTCATCTAACCGTATTCCGTCTACTGCGTGCATTAAAAAAAAGCACCTTCAGTCCTTTGTCAAAGTTCGATATGCCTTGCCGAATCTGCGCAAACTGCTGGAGTAGTGGAAACGTTGCCATGCTCTCTTGGTAATTACACTGACCTGCTGGGCCCAGGAAAGCTTCTCGGAAAAAATAACAGCGGGGAATGCAATATTCCTGATCCTCTCAGTCACAAACGAAACGCTGGTATAATAGGGGGCTAGCTACATAACTGTGTGGTGCACCCGTGCTGATGGAAATCATGCATGAGACGCTGTTGCAAAATCGAACTGATGGGCTTGGTCAAAACGACAATTTTTCATGGTAAGACAGGGAAGTGACCGATAAGTTTCACTTATATAAGATTTATAACGTGATATATGTGCATAATTACGTAATTTGGCCCATCCAGCCAGTTTCGCTATTTCATCATTGCTGATCTATTTCACTCTCAGCCCCACACTCCTGCATTCTCCCCGTACTCATTCATGCCCTGACTACCTCTGCCTTGCCCATACACGAGGGGTTGGATACGGATTCCACAACTTCAACACTCTCTTGCCTTCTGCTCCATTCTAAAAGGACGACCTTCTCTTCTGAGGATGTGTCCTCTGGCCGTATACTCTTGCAATATAGGTAACAGCCTCTCCACCTCCACTTCAGCTTTGTTGGTTACACAGATTCAGCTTTGTCTTGTTTGTTTGTTATTTGTTTAAAAAACTTTAACAAATTTTTCAGGCCTAATTTTTCCTGGAACAATGAAGCTGATACGATTTATTTCATCATGTGACTCCAAGCATCCCGATACCACATCTTTAATAATCTAGTCGAATATCTTCCCAACCGTTGAGGTCAGATCAACTGGCATATAATTTCCATTCTTCTGTCTCTCTCCTTTCTTGAAGAGTGGGGTGACATCTGCAATTTTCTACTGTCCCCGTATCTAGAGATTCTTGAAAAATCATGACTAATTCATCTACAATCTCTTTGGACATCTCCTTCAGACCCTAGAGCTGAGCAACGTCTGGTCCAGGTAACGTATTAACATTCAGATCCCAAGAGTCCTCTCCGTAGTAATGACAGATTCACGTATTCCTGAACCCCTGGCACTCCCGAACTTGTGGCACGCTGCTAGTGTCTTCCACAGTGAATACGTCCAAGAAACTAAGACAGTTCGTCCGGCATTTTCTTCTCTCACATTGCCTCCTGTTTGGCATCTTTCCAGCGGTCTGATAAGCACTCGCCCGTCTCTTTTAAACTTTATGTATCTCAAGAAACATATGGTATCCATCTGAATATGATTGGCTTGCTTACTTTCGCTTCCATCTTTCCTTCCATAATGCTTTTTTGTGCCTATTAAAGGTTTTTAATAGCTTTCCAATCCTCTAACATCCCACGAATGCTTGCTCTATTACAGGGCCCACTTTCGGTTTTCTGTTGACATTGACTTCTTGTTATCCATGGTTCTGTTACCTCGCCATTAGCACACTTCTTTTTTTTCTTGGGATTTACAAATCTTGAACCTTTCGAATTACTTCCAGAAGTTCCAGCCATTGCTGCTCTTCTGTTACCCCTATCAGTGTTATTTTCCAATCAGTTCATGCAAATCTCTCTCTAATGCCTTTGTAATTGGCTTTCCTCCATCGCAATATTCACACATCTGACTTTAGGATCTCCTTCTCAAATTTCAGTGTGAATTGCGTCATATTATGATCACATTTCCATCAGTGGCCTTTCTTTATCTTAAGCTCTCGAATCAAGTCCCCTTCATTGCACGCACCCAATCCAAAATAACTGCTCCGCTGGTGGGCCCAACGTAAGCTGCTCTAAAGAGCCTGCTTGCTGTTATGCTAGAAATTCCCGCATTTGGAATCCAACAGCATTAAGATTTTCCCAATCTACCTGCATGTTGAAATTCCCTATGACAATTGCAACACTACACATTTAGCCTGTATTTTGTATCTCCTGTTATAATTTGTTGACCTCAATCTTATTACTCTTTGGAAGTCTGTAAATAACTTCCAAGAGGAACTTCTAACCATTGCAGATCCTTAGCTCTACCCAAAAATATTCAACACCTTCCGACCCGAGGTCACCTCTTTCAAACGATGTGATTTCCCTTTTTTTTAACCATAGCGCCATTGCACCCCTTCTGACTGTCCTTTCGGGAAAATGTGTATCCTTGGACGTTAACCTCCCAGCTATATTTTCTTTGAGTCACGATTTATTGACAGCCACAACTTCATAGCTGCTAATCTGTCACCGTGCTGCAATTCATCCACCTTGTTTGATTAACATAATTCCATCTACTGCGAGCATTCAAACAAAAGATCTTTAGCCCTGTTTTCACCCTCTTCGCTTTTGTCCTCCTTTTATATTGCAACTCATCCTATTGACTGCAATTTTGATCTATCATCAGCCTCTGTTTGCTGGGAGAGCCTCTCTTGATAAACCAGCTACTTCATGCCCAACACTGTAACACTTGTTCTCATCCACTGTCAAGTTAGTTTACTTAATTGAAATACTAATGAAAATTACTTTATTAATTTAATCGTGTTAAATTGCTGTGTTAACTACTATAAAATTACACATATTTGGAAGTGATAATAAAGTTAAACATATTTTCTCCAATCATCTTATCTTATAAACATCCTTACTTTTTTGACATAGAGGAGGAACGTGGGACGTTCTCCTTCGGAATCGTAAATAAACAGATTGTTTTTAAATGTGTTCTGTTGTGATTTCCCTGATGGGCGCATCCATTGCGCTAAACAATGTATCGTAATAGCTCAGGAGAAATGTTTGGACACTGCGCTGTCTCTGATGTGACTAATAAGCTGCTAAGATTAGTTTGGAGATTGCTTTATAAAAGCTTTCAATTCCATTATCAGTAGCTTTCGGCAGTAGAAGCTTTTTAATCTGATCGTCACGGCACACAGAGAATGGAATATCCAGCAATTTACTACATAGAGAGTGTTTATTATCCTGTACTGACCGCTATTTGTATCCCTCGTAAGTAACTGACTGGAGAATGTCTGTAATTATTTATTGCTGTATCTGCTGCTCTCTATTATATTCGCCTTAAAAACCATGACACATAGTTATTGCCTGATGAGGGATTTCGATCTTATCAGGTTTGAAATATATTCTTCTTTCTTCTTTCTTCCGTCCCTTATGGCTGTTTTCCTGGGCAACTGCAACAACCGAATTAGCACAAATATTCAAAGGTTTTATATACTTCAAATGTATATATAATGTCAGAGAAATTTACATCCTGAAATGCTTTTTTTTCGCAACCATCCACGAAACAGAGGAATGCCCCAAAAGAATGAATGACAATTAAATGTTACAACCCCAAAGATGCCGCCCCTGCTTCCCTTCCTCCCCCGCATTAGCAGCAGCAAGCAACGATCCCTCTGCCCCCACCAGCAAAAAAAGCATCGGCGTCCACCACCGAACTCTCAAGCGTGAGCAAAGCGAGGGGGGATGCATAACAAACAGCTCGCTGATTTACAATGTTAAAAGTCTGTGGCGTTGTTGTTCCGAGCTCTGATCCGAAAGATCTCCGGTCTCTGGACACACAGCCTTAGATCTTCCATCACCCACGACACACCGATCCAGACCCACGAGGTCTCGGCACTCCGAAGGCGAGCAGAGCTCTCAGATCGAGCCCTTGGCGTGCCGAGTAACTGCCAGTCGTGAAACCCCGAAAGCTGGTCCCCTTCCCGCAAAGAACCGTATTCAGCGTGCAAATCCAGGTCGGGGTCAAAAGAACGCTGAAAGGGAAAATAGAGAAATTAAAGTTGGTACTAGAGCGGTTTCCAAAGATGCAAGCGAACGAGTCGACGTTAGACGCCATTAATCCTCTTAAGCTCCTAAGCTATAGATGTATTTCTGGCGATTTACCTTGCCCGACCATCATGCAACAACTGAGGATTCGTTTTCAACATAATTGTTTTAATATATTTTCAGTTGCAACAGTAACCGAAGAGAATATGACCGCTCCTTTTCTCTTTTTGGACTAGTTCTTTTACTTCTCTCATCTTAATTTGAACTCTGCGCGTTCCTGTACTCACATGTGCGACATCACAAGAAACGGTGTATCTAGGCCCACGAAATACCCACTCCCAATGCTCCCTTCGGCTTTATCAGCTACAAAGCTAGAACCAGTCCAAATGGCTGCGTCGATCAGCCGCGCCCTCTTAAATGTGCCATGGAGTCCCGTTGCCAACAGCTGGAGATTTACCGACTCAACTTTTATTCAGATCCTCCCTGGAATCAGAAGGATAATTTTCCTTCAGCCAGTAAACAATTTTATATAAATCCAGTAAAATTGATCGGCTTTTGTGCGCTTGAAACTAACTCTTCCGTTCTTCCTTCCAGTTAATTTGATGGCTATTGTGATCCTTTGTCGTGGAAAATGCGGACTCTCCAAATGCATCACTCGCTACCTGGTGGCAATGGCATCAGCTGATTTACTGGGTGTTATCATCGGTGTTATATTGGAGCGGATCAATCATATTTACGTTTATGCGAGATTTTTGTTCATCACTCCGATTTGTGCTACGTCACTTGTCTTTAGGCTCGCAGCCACGGACTGTTCTGTCTGGCTGACAGTGTCTTTCACATTTGATCGATGTATTGCAATTTGTAGCCAAAACCTGCGTGAACGATTTTGCACTGTGAAGACGGCGACGATAGTGGTGGTGATTGTGGGCATAGTGAGTTGTCTAAGGTGTTCGCCATTTTACTTTTCAGTGGATCATTCCGCGATTAATAATAACATTCCATGGCGATTTACTGGCAGTGCAGATTACTTTACTTCACCAGTGTGGAAGGCTTACCAGATGTTTAATACTATTACCACAACTTTATTGCCAATCGGTTTAATTCTATTGTTCAATGTTATAACAGTCAGTCACATCATCGCGGCAAACAGAGTCCGCCGAGGACTCCGGAGCAGCAATGACAATAAGAAGGATTCAGAGGTGGAGAACCGGAGAAAGTCAATGATTTTGCTGTTCGCTCTATCAGCCAATTTCATTTTATTGTGGATCCCCTGTATAGTCTCTACTATGATCTGGCAAGCTCAAAATTACCGTTATACAGACAGATATCTTAACTCGCCGAGGTTTATACTGCAAGAGTTTGGGTTTGTGTTGCAATTTCTCTGCACCTGCACCAACACGTGTATCTACACACTGTCCCTGAGGAAATTCAGGGAGGAGATGAAGAAAGGAGTGAAACATCTGGTCACATTGAATGGCCGACTTTGTAGATAATCGGAAGATGCATTGTACGCTCTGTTATAATTTTTTGAACTATTTCATGGTCTGATGAATATAACATAAATTAGCATCGTCAGGAGCTTGAAGTTTGGAAGCGTGCTTTTCCATCAATGGCAGCCAAGTGACCCTCCTCAAGTGTCCCAAATAATAAACTATTACCAATGTCAGTCTTACATCAGCAGAATTACATTTAAAATGATAAAATTAATACCGAAATCTGGCCAACGAACCACTTGATGCAAGTGTGATTCATACATTGGTAGAATTATATTCTGATTGACAGGATCATCGATCCACTGAACACGCTTGCACATCCTCTATGGCTGGCGGAGAAATGAACCTTGGACAGAACAATCCGGTGGCTGATAAAGTGAGTGGGGTTTAAGTATCGGATCTCCGTTGTTCTGGTTTCAAAAATTGAGGTAACACGCTGTTCTCTGAGAAAGAGAAGCATATACGCAGGTTGACCTGCCTTGGAGTCTTTATGAAAGGGGTTAGTATGAAAAATGCATCTCCGACGTGAACCTCACAGTAAAACATTACCATACATTTCAAACGATGCTGTGATTAATCTCATTGATAAGGTTTCCTTCTACAAATCTAGTCCCGTCAAAGGCAAGCTTTATGTCCAAAATCATGGTCCAACTTCGGTGTAATATCGGCGTATTTGTAACACGTACATTTGTTTCCCAAATTTGTGACACACATATTTCTTTATATTACCATCAAAATTTGTATTTTAATTTGTCACATTACCGAATATGTGAACAGATCAGTATGACTCGGTTTCGTACCGAGGTGATATTATATTTTCAGAACTATTGTCTTCATTACAATGAGTGAATATGGAAAGCTGGGTCAGAAAATTAATGCCTGAGACCTGACGATAGGTTTTCGACCAGAATAGTTAATTTCCAATCTTCCTCTCCTCCATTGTCACCTCACCTGCGTTTTCGTTTCTGTTTCAGATTCCCCATTCTAAAGGTTTACTTGGTTAGATTGGGTTTTCGGGGAAATAAACAGTTTATATCAGAGGAGTTTCCCCTCAATATTATACAGGGAACGATCTTCAACCTCCAGTGTGGCGTATTTTGTATTTTCACATCTATTCTGATAAAATTGCATGAATATGCATCAAGTGAAAATTGGATAATATAGCAGTTACTTTTATTTCTGCACAGCTCATGGAAGTTATCATTTAATCTATCATCAGCACCCCGGCAGAAGTCTCACAGATCAGAGATACAGATTATTTAGACATACACCGCAGATCAGCACGGTTGCTTCTGGCTCAAGGATCCAGGCCCGCCAGCAATCCGGCATTCCCCAAACTCATCACAGAATAAATTACAACTACCAATTAACATGCTCACAGTAAGAATTTTAGACTGTAGGAGGAAAGGAAGCAGACGGAGCAAGTCCATGCATATGAGCTTTCTTACGAAGGACACCGGACTCCGATGCCCCGAGCAGTCGCAGTTTCGTGCTAACAGTACTCTATCGCCGTTAAATGTATGTGTGCATTTTCAAGCGTTTGATAGTGTTAACAATGACTTACGGTTTCTTCAAAATGTGAATGTGTTTCAAGTACTTTACGTGAATATCTACAATACACATGTATTAGTTAAATATATCAAAAGACTTTTGAAGATTTATTAGGCCTATGTAACTAGATAATGAAACCTTACCAAGAAGAAAATATTCATGTACAAGCCAAAGTAGTTTCATCTGCCGCTCAATAGTGTTCCGTCATTTCACACGTCAGAAGGTTTCTTACTTTGAAAATGGGGCTCTCGTTTTACCATATCGTCCCGGAGTGCAAATGACTCTATCTGATTGTTTAATTTCATTTTTCAAGTTTGTTTGTAAACATTGCAAGAGGCTGTACATTTTTCTCTTATTGCGCCATGCGTCTCTAACTTTTTATCTAACGGTACCTCTTTTTGAGTTACGAACTCTCACCAGCCATATATTCCATTATATTTAACCAAAAAGCAGAGTCTAAAATGAAACGTACAGCCACCTTTCCGATAGCCTAGAAGATTTAAAAACAACACTCTGGGCTAGTTGTCCGGTTCCGACAGACATAAACAATGGCCGATTTATTTTTCTTTTTAGTTTTATCTAAACTTAATATATATTGCTTGCCACTTTATGCCAATTTCTTAAATACCGACTATTTGCCATTTTAATGCATATGCAATTATTACATTAGCTTCTAAATCTGTTTTACTGAGATTAAATAATAATCAGTAATGCTCGGTTTTCCAACAATACTTACTGACTTACTGACCATGACGCCACAAGAGAAGCAAGGAGGGTTCTCCATCTACGTCTGCACATTCCTTCGCATACAGATATAGAAGGATTCGTCATTGCGGTTTTCATAACACCTTTTAGAAAGTCAGCAAAGTTGGGACCAGGAAGACCGGTGGACCACTGTTAACCTGGTCAATACCCTTTGAACTATGACCCTCCCAAGATACAGGGCACAAGCCAACATGGCTTCCAAATCAATCTGGCACGCAAGCCTCAAAACCCTATGATAAGGTTATGATCGTTTGGGGAATGTTTCCACATTACTGGATATAAAATAGCAAGTATCTCGTTTTCTCGACAGATGCTTTTAACTCGATCATCCAAAATCCCTCCTCCACCTGGTTGCAGCTAACTTTCAAATGTTCAAAGGTTCGAAGGTTAACTTAACATCAAAGTGTACAACTCTGAAATGATACTTCTCCAGACATCGACGAAACAGAGAAAGAAAAGAGCAGAATCACGATCATCAACCCCCCAAATCCTTCCTACCCGCACGAAAAAAAAGATCAAAAACCGAATAGCACGTCGACCCCAAAATTCCCGTCTCCCAGGCACAAAACAACGAGAAAGGTCGGGTGAAAAACATATTATATTAAAACCTATAAGACTGTTAAAAGTCCCATTTCGCATGTCCATATCCAAAACGGAGGGAACCTGGTTCACATTCTCCAGGCACAGCGGTCCACATTTCCTTCTCGAGCAGCATGCCATTTGACCAACGCTGAAAAGTAAGTTTATCCGCTCCGACAACAGAGCGATACCCAATGATCAAAAGGCAGTCTTCTCTCTCCGGAGCAGAACAGTTTCACCAACAATCAAAAGGCAGGCAGCCGGCGCTAACCGTCTGTATTCGCCTCGATGGTTCAATCTCTCTCGTCACTTTAATCGGCGAACAAGGAAGACTTTAATCGGCGAAGTGAATTCGAACATCGTTTTGCTCTCGAACTGCAGCCTTCTCGCCACGACACGCTACCACTGTCTCCCGGAATAAGAGACAGCAGAGCGCTAAAACACCATGAGGATCTCCAAAGTGCATCAACTGTTCCAACAGTTTCAGAATCAAATTCAAGGCGAAAAGCAATTGTAAAGGACATAAAAGAACATACTCAGCTTCATGATCTCTCCAGAGATGTCAACCAAAGTGCATCCTCGGTGCTGTAGGTTATTATGTAACAAAGACTTCGAATATCCCAATTGATGCTGCATCAGCATAACACTGTCAGGCTATAAATAGAATTCACCAATGCTATCGCTACTGTTACAAACTTAAGTCTTTCTGTTTAAATTCTTCCTATCCTCTCCCCTGAACTACTCTCAGTGTCTCCACAAACACGAAATTAAAATTTCTGCTTTACTATTTTTGCCTTAACTCCTCAGCCTCCTGCAATAGAAACGACATCACTAGATTCTTCCATGGGAATTCTCATTCATGGGAATCGTTTCTACAGATGCTGGATCTGACCCCTCACAATCAAAACATATGTGGAGCTGTTTCAATACCAAGGAAATACCTCAGTCAGTGAAAGTTCATTGCTCAATGCAAAAAAAAAAACCTTTGAGACTTTTGTCATCACTTCCGATATTTCCACTACATTTCTCACTTTTCCCTCAGCCTGACTGGCCAATTTACATGTCCGTTGCATGCATGCTTGCTGCCCTCAGTTGCCACCAGCATTTTGATAGTGAGCTATGTAAAGCAGATTATCACATAATACGCCAAAGGCCTATCAGTGTACTAGATATACATAGCATTCCTGTTGGAAATAACCGTCCAAAACTCGCCGTCTGGACGGTTATCCCCTTGTATTTTATTTTCGTTCTCTTTTCGCTTCTACCATCGTGGAAAAGGTGTAGCATCCTTAGGTTCCGCTCAAACGGGTTCAAGAAGTTATTGCTGTACGACCATCAGGAACATTATCAGCGTGGACAACGTTATGCACCTCAACTCTGTACAGATTGCAGAATGTACGAACTCACTTTCAAGGACCTTGCAAATCCATAGGATCATAGTGTGATTTTGAGGAGTAATAGCTGTTTATCTACCAGGTGGTGTGAATCATGAGGGTCATGTGGTAATGACAACAGCTGATTTCATGGGTGTTATCATTGGCGTTCTACAAGAGCGGATCAATAAATATTACGGTTTTGCCAATGCTCTGTTCATCTCTCCGATTTGTGATACGACGCTTGCGTTTCGGCTCGCACTTCTGGACTGTTCTGCATGGCTGACGGTGGCTTTCACATTTGATTGATGTGTTGCAAAGGCTGCAGAAGCGAGTTTGCACCGGGAGGACGCCGATTACAATGGTAGTGGTTGTGGGCATAGGAGGTTTTCTAAAGGTATTCTCCATTTCTCTTTGCAGCAGCAACTTTCGCGGTTATTGACAATGTTCCATGGCGCTGTATTCTCAGTGCAGATTACGTTACTTCACCAGTGTGAGCAGTTTATCAGATGTTTAATAGGACCATGACGCCATTATTCCCAATCGGTTTAATTCTGTTATTCAATGCTTAAACAGTCAGACATGTTATCGGAACAAACAGAGTCCGCCGAGGTCTCCGGAACAGCAATGACAATTTTATTTATTGCGGATCACCTTTATAGTCTCTACTATGATCAGGCAATCTCTGAATTAATTTTACACAGACAGATATCTTAATTCGCCGTCGTTTATCTTGCAGGAGTTTGGGTGCATGTTGCAATTTCTCTGCACCTGCACCAACACGTGTATCTACACCCTGTCCCAGAGGAAATTCAGGGGAGAGATGAAGAAAGGTGAACCGTCTCCAGTGTCAGCACATGTTTTCCAACATAAAGCAGCATATACTTTCAAAGATAAACCTCCTGAGAATATTCGTATTAAGGCCTCACCAGTGTGTTATAAAGCCTCGAAATTACAACCTTGCTTTTTCTTTTTAATACTCTTGGGGTGAATGCTAACATCGCATTTGCATTGCTCACAACCGACTCAATCTGCAAATTAACCTTCAGGTAATTCTGCACAAGGACTGAATGTCCCTTTGCGCCTCCGATTTTTGAATTTCCTTTGCGTTTATTTCTGCTAGCAAAATGCATGACCACACACTTCCCGACACTATATTCCATCTGCTACACTTTACCCATTTCCCTAATCTCTAAACCTTCTGTAGCCTCTCTACTTCCGCAAAACTACCTATCCCTCCACCTATCTTCGTAGCGTCCGCAAGGCTTTCAACAAAGCCATCAATTACTTCATCCAACTTCTTTACATAAATAATGAAACAATAAGCAGTTGCACACGCGAGCAACTACGGAACACCACGAGCCACGATCAACCAACCGGAAAAGGCTCCCTTTATTTCTACATTTTCCCTCCTGCCAATAACCCTCAGCCTAATCCAAGAAAAAAATCTTTCCAGTAATACCATAGCCTCATAGTTTGGTAACCAGCTTCAGGTGTGGCATTTATCTTCTGAAGATGCAAGAACATTTCTCCTTTTCTTCTTTTCTCCAACGGATTCTCCTTTGCCTGTCCTGCTTCGAACTTATTCAAAGAAATCCAAATGTTTGTCAGGCAAGATTTTGCCTTGAGTAATCAATGCTGACTATGGCTTCTTTTATCATTTGCCTCCAAGTACTCTGACACCTCTTCATTATCAAACGACTCACCACTTCTCAACGACTGTGGTCAGTCCATCTGGCCTTTAATATCCTCACTTCGGTCTCTCTCCTTTCCCAAGCAGTGGAGTGACACTTGCAATGTTCCAGTGTTCCAGAACGATTCTTGAATATATATATATATATATATCTATTTTGTTTTCCTGAAAGATCATTACAAATGCCTCAACGATCTCACCAGCTACCTCTTTAAGAACCCTGGGCTGTACTCTATCGGGTCCAGGTGACTTATCTACTTTTCTGATGACATTCTCTGTACCAACGGCATCTTCACACACTGATGACTTCTTACAGCCTAGAAGGTCGACGCACTGCTGCAGTATTCCACAGTGATTACTGATGTAAAACACTTATTCAGTTCGTCCGTCATTTCCTTGTCTCCACTACGATTAACTAGCAGCGTTTTCCAGCGGTCCGATATTCACTCTCGTGTCTCCTTTCCACTTAATATACCCAAATATGTTACTGTATCCGTTTAAACATTACTTTCCTTTTCCATTCTTGTCCTTACCAATCATCTAACCCTACTATGTGTGCTGCATTATAATTCATCCATTTAACTTTAATGTTAGACATAACTTCACTTATTAACCACAATTGTGTGATTTTGCCATTAGAATATCTCTTCCTCTTTGGTGTGTGTACATCCTCTGCCTCCGAATTGCTTCCAGAATTTCTGGCAATTTCTGCTCTACCGTTATCTCAATCAGTGTTCTTCTGCAGTAATTTCTGGTCAACTCCTCTCTCCTGCCTCTGTAATTCCCGTACTTCTGTGTTATGCTGATACATCTGACCTCAGCTTCAACTTCTCAAATTTTAATGCGAACTCCATTAAATTATAATCACTTTTTCTGAAGGGTTCTTCTACTCTCTGAACACCTCATCCAAAACAGTTGGTCTCCGAGTCGCCTCAGACATGAACTGCTCTAAAAACTATCTTGGAGGCATTCTAGAAATCTCACCTCTTGGGATCCAACAACAGCTTTATTTTTCTAATCTACCTTTCTTTATCATTCTCCCATGACTATTTTGATATTGTTCTTTTCACATGTTGTAATTTTTGACGTGTGTTAGTTTGTAGACCCAAAGCTTACTACTGCATGGGTGTCTGGATATAACTCCCATTAGGGTATTTTTACACTTGCAATTCCTTACCCACAACTATTCAACACCTTCCGACGCTATGCGACCCCTTTCAAATCACTTGACTTCATTTTTTTTTTGCCAGTAGCTCTCTAGGCCATACTCTCTACCTGTACTTTCGATATGATGTGTATACAAACTTTTGTACATGGGCATTAGCCTCCAAGCTATAAGCTTCTTTGAGTCACAATTTAGTGATCCGCACAACGTCATACCTGCCAATCTGTAACTGTGCCTCAAGTTCATCTAACCGTATTCCGTGTACTGCGTGCATTGAAACAAAGTACCTTCAGTCCTTTGTCAAAGTTCGATATGCCTTGCCGAATCTGCGCAAACTGCTGGAGTAGTGGAAACGTTGCCATGCTCTCTTGGTAATTACACTGACCTGCTGGGCCCAGGACAGCTTCTCGGAAAAAATAACAGCGGGGAATGCAATATTCCTGATCCTCTCAGTCACAAACGAAACGCTGGTATAATAGGGGGCTAGCTATATAACTGTGTGGTGCACCCGTGCTGATGGAAATCATTCAGCAGACGTTGTTGCAAAACCGAACTGATGGGCTCGGTCAAAATGACAATTTTTCATGGTAAGACAGGGAAGTGACCGATAATTTTCACTTATATAAGATTTATAACGTGATATATGGGCATAATTACGTAATTTGGCCCATCCAGCCAGTTTCGCTATTTCATCATTGCTGATCTATTTCCCTCTCAGCCCCAGACTCCTGCATTCTCCCCGTATTCATTCATGCCCTGACTACCTCTGCCTTGCCCATACACGAGGGGTTGGATACGGATTCCACAAATTCAACACTCTCTTGCCTTCTGCTCCATTCTAAAAGGACGACCTTCTCTTCTGAGGATGTGTCCTCTGGCCGTATACTCTTGCAATATAGGTAACAGCCTCTCCACCTCCACTTCAGCTTTGTTGGTTACACAGATTCAGATTTGTCTTGTTTGCTTGTTATTTGTTTAAACAACTTTAACAAATTCTTCAGGCCTAATTTTTCCTGGAACAATGAAGCTGACACGATTTATTTCATCATGTGACTCCAAGCATCCCGATACCACATCTTTAATAATCCAGTCGAATATCTTCCCAACCGTTGAGGTCAGATCAACTGGCATATAATTTCCATTCTTCTGTCTCTCTCCTTTCTTGAAGAGTGGGGTGACATCTGCAATTTTCTACTGTCCCCGTATCTAGAGATTCTTGAAAAATCATGACTAATTAATCCACAATCTCTTCGGACATCTCCTTCAGACCCCAGAGCTGAGCACCGTCTGGTCCAGGTAACGTATGAACATTCAGATCCCAAGAGTCCTCTCCGTAGTAATGACAGATTCACGTATTCCTGAACCCCTGGCACTCCCGAACTTGTGGCACGCTGCTAGTGTCTTCCACAGTGAATACGTGCAAGAAAATGAGACAGTTCGTCCGGCATTTTCTTCTCTCACATTGCATCCTTTTTGGCATCTTTCCAGCGGTCTGATAAGCACTCGCCCGTCTCTTTTAAACTTTATGTATCTCAAGAAACATATGGTATCCATCTGAATATGATTGGCTTGCTTACTTTCGCATTCCATCTTTCCTTCCATAATGCTTTTTTGTGCCTATTAAAGGTTTTTAATAGCTTTCCAATCCTCTAACATCCCACGAATGCTTGCTCTATTACAGGGCCCACTTTCGGTTTTCTGTTGACATTGACTTCTTGTTATCCATGCTTCTGTTACCTCGCCATTAGCACACTTCTTTTTTTTCTTGGGATTTACAAATCCTGAACCTTTCGAATTACTTCCAGAAGTTCCAGCCATTGCTGCTCTTCTGTTACCCCTATCAGTGTTATTTTCCAATCAGTTCATGCAAATCTCTCCCTAATGCCTTTGTAATTGGCTTTCCTCCATCGCAATATTCACACATCTGACTTTAGGATCTCCTTCTCAAATTTCAGTGTGAATTGCGTCATATTATGATCACATTTCCATTAGTGGCCTTTCTTTATCTTAAGCTCTCGAATCAAGTCCCCTTCATTGCACCGAATCCAATCCAAATTAACTGCTCCGCTGGTGGGCCCTACATAAGCTGCTCTAAAGAGCCTGCTTGCAGGTATGCTAGAAATTCCCGCCTTTGGAATCCAACACCTTTAAGATTTTCCCAATCTACCTGCATGTTGAAATTCCCTATGACAATTGCAACACTACACTTTTAGCCTGTATTTTGTATCTCCTGTTATAATTTGTTGACCTCAATCTTACTACTCTTTGGAAGTCTATAAATAACTTCCAAGAGGAACTTCTAACCATTGCAGATCCTTAGCTCTACCCAAAAATATTCAACATCTTCTGACCCGATGTCACCTCAATCAAACGATGTGATTTCACTTTTTTTTTTGACCATAGCTCCATTGCACCCCTTCTGCCTGTCCTTTCGGGAAAATGCGTATCCTTGGACGTTACCCTCCCAGCTATATATTCTTTGAGTCACGATTTATTGATAGCCACAACTTCATAGCTGCTAATCTGTCACCGTGCTGCAATTCATTCACCTTGTTTGATTAACATAATTCCATCTACTGCGAGCATTCAA